>NC_133010.1:27582750-27885781 GCF_048564905.1 Vicugna pacos | reverse complement strand
CAAAGATCGTGAAAATCCTCTTAAGCTCCTATATAACGAAGTATTTAAAGCACTAATTACATAGTCATGTAACACTCACTTCACTGAGCTCATCTTGGGTTTATATGGTGAGTGACAACACTGGATTAAAATGGTAATTGTCTTCTATTCTGCAATTAAAATTTAAGTGAAATGTGTTAAAGATTCCGTCTAAGTTGGAAACGGGTTGGTGGCCTCAGGCTCCTGCAGAAGCGCGTGTGGGGCCCCCGCGTGTTCCTGTGTTTTGATGACTGTCGTGCCTGCACTTGAGTACGTAGTATTGTTTTCACCGGCAGGTACACACGTACTGCTTATAGTGACTTTTCACTGTTTTCCATCCAGAAAGTGGATTCTGGGTAATAATTCTGGCAGGTCATTGTAGGAGATATTCAGGTAGAGTTCACCCAGCCAGACACACCTGTGTGTGTGGTCAGTAAGAGTGAGGACGGCGTTAGGGAGACTGCGGGGCACACGGACACAGTCCCCAGGGTGCTAATCACTGTAGGGGCAGAAGGCAGCGCAGACTAGCACCGTGCATTGCTCACTGTGAGTAAATGCCCTCAGACAAGAAGGAAGGGCCCTGGGGGTGGGAGGACCAGAGAGAAGAGGGAAGCAGCTGTGGAGAGCAGCAGAAGGGCCGTCCGGGCAGGAGCAAGCTTGTGCATCGTACGAGAGTCTTGGAGAGTTTCTGTGAGGACACGTTCTCCTTTCTCGTCGGTGTGTGCCTGGAGTGGAGGTGCTGGGTCACAGGTGCGGGAAGTCTGTGTGGAGCGTTTGGAGGGGCTGCCAAGCAGTGTTCCAAGTGGCTGCATCATTTCACACACCCACCAGCAGTGTCTGAAGGTTCCTGTCATCACAAGAAACTTAACATGGATCAAATAATCTGATGTGTAGTCTGTATTCAAATTTCTCTAGTTATCAAAAAATCCACCTCATAGCTTTTTAAAAATAACTTTATTGGGGTATAGTTTGCATACGATAAAGCTCACTTACTTAGAGTGGACACTTCAGTGGATGAGTGTTTACAGAGCTGTGCAGCCATCGCTGTGGTCTGATTTTGGAACATTGTTACGACCTCCGTCTCTGTAGGTGTTTAAAAAACAAATCAAGATCCAACGGAGGAGCCTGTGTCCTGTTGGGTTGACGTGGCTCGTCAGTCTCCCTCAGCCTGGGACTGTTCCCCGCCCCTTGCTTGACATGGGCATTTCTGCAGCTTCCCGACCAGTCGCCTTTTAGGACGCCCTGCAGTCTGGGTCCCTCTGATTGTTTCTCGTTGCTAGTTTCAGGTTGCACATTTTGGTCAGAAGACCAGTTGGCTGTTAATGTGGCAGACACTGAGAAGGCCTTCCAGGTTTTCAGTCAAGCCACACCATCGAGCTGTGCTTTGGCGGTCAGGTTCAGTCTGGAGGCGGGGAGACAGGTTGGGCTTTTGTAGACGCATACGCGGACAGATAGCAGCAGGCACTCACACAGTGGGGTGTTCACGGGATGTTAAGTGCTGGCCTTGGAGGAGAGTCAGACATAAAGTCCAGGTGAGGCAGATGCGCGGCCCCTCGTCTCCACCTGGCTGGTGAGCAGCCAGAAAGAAGGAAAGGGAGGGACACCGTGCTTCCTTTCAGGTCCTGCCAGCATGTTGGTTAACACAAAGTTGTACTAGAAATTACCGCTGAGTTACCTGCGTGCATCTCTGCCCCATTCAGAATCCTGAGCGTTCCCCCTTCATTCCCGTGTCTGGAGGAGTGGATCAGTGTGTGGGCTAAGGCCCATGTCCCGGTGGTCGTGTCCTGCCACTGATGTGTCCTTGTGTGTCCACAGTGCCCTGCGGAAGCGCCTGCGAGAGGACAGAAAAGCCAGCACAGCGCAGAAGGTGCAGCAGATGAAGCAGAGGCTGAGCGAGACTGAGCGGAAAAGGAAAAGGTGGTTATATTGGCAACCTGTTCTCACTAAGATGGGGTTTGTGTCAGTCATTTTGGTTGGCGCTTTTGTTGGCTGGACACTGTTTCTTCAGCAAAATGCCCTATAAACGGTTCATTTTGTCGCGCAGGCTTTGGCGCTGGCGGTGTTGCGTGCGTCCCGAGGGTCTGTCTGTTAGGACCCCTCAGCACCCCCGAGGGCGTGGTAGGCTAGACACCCCCAGGAAGCGGGGTGCCCAGTCCTGCCGCACCCGGGGCGCCGCCCACGCTGCACCACTGCCGAAAGTAAGGACTTGAGTGCTTGCTAGCAACTGGTACTTTTCACCTGTATTCGTACATGTTAAAGCATAATGTTTCACCTGACCAGACTAAGGAATCCTTTATCACAAGGAGGTGGTTTTGGAGGCTGTCTGGATTTTAACCTGCACTTGATATAAGCAATAAATACCATGGTCTTACCTACATTATTACTGGAAAGAAAATGGCCTTTAAGTGATGCGTGTAATGTGTCATGTACTCTCGGTGTAGGTGTCAGCATTTTATATTCCTGACCATTTCAGGGTAGATACATTTTATAAGTACCTATTTAGTCTTACTTTTGTAGTTAAATGTACTTTTTAAAAGCTCAATTTGAAAAATCTGTTACCATAAAAAAATAAATAAATTGTATGTTGATTCTATTGTACTGGGTACATTTTCCTAAAGAGAAGTTTGACATGAGTAGTTAGAACTCTGAATAAGCAATTTTTACTATATATTTGCATTTCTTTTATGTTTTACAGTTTTCCCAATTTTAAAAAGAAAAACAAACAAAAATTTTCTCTAAAATATCTTTGAAGGAAGGTTCTCCTAACTGGCATAGTCAGGTAACAGTTGGTCGAGACTTTGTAAAAAAAAAAACAAAAAAAAAACTGATTTCTGTAAAGTCCATTATTAATACTGTTTATTTTTCATGAGACTGTCGATGTAATTACCCTAATTTATAGTTGGGATAAATTATGATTTAGGAAATAAAAATAAGGAGCAGCATTTTATTACCCGTGATTTCAGTTTACTAGACTGAAGTTCTGAAGTAAAAATTTTTTCAAGGTTTTTCTACTTCAATAAATAGTGCAATGATGTTCAAACCTCACACTGTCCCTTTTAACTTCTTAACAGGTCTTTTGAAGGCATGTTGTTTCATGAATTTAGCTGCCCCTCTGAGTGCCGCCTTTCTCCAGACCCTAACGTGCCTCTCAGTGTTTACTTGCTTTACTTGAACTTTAAATAGTTGTTGTACATTGAATTGCTGAAATACTGAAGTCACATTGTTTTGGTGGTTTTCAAGCCTTGCCTGTTGGCTCTGTAAGGGGTCACCAGGAGGTGGTAGGGGGACCCGAGCTGCCAGCCTTTGCCTCCAAGCAGTCGTCCCTGCTCTGCTTTATGTGCTGTGTGAGCTTTGCATGAAGTTTGGTGAATTTACGGGGCCGTTTTGTCATGTTTTGTCAAAACAACAGTTTGAAAACCGTTGGTGTAGATCAGCATTTGAGTTGATTTGCGTAGGCTTCTTAGTGTGCTGAGCTGCTGAAGGCACAGAGCCAGGTGTACGTGTGCAGCGCATCCGTGTGAGGCTGTGTGAGGCGGGCTGGGTCCCACAGCCTCGGACGCAGGGAGGTAAGAGGGACGCCTTGTGTCTGTCTGCGTCACACCAAGGCCCTCACGTTTAGGCCATTATTGGTTTAAAATCTTTCTTTCCAACTTGCCTTGGTTTACCTTTGCTAAAATGCAGTCTGTTGCTCTGCAAGTCACATATGGGGAGACCCATTAAATTCCAGCTGGAACTGCGCTGCTTCAGCGGGAAGGTGAAGCCCTCCCGGGGTCTCAGGCTGTGCGGGGCGCGTGCGCTGTGGCCCGTGTCCGGCGCGGCTCCTCGTGTCTGCTTTCTGCCCCTCTGGGTGGTGTGTTTGCTACAGTGTATTTTTATAACCACATCTGGTGTCGTGGACACGTGTTGATGAACTTCTGCAGATGTCAGTCTTCCTCCCTCCAGGCAGATCCTGGGAGAGCGCTTTACTAGTGCTCTGCTTTGGGCGGGTCCCCCGCCCTGACGCTGAAATGCGTGGGGGTGTGTCTGGTCCTTTGTTAGCCAAGGTGCTGGTCCAGGGGCCAGGTGACAGCAGGCCGCAGCGCTGGGCGGGGCCACAGTGCTAGGCAGGGCTGCGTCGTCCAGGGGTCTGCAGGGTGCTTCCTGCTCAGGGTGGTGCTGAGGGTCAGGCGTGTGGTTTGACTTTGGTGAATGAGTTGCTGGTGTTTTTCCTAAGCCAGAGACTTTATGGTTTTTAAGAAAGAATAGTTACATTAATACCTAGTTCATTTGTGTCCACGTCAGTAAACTGACAGCGGCCGTGCTTCCGTGCCGTGTGTGCGAAGGCTGCAGCGCCGGCGCCCACTCCGTCCCCAATCAGCTGTCTGCAGCTCATTTCTGCTTTCCTGTGCAGAACGCCTGCACGTGCAGTTCTCCATGTTTAGGTTTCCCTTTATGAAATAAAAATTCTGTCTCTCTCCTGAACTCTCTCATTCGAGAGGTAAAAACTGTAAAAGTGCACGGAGGACTCTGGAGTAACGTGCAGACCATTTCAGACCATGCTCAGAGGATGTTTTGTGTCTTCGGTCTGTCCTTTTCTTGTCTGTATTTTTGGTCACTTCGTTATGTAGTAGTATTTCTACCAAGGAATGAACAACAAAAAAAGGAAGTAAAAAAATTTTTTTAAATAGCTCTGCCTAACACTGTGTCCGAGGAAAGCTTGTGACTCTCGAGCTGGTTTTATGTGCACTTGTGTTTGTCCTCGTTTCATTTTTCACGTTTTGTTCTTTTAGTAGAAGCACTGGGGAGTGAACGCAGGGCCTCGTGTAGGCCCCCTACCCCCACCCCCACCCCGTCCCCTTTGTTTTAAATAAACTAGAATTGATGGTTTGCATTGAGAACATACTGTTTTAAAAACAGTTTATGGCATGGAGCAGCCCTCCAGTGCTGTCAGTTCCTTCTCTGCTCTCGGGGTCAGTTCAGCGTGCTGCTGTTCCCACTCGGTGGCAGTTTGCCTGTGCCAGGCCCAGGGCCGAGCACCTGTCGCGTTGCCCTGTTCATCCTCACGACAGGCGTGCGAGGTCGGGGTAGTTGTTGCTAAGCCATAACCAGCCTGAGCCTCGACGGCCCTGTGTCCTCTTCAGGTGCTCTCGCTGAAGAGCCTCACACGGACGGTGTAGTCCAGAATCAGGTAGCGCTCAGAGAAAGGCTTCACACTGCGCAGGTCGCTTACCTCTGGCTGCATTCTGTACAGATAGACACAGGCCAGAACCTGATTATGGTTGAAATACTTTATGGGCCACTGTAAACTCTTTTTAATAGGTACATTTCTGGAGTGCCTGCTTGATGGTTGTACAGATTTTTAAATCTGATCTGCCTTGATTTTTACTTTCAGGTTCGAGTCTTACAGACTTCTAAAATGTAGCATAAGTGCCTCATCCACGTCTTCCCGCGTCCAGGCAGGCGTTTGAGAACCGCGCCTCTGTGACCGCTGGCTCATGTCCAGGCCCCGGGTCCCTGAGGGTCTGTCGTGGTGCGGAGGGTCAGGAACCAGGTGCGGGTCTGCTGGCCGGAAGGGGAGCCCTGAGGCGGCCCTTCTGTCGTGCATGCAGATTTTGGATTTTAAGCTTTTATTTTGGGAGTTTAAGGTGCTGCTTTCTTGGGTAGTGGTCTGAGGGAGGAGTCAGCTCTGCTTTTCTCCGCAGCAGCCGGAGTTTCCTTAGCACCGGCTGCGTTCAGGTTACCCAGGAGCACAGGGCTCAGCACTTGTCAGGGGGATCTTGTTCAGTGGGTCCTGGATTCCGGACACTTTGTGGGGAGAATTTCCCCTTGCTGCCATCACAGAGTCCTGCTCGTGTCCTGTGCTGTCCAGCGCCTCCCCCCACCCCGGGGCTCCACCTGTGTGAGCGCGGCTCAGGCCGGGGCCTTCCAGCTGGTCTGTCAGTAGCAGCCTGACAGTGGGGACTGTGAGTGGTCTGTCCGCCTCTGTGCCGTCCACAGGGAGGACAAAAAGCCCATCGTTTGACCTCTTTCTGCTTTGGTTTTATAACTCAGAGTGGAACATGGGAATTTCAGGATCTAGAGAGGAATTACGTACGGAATCTACTTCAGTACCGCCTGGTTTTCCATCACATGGTATGTTTGGAGACCTGTAAGGGGAATTGCATGGGAATTTTTTCTTTATGGAGACAATTTTAAAAAGAAAAGCATCAATTCTTTATTGTTCCTCTAAAAACTTGGCATAGAATTTTTTGGACATGAGGATGTGGATATTTCAGATTACTAGTATTAAAAAACCGAAGTTTGAGTTGGTGAAAGCAGGAGAGGAGAATTAGGGAAGGTGACGTTGTCGACGAGGCGGTGCTTTGCCCACCTGGAGAAGGTGACCCTTTCCAGTAAAACGTTCATGTGCGTACCTGGTGGCAGGAACTGTCTGGGTGCGTTTGGCATAACTTCAGGTCGGGGCAGCTACCGTCAAGATCTTCTGGTTGTGGGGAGTGACATTTCATCGCTGGTGAGCGTGTCCTGAACACTTTGCTGGGGGAGGCGGCACCTGATGGTCCTGCCGGGGTTGGCTGCACCTCCCTGGAACATCACGTCACCCTAACTTTCAGATGAGGAAACTACCTCCAGTCTGTGGTAAAGTGAAGCAAATCAAAGTTTCTCCCTCCAAAAACTTTTGTGAAACAGTTGAACTGCCGCCAGACCAGAGGAGCGCTGCGGCATCAGACTCCTCTGAGCCAGACCGCTAGCCCTTCGTTCCCGCTGGCCGATCAGATCAAGCCCCTCATTTTAGCGAGCGGACTCCGAAACGTGTGGGAGCTGCCCGTGTGTTTTGCCCGGCCGGGGTCGTCCTTCCCTCCTGGCTCAGGGTTCTTGGGTCCCTGGGTGAGGGTGGGGGTGGTGTCTGTGAGCACAGACACCGACGCGAGTGCTTTCTCGAGGGCTGGACCTTTCTGTCAGGGCTGAAGAGTAGACACCAGGGAGCCAGCGCTCGGAGGGGTTGGTCAGACGCTCTGGATGAATGTGTGGGTGTGGTTTGCAGTCCTGTTTACGTAGCGGAGGCGCAGCAGTGACAAGTGTTTACACCTGGGGTTCTGGTCACAACAGGGGGAGCTGGGGGCTGCCAGGTACCTCCTCAGAGGTTCAGCTCTGCAAATACTGTGAAGTAACATTAAAAACCCAGCTGCCCACGAAATAGTTATTCCTCCTCTACTGGTGGTTTAAGCTCTCGTTTATCTTTCCTTTTGGCATTAAAACAGCATAAACCTGCCGACTGTTCTATGTCTGTGTTTCTTTTCTGCTGCTAGTAACCTGAGTTGCACCTCAGCTGTATGTTGCTGTGGTTGCTAGCGTCACCTTTCAGGACAGAAGGCGTGCTGCTAACACTGAGGTTACAGACACAAGCCAACTTTGTGTTCAGACATTGCGTTCGTAATGTTTTAGCAGTGTGGTACAGTGGAGGTCCAAACTGGATTAGACTTTTGCGTTGGTAAGTCTAGCACATGCCGTATCACCTTGCTGCCCTGCTGTGGGTACCTCTGTCTTTAAACCTGTCTGTCTGTCAGTGTCTCCCGTGGAGGCCGTTTCTCGAGTAACGCAGGATGACCTAAAACATTCACAGTTCATAATTCTTGAAAAAGAGGACGACTTACGGTGCTCTGAACGAGTCTGCCTCACACCGCCAGTTCTGTTTGAGAGCTGAGTCCCTGAGCGGCCCCGCGGGGGTGACAGTGAGCGTCGGTGTGGTGGAGTGAGTGCTGGAATGTGTCCCCTTGCCTTTTCAGTCCAGTTAGTCCTTTTGTGTTCGTGTGTCTCTGTGTACGTCTGTGTGTTTGGTAAATACGAATTGAATAGATGACTTCTTATTTTATGTTTTAGGCCAAGATTGACAGACACCTAAATGTTCATGACTTGAGAGTGTTCTGCAGCTGTAAGGTTTGAACCATTGGTGTGCAAAGCAGGACGAAGCCCACTCCGGAACCAAGTGAGGCTTGGTCACCCGTAGACGCCTCACGGCTGTCTGTTTACAAAGTAACCCTTACGTCCAGGGATGAAGAGCACCACCAGCAGAAGACTTGGCAAAACCCTCTAATTTGATGCATTGTTAAGTTTTTTAACGCGTGTATGAAATGTAGAAAGATGTAAAAGAAATAAATTAGGAGAGACGACTTTGTATTGTACTGCCATTCCTACTGTATTTTTATACTTTTTGGCAGCATTAAATATTTTTATTAAACAGGCCTTGTCGGTTTGTGTGCATTGTCTTAGGGCAGCTCCGCTTCAAATAGTGAATGTTTCTTAAGAGTTTGCTCTCAAATTTTTAAAACTGGCAGTTGACATTTAAACTGAAGTTGGTTCCAAACATTGGTCACTTGCTTTTTCAAGACTTTTTTTTAAAGTTACTCCTCAGTGGTCTATCCATATAGGTTAGGTGAATGCAACAAAAGCTCTAATACCCCTTCTGTTACTTGGAAAAATATTAACATGGGTGATGGTATTAAATTAATTTTGAGTAAGAACAGCAATTCAGTATAGTTTTTAAGTCACAGTGTCATTCTTGTGTGGGACGTTGCAGTGTCCCCGAGCATCTCCTCCTTCCCGGCTGGGGCTTTCGGCTTCTTGACCATGTGCGACTTCCCGACCAGGTGCTGCTTGGGGTGTGTATCCAGTCCATTGTCAGGTTGTCATGACGTTCTTGTCCAGAGACACTCCAGCCTCTGCGTCGTGGGAGCGCCGTCCTGACCAGAGAACAGCTTCGACGACTATGAAAGTTTCATAGCACCGTTTATTGCGTACATCTTTAGCATCTTTCACAAAGTTAATGACTCGCCTTTGTTCCTTTTTGCCTTGTTGTCCAGAGGCTTTTGGTCTATTTTAGGAGTAAGCAAGGTTTGTCAGTCCCTACTCAGTCTTTCTAAAGATGTGTGAGAAGTTTGTTGAATCACAAGGTGGTAGAGCGAGATAACCCTCGGTCGCGTCAACAGGGCTTCTTCCGAGAGCCGCCTGCACTCAGCCACCTGTCCGCTGCGCCCCCAGCGCTGCCCGTGGTACCTGCCTGGTGAGTCAGTCCAGGAGCTCCCCGGGGAGGCTGTCTCCGCTCCCAGAGCCAAGCACGGAAGGTGCTCGTCACTTCCTCCCTCGTGTGACTCTGGGTGTCGGCAGGGGCGCCGCCGAGGCCTCCTCCTCAGACCCGGGGCGATTCTCTCCAGGCTCTCCTGCCTCGGTTCTTCTGTCTGGCTCCTCCTCTCCTTCTGTTTATTTGCTATCACGGTAAGAACACCCTGTGAGACCTACCCCCTTCAGTTTTTGAGTGTTCAGTGGTTCACATCATCGTTGATGTCATTGCGGTGTTGTCCAGCAGGTCTCCAGAGTTTTTTCGTCTTGCTTAACTGAAATCCTGCGTCCGCTGCAGAGTTGACTGCCCGCTCCCCATCCCCAGTGGCCCCTGGCCACCGCCGGTGCCCTCTGTGACTGTGATTAGACTGTTTCAGATACTTGATCTAGGAATCAGCCAGCATGTGGCTCTGTGACTAGCACGCTCTCACGTCTCACCCGTGTTTTTGCGGCTGAACCGCGTTCCACTCTAGGAAGGCGCAACTTTCCTTTTTTGGATCCACGCATCTGTCAGTGGACTTCCCGGTTGTTTCCGCGTCTTGACCACTGTGAATAGTGCTGCAGTGAACATGGGAGTGCAGACATCTCTTTAAGGTCCTGGTTTCACTTTTTTGGGGAAAATGCCCAGGAGTAGGATTGCTGGATCATAAGGTGGTGGTCTCTCTAACTTCTTAGGGAACCTCCATACCGTTCTCCACGGCAGCTGCACCATCTTGCATCCCGTCCAGCAGCGCGTTAGGGTCCCAGTTGCACCACGTCCTCACTGGCACGTGTCTGCTTTTTTGATAATAGCATCCTGAGGGGTGCGGGTGGCGTCTCACTGTGGTTCTCGTTTGTTTCCCCGATGGTTAGTGATGGAGAGCGTTTTTTCACATGCCTGTTGGCCGTCTGTATGTCCTCTTTCAAGAAATGTCCTCTACTGTTTAACCGGGTGATTAGTTTGTTGACTTGTGGGAGCTCCTGCGTGTTTTGGAGACTAGCCCTTGATGGGATGCACAGTTTACAGGGGTTTTCCCACCCAGTGAGTGGTCTCTTCACTCTGTCTCCTCTTGCTGACCGAGTATTGGAGTCCGCGGGATGCGTGTGATTTCTGTGTTGAAACACTTAAGCTGGGAGGATCTCGTCTTCGTCCAGGTCTGTGATGCCTCTGCTGGTCCGTGCAGCTCCTTCAGCTCCCGGCCAGATGTCATGTTTGTTAGAAACCGCACGTCTTGGGCCATGAGTGGTCATTGCATGAGTTCCTTCAGCTCCACCGTTGAGCACCGTGCCTGCACCCCCAGCTCTTCTTCCTCCAGGGTTTCCCAGGTTGTTTGGTAGCTTCTGCTGGAAACCCGGAGCTCGTTCTGAATTCCTGGCCCTGGGCCACACGTCCAGTCAGTCGCACAGTCTGCTCACCCCACACACCAGATCTCTCCCACTGCCCCTCCGCTCACACCTTCCCTCGACGCGGCCCCCACCGCAGGTTTCCCCCATGCTGGGCGCCAGTGATCTATATGAAGACCCAGTTGCTGCCCTCCTTAAAGTTCTCTATGTCACAGGAAAGAACTTTGACTTTGTCTTAGACCACAGACAAAGGCCCAGCATGCTGTGTGCCCCATTTCATCTTTTGGCTGTCACCTGCCCGCCCTCCTTCTTGGTTTTACTGAGAAGTAACTGATGTGATCACCAGACAAGGTGAAGCTGCACGCCGTGGTGGTTTGAGGGCACGTACAGCTGACGTTGGACCGCACAGGGGCACCGACCGGCTTTTGCAGTAGTGGGTGCGCCAAGCCACGTGGCCTGTGGCTGGTTGGATCCCTGGGTGTGGAGCGCTGGATGCCAAGGCTGCCCAGGTTCTAGGAGGGGCGTCTGCTCCCCGACGGGGGCGCCTGGGACCCCTGTGTTGCTGAGGGGTCAGCCGTGTTGGGAAATGCTTGTCACAGTAAGAGAGCGACGTCTAGTATCTTATACAGGTACAGGTTAAAAAGGAAAGGTGTTCCTTGTGCTGAGAACTCTCGGGACCTGTGGTCCTAACTCCTGCAAACGCGGCAGCAGTGTGAGCTGCCGTCACCGCGCTAGTATCTGGGGTGACGGGAGGCCGTGCCTCTCGCCCGCCCACCCACCCCTGGTATCCGCTCTTCTGATCTCTGCTTCTCTGAGTTTGGTGTTTTGTTTTTTAGATTCCACAAAGAAGTGAAATCATCAGAGTGTTTGGCTTTCTCTCTGATTTACTGCATTTAGCGTAACGCCTCAGTGTCCACCGTGTTGCTGTAGACGGCGCAGTTCCTTTCTGTGGCTGAGCAGCGTCCACTGCGCACACACCACGTTGTCTTTGTCTCCGATGGGGGCCGTGCGGCTGTTCCCGTATCTTGACTGTTGTGAGTGGTGCTCGGTGAGCACGAGGAGGCAGGCGCCTCTTCAGACACCCGGAGGTGGGACTGCCGGGCCAGGTGGTGCTTCTGCGTCTAGTTTGATGTCCCACCTGTTTATCGTTTACTCTACTGCTTGCACTTGAGGTGTGACTGCCTGTCTCCCCGGATGGGCACCCAAGGTGGAGCTGTGCCAAGGCGCCTGGAATTAGTGGAGTATTCTTCCTTCCTTCAACTGTTGGATGAGTGTTTACTGAGCAAGACGTGCGGGGCCCTGTGGGAAGGGGAGGCCTGGTCCATGGGCGCGTCAGACCGCACACACGCGCGGGCGAGCGTGTGTGTGGGGAGGATCGAACGGGTACCTGAAGAAACCGGCTTCGGGAGATCAGAAGCAGAGACGCCCTCCAGGAATTCCAGTCCTGACTGCTGCTCTCCGTGGATGACAGAAGTCCCATTTAAAAATATGACTTGGAGTTGATGCATTTTCACTCAATGTCACAGAATTGTGTGGTTGAAAATGGTAAATTGTATATCCTTGTAGCATGATTATACATACGTGTGTGTTGTGGGAAAGTTCTTCCTCTCTGTTTGTCTGGGAGGTGGGAACAGGAGTGTCTGCTTTGTAGGGCTGTTGAGAGGAGTAGGTGGGGGGTATCGCATGGCTGCTGGGCCTGGTGCTCAGCGTGCTCAGTGTCACTGCTACCTGGAGGAGTGTGCTGTTTATGCCGCAGTGGAGACGCTTTGCACCTTCGGTCAGATGAACAGGGTTCGCGTCAGCAGGGGTGTCGTGCTGCTGGCTTGCACTCTGGACAAAACATGATGAGGACGGTGTTTCCCCCTTGTCCTCCAGCCCAGAGCCCCTGGGGAGACCTGGTGACCAAGTGCAGCGTGGTCCCTGGACAGAGAAAGGGCCTCAGGTGAAAGGGAAGGAGGTCTGAGTAAATGACGGATTTGAGGCAGTAATGATGCACTGACACTGTGCATCCCTGTTCCTTTGATTGGGCCACACTTTGTCTTTATTCCTGTGCCTCATGTGTTGTTTTATGTATCTGATGAAACAGGTGCCTCTCCCACTCTTCCTACAGGGGAGAGCTTCACAGGCAGTCTCGCCGGAGACCCTGGGGACCTCTGGAGCCCTTTTCGAAGGACGCAGTTTGCGAGGTTTGCAGGCTTCTGCTCCTGGGGGCTCTGGCACTGCTGCCCTTGGTGCTGCTGCAGCGGGGTGCCCTGTCCCTTGTTCTCAGTGGTCCCCAGAATCCTCCAGGAGGCTGGCTCCCTGTCAGCATCCTGAGTCAGGTGAGACAGGTACCTGTCCCTCCAGCAGGCTCTGCAGAGCTGGACCGCTGGACCCACACGTCATCCCTCTGTCCTCCTGAGGGAGAAGCTGTGAGCTGGGTGTCTTCCGCACGTGCTCTGGCGCGGCAGCAGGCCACACCCGCTTGCCCTTGCTTTCCGTGGTCCCCGGGCATCTAGGCTGTAACAGCCACATCACGTTGCAGGTCAGTGGAGACGGAGCTGGTCCCCAGCGGCCCCCCAACGCTGACGAGCCAGAGCACGTCCTCTGTTCCTGCAGCTCCAGAGCTGCGGGCGGGTCATCTTCTCCGGATCCTGCTGAGCGCTGGCTGGGGGAGGGACAGCCGTGGGCAGCGGCGCAGCTCTTCCTGCCCGTCGCAGTGCAGCTGTTCTCAGCTTCCCGCTTGCCTGTCTCTGGTCCTCAACACGGTGTTTTGGTCCCTGTTCTAAGTTGGTGTCTCTGTGAGAATGAGGGCTGAGGCTTCCCATTCCACCACCTGGCCAACACCCCCTACAACAGTTTCCAAAAAGGAAGCAGGCACAGGCCATAGAACCACAAGGAAGCATCACTCAGCGCTGTGCAGGCGGACGCACTCCTTGACTGAGACGGGAAAGCCCAGGCCGGGCACGGACACAGCGCAGGAGCAGGTGCGTGGGCCACGGGTAGCGCCTGGGGTGCAGCAGGCACTCTCTGATGGAGCTTGTTCTCTTTTATGCTAGAATTCTTTTCAGATGGGGAAATTATTCCGGATCATTGCAGTGGGCCCAGTGCAGTCACGGGGTCCTTGTAGTGAAAGCCGGAGAGATTTCAAGATGCTGTGCTTCCGCTTTCAGGACGGAGGAAGGAGCCATGAGCCCAAGGATGCGGCCGCTTCCAGAAGCTGGACAGGCCAGGAAGCTCGGCCCTGCCAGCACCTTCGTCAGCCCGGTGCGACCCGCTGTGGACTCCGACTCCGGAGCTGTACAGCAGTAAATTTGCTTTGTCTTATGCCACTGAGTGTGTGATAATTTGTCATACCCAAAATAGGAAATGAATACAGAAGTCTGAGATAGAAAAAATAAAAGGACACATTTCAGACAAAATTACTTAGGAAATATTTTACTGCACAAAATTTACATTTGTTGCATATGATGAAAAGCATGGCAAAAACAACCTTTTATTAATCTATTTTTACTTGGAGATTTTCTGTGAAAAGTAAAGATTTCAGAGAATACAAGTTTTGTATAGGTGTTTAACAGCTGTATTGGTACTAACTGCCTTGGGACATGAGGTGTAAAACTGAAAACAGATCAGAAAAGCGCAGGGGGAAGACCACTGCCGAAGAGTAATCGCCAGGAACTCGGGATCTTCCACGGCAGGGCAGCCGCTGTGGGGCCATCGCGCTGCACCTGGAAGACAAAATACTTCCATCCTTCAGCTTTACCGCTAAATCTTTTGACGTGTATTACAGAACTCTCTTTGCTGTTGTTCCCTTTGGTTCTGACACTTAGCTGGGCTCTACTGTAATGGAAAAACAAAGTAATGCATTGCTGTGTCTTCTTATCAACTGAAGATAAATTTCCTCAAGTTCCAAATAATAAAGATATGCCAGAAAGGCTGTAAATGGAGTCCGCGGAGTAAAATCAAATTCAAGAGAAACAGCAGTCAAAGAAGAAACCAGTCCTGCATGATTTGTATCAACTGTTCTTCACAAAAGCATGAATTAAAAGGGCGGTCACCTACCATACAAAGCAGCCTACAGCCTGCTTTCCCTGAGCATTCACTCTTATTTTATAACTGAGAAAAGCATTTTAATTATAACGCGTATTCGGTAGCTACAGTACTGTTCACACAGCTTATCTTTTGCTAAAAAAAAAATCCTGAAGTCACTTTTTTTATCCTATAAAAAGCTGCCCAGTATAATTAATGTAACACGAAGAAGGAAAACAATGAACTTAAGATTTTTACTTTTCTGGAAAATCAGCCTCAGTGAAAAACAGCTGTGATAACAGGTTGGTTAGCTGCCTTCTTTTCAAAACTTCATTTAACCTAAATTTTACATAAAGATACCTGTATTTACATAAACTTTCACTTATTTGGTCTACTTACACAGTGTATAAAAACACAAGTTTATGAACATACAACCAGAGAAGCCAGAGGGTTAAGTTTTAGAAAACTTACACATGGTTTGATCATCTGCAGCCACTCATTAAGATACTCAACGAGACCTAGTGCATCTGGGATGTTGTCTCCTTCCGAAACAAACTTGAGCAGAACCGCCACTGGGATGTCCTTAGAACAGCTGCAACAAACAAACAGGATGATTAAGTGTTCTTCTACTGATACAGGATGGGTGCAGCGTGTCTGTTTTTATAGCTCAGATGATCTGCCAGGTTTTAGGCATGGAGATGGCACGTCACAGATCACTATGTATCCTCTGTCTGTGGGGACAAAACCAGGAGCCCTGGAGCACCCACCCTGGGCGCATGCACGTTGGTGCCTCATACCCAGGCCACGTGAAAAACCGTCCCCCTTCTGATGGGCTCCTCAACCCACTGCAGCAGGCAGCGATTTCCAGAAGCACGTGGCAAAGCGACTGAGGAACGTAACACCCTTGTCGTCAACCGTCTACACAGAAGGCAAAACTGGGAGAGCTTGCTGCCACTTACAGATGTCGTCTGCTGAGTGATGACTACGTGCTAAGCACTGCCTGCAGACTCTATGACTCAGTCCCTCCACAGCCCTTGAGGAGGTTACAATTGCCTCCATTTACAGCTGATCAGTTCGGAGTAATGGGGACAAGGAACCCCTGGACGAGTCGTATGTGAGAGAGGGGTCACAGCGGAGCCTGCCCATAGGCTGTCAGGGGCAAAGCGCTTACGGTGCCCCGGGTCAGCGCCGCGAGCATGCGTGCCGGCCGCCACCCCGAGGTGACAGAGCGGCTGAGGCAGTTAACATGCTCCAAGTTCCTCTCGAGAAGTGGCAGAGGTGGGACATCAGCCCAGGTCCTCCTGACCCCGAAACAGTCTCCTACTTGTTCTGCTCTGAAGGCCTCAACCCAGTGATGAGATGGAGACACCAACGCAAGAGCTGCCTGCTTGCCAACAAGAGCACAAGCCACTCCTAGCACCCCGGAACCCAGAGCTGTGAGGAGGACGTGCTCCCACAGCTGGAGTGCAGGACTGACCACGCCCCAGAACCAAGGGCGGCCGGGTTCCTCAGCCCGGATCCGAGACGCGGTTCAGAGGCCTCAGGTGTCCTGGGAGCCTCCTCCCAGCACCTGGTCTCTGGTCTCAGGACCCGGGACGGTCAGCACACTTAGGCCATCTCCACACACAGTCCTCCAGTGCTGCATGGGCTCCCAGCTTCCCGGGAGCCCAGTGAGCTGTGAAGCTTCAGAAGACTGCAGTCCTGCACACTTACAGCGTGACGGCCTTGGAGGAGAGGCCAGCCTCCCTGCTGTGCCTCCATTTCTAAGGCTCCAGCTCGACAAGTGCAGGGCTGTGGCCTCCACTGCTGCTCCGATACCCAGAGAACAGTAAGTTTTAATGCCACTTTCCAGTCCTCTCAGTAAAAAAGGAAGGTGGAGAATGCCTAATTACTTTCTGTGGCATTAAAGTCTGGCACACGAGATACAGCCATTATGAAGGCTAATTCACAGATTACATATAATCTTGGAAAGCAAGGTATACAAGTGATCGATTCGGCTCATTTGTTTGTAATTTATAAATAATGATAACACAATTGCAATATAGTAGTTATTTTGTTTTGTTTTTGTTTTTACTTTAGAATAATAGACTAAACTTCTACTCCTTCACATTTGAGAGCAGATGTACCACAACTCATTTTCAGGGTTGGGGCAGGGAAGTGGGAAGAAAGGACTTTTCAAAATAGGGACAATTTAAACACTGCTACATTGTCTGGGTAAACAATATAACCAACAAAAAAAGGAAAATGACACACCAGTAACATTTTATTTCCTTATAATTGCTCTTCCCTGGTAGATATTAAGCACGGGTTTCCTTACAGATATGTAAAAGGTCTGTGTTAGATGACAGAAGAGTATCCACTTTGTGAGAAACACCCTTAACTGTAATTAAAGTTACAGATGGTAGAGCTGCAGTGTCTTGCAGATACAAACATTTAACCCCCTCTGGGTGACAAAACTGAGTACTAAGTATTGCTTCTTTTGACTATTCCACATTTCCCAGGTGTTCTATGAGGAGCATGTCTTTTACAACACTTCCTCTGCTGTTGCTGACAGAAGCAGAGGTAGGAGACTGATCGTGAAGAAGCAGGAAGCCAGTGTGAATGCGCAGAGCCGGGGGCGGATGCCCGGCGGAAGGGCCAGACCCACGAGGCCGGCTCTGGGGAGCTGGGTAGGCTGCTGCCAGCGAGAGCAGATGAGAGCGGGAGAGGAGACAGCCCGAGGGAGCCAGCAGCGCCGGGGAGGGCTCCGGGACCGGCTGGCCACCCCGGGAGACGGACCAGCGTCCGCACAAGGCGCGGAGAACTGCTGGAGGGCCTTTACTCGGGGGGCATCGTGGTCAGGTCTGATTTTTAGGAAGCTAATTCCAGCGACACTGCCGAAGGTCAGAGGGGAGGGGCTGGAGAGGCCTCGGCAGCAGCTGCTGTGGGCGGGCCCACGTCCTTCCAAAATGCTGGTGTGGACGCCGAACCCCCAAGGCGACGGGCTCTGGGAGGGACCTCTGGGAAGGTAACTCAGCAGCAGAAGTCCTAAGAGTGGGGCCCTAATCCGGCAGGATGGCGGCCCTGCAAGAGGAGACCCTCTCTCTGCCATGAGGCGGTACAGCCAGCAGGCGGCCACCCACAAGCCAGAAGGCTGTCTCCAGAACCCGGTGGTGCAGGCACCCCTATTTCGGACTCCAGCCTCCAGAACTGTGAGCAGATACATTTCTGTTGTCTCAGCCCCCTAGTCTGTGGTATCACAGCCATGCAGGTGACAAATGATGTGGCCTGGATGGACAACAGAAGGACTCAAAGCTGGTTTGCAGGGCAGGTGCAGAGAATGGCCAGGGGCGGGGCCCCAGGCTGTGGTGAGAGAGGAGGTGAAATGACGCATTATACTCTGGGGAGTAAGTGAGGCAGGAAAAGAAGTCAAGCCACGAATGGGTCACAGACTAGGAAAAACACAAAAGGTGAAAGAAATGATGGTTCTAACAGGAAGAGAGTAGACTTTCAGGTATAAAATGGGAGTTGTTATTTAAAGAGAAAGATCTATTTACAAGGACAAAGTTCTGAAAGTGGATGGTGGTGATGGGTACACAGGGGTACACAATACTGTGAATTACTGGATGCCACTTACTGGGACACAAAAATGGTTACTTCAATGTTAGTACATTTTCACACACACACACACACACACACACACACACGGCTGGCTGCAGAGTAAGTCCTGGGATCCCTGACGGCCACACACACTAAAGCATTGAACACAGCTTTTCAAGGAGACAGCTCTATAACCAGATCTGTCTTCTCCTGGATGTAATACAGAACCTATTTAATAAAGACATTTTCAAAGTTCCAGTAAGTAATCCAGCGCACTCTTCCAATTATCTTACTTTCATTTTCAAATTAAGTGGGAGCCAAGCAAACTCACCCTTCATCATAGAGCGTTTTTGTGATGCCTCCGCCAGGAATACGGACACAAAGCTCAGACTCGTCTATCTCAGGAATGCATGTGGTTTTTTCCATTTCTTCCCAGTTAAGGCTCTGCATTTTATTTTGAACACTTTTTTGCATAGAGGGTGTGAGTAGGTACCTGAAGGGAGTACTAGAAATAATCACATAATTAACTTTGTAATTCACGAAAAACTCACAGATATGAACATTAAGTCTAATAACACAAATTATCTTGTCCTCCATGTATTCTGCTGCACAGGCAAACACACGTCTCAGCAGAGTAACATGTAAGAAAGATACATACGCATTCAGCTTGCACTCTGCATACCTAGGAGGGAGCATGAAGAGACTTAGCAAAATCAGGAAAACTTAAGCTAAGACAGGGCCAGCTTGAAGATTCCCGCGGCTCTGCCTGTCTCTGGCCACGAGGCCTGCTGCGAGAGCCCCGGAAACTACTCAGTTTGAAAGGCTACTCTTGGCTGGTATTCGTCATGATTTTATAGGTGCACAAATGCTAATGCGAAAAAACGGTTTCTATTTCTACCCCTTGCATACTTTGTTTTGTATTTAGGAATTCAGTCTGACGTGTCTGGGAGCGACACTTAAAGGCAACTGGATTTCTGCAAATACAAATGGCAGAATGCATGGAAATAGAAACACCAATCCAATCTTTCAAAAGTGATCCACCAGTAAACCTTAGGTATCCTTCCTCCTCTGTCCCCATCAGCTGAGACCTGCGACGCTGCCAGGCACCAAACCATCAGAGCACAGGTCCAAACCACCTGTCTTCACCCTGGAGCCCCTGGTGCCTCAGCCCCAGAGTGGCGAGGGCCACCTGACTCTCCTCCCTCCCCTCTCCAGACTTGCTTTTACCTTCTTCTTTCTAAATTCCAGGGAGGAGAGGACAGGATGTACAGGGCTTTAAAGATTAACTTTTCAATACAGAAATCATCACAACACTGTACAAATCATAACAAAAGTGACTTTCCAGAGGCAAAACCTACCTGCGGAGCTGGAGGTCGTTGCGGTGATAGGAGTGACTGCTGGAGAGAACCACCACCTTGGCACAGCCGCTGCTCTTCACCCAGGAGAGCAGCTTCTCACAGAATGGCTTTGATTTATACTTTGTGTACCAACGACAGCATAAAAAGAAAATCTGAAAGTCAGACCTCAGAGTATGAGAGGCGCCTATGGGGTGTTTCACCAGCTTTGCGGGATGGTTTACAGACACCAAAACTGCAGTGACTTTTAGATTCACTTCCTGTCCTTAGACTGGAGGTGAGGTGACAAGTGATGACCATCACTTTATCTTCACAACAAGAAGTAAACGAATTGCGAGGAGCCTAGACTCCCATTTCTCAGTTCTCCACTCAGTGATCTGTGCTGCTTAAAAACCGCCACATGGTAATCGATGAGATGTTCTAGCTAGAAACGTCCACCCTGAGTCTGACCAGGAGGAAGCAACTAGTGAACCCAGACCTGGGCCCCTCCACGGAGCCAGTACGTGAAGGAGAGAGGTGGGGGGCCAGCTCCCCCAGAGGAATAGCAGCTGAAAGACATGACAGCCAAATGCAGCATGTGAGCCTGGCCTGGGTCCAGAACTGAAGGCTACCTGGGGGACAAGCGGGGAAGTCTGAGTATACTGGATGCGAGAACTGAGCGCCGACTTTCCTAGGTGTGTGACGGTGCTGTGGTTGTGAAGCGGAACCTCCCTCTTGTAAGACTCGTAAGGCTCAGGTACTCAGGTCTGATTAAGCACATGCCCGGGGTACTCAGACAGCACTGGGGCAGAGCAGTCACGCTCAGTGAACGTCTGCTAATCTGAAGTCACTCTTTCCGGTTATCAAGCATCTCACTTAGAAGTGTGTGAACCGTCCATGTGAATTCCTGACCTTGCACTGACACTTAGACAACAGCAAAGCCACGCAGCACGTGGTAAAAATGTTTGCACCTCTCACTGCCCAACTTCGGGTCTAGTATTGTTAACTAAGGAAAATGAAGAATGATTCTGATTAAACATTAAAATAACCACAGCACTATTCGTGATGACCTCAAACTGAAAAAAAAAAATCAAATGCTCCCTCAGCAGTACAATGGGTAAACTGTGGTTTATTTATACACAGACTCCCCCACAGAGGTGAGAAGGAACGAATGAGCTCTGCTTCCAAAACAGGGATGCACCTCACAAAGAGAGTGTCAAGTGAAGGAAGCCGGACGGCGGAGTCCATCTGCCAGGCGCTACTCAGAGGACAAGCTGCCAAGGTGGGGCACAGCAGACGGCCCTGGAAAGGGGGACACGTCCTGAACACATGGGACCTCGGTCCACCCAGCAAACATGTCTCGAGAGCATCTCTGCATGCAAGGCTGTGATCTAGAATCAGGGCTGTGAGTGAGGGATGGGCCCTCACTTCTCTGGGGGAGTGTCCCCTCTAGGAGAGGCAGGTGACAACATGTGACATGCAGGTTGTGATGAACTGCGACGGGAACCAGCCCAGGGTAGGACGGCAGGAAGGGAGGCAGGGAAGGCCTTTCCATGAGGTGCTACCTACAGAGCCTGAAGGAAGCCCATGATTCAGGTGTCCAGTGGGACAGCCGTGCTGGCAGAGGAACCAGGGCCAGGACTGTGACAAAGGGCGAGCTGAGCCCGTGTGAACCCGCAGGGGCTGGATGGAGGATCAGTTACTGCGCTGTCCACGGAGCCTCGGGGATAACCGAATGCCACACGTGGCTACTGTGACGGAAGGCCTGAATTTTAGGTTTTATTTACTTTTAATTAATGAATCAAAATTTAAACGGGTGCACGTGTCTGGTGGCTGCCCTGTATGTGGACACAGGGCCTGACAGGCCGTAATGGGGTCAGTGAATCCACTCTGAGGCTGGAAGCCACTGGAGGGTCTGAAGACAGGAGTGAGGTGATGTGACTGGGAGGTGAGGGCTCACAGGCTGCTTGTGGGGCACGGGTGGTGCAGGGTGCTAGTGGCTGGACCAGAGAGGTGGCAGTGGAAGAAGAAAGAACCTGGGTCCAGGTTCTATTTTGATATATACATAATTTTTATGTAGATGCCATGGGTTTGAAATGTAATACAAAAGAATAAACCTGTAATATTCATATGCTTAAATTTTTCCACCAATGCTACCTGAATTGGGAAAAAGAAGACCTAAGCTATACGTCCCAATTCCTTTTAATATAATCATGAAATAACGGTAACAACTATAAAATTTTATAAATTTTTTTTTATCAAATCAGACCTTAACTTACAAATATTGAAAAAGAAGTAATTTTTGAATCTTACTGACCCCGTATTTTCTCATATTTTACTTTAATAGATTAAAAAAGGCAAAAATGACATACTAACCTTAATAAAAATGGATCTTAACTGAAGAGCTACTAGTTTCCTTGAAGGCAGCGCATACACTACAAGTACAGGAAGAAAATGAAGCCACGCGGCAGTCAGAATGAAGGCATCATACAAATGTAATTCAGCTTCATCATTCATTTTAGAAGTTCTGTATCTAACTATTTTCAATAATTAAAACATAGAACATATCTACTATATCATTCAGTTAAAACACTTTGAAGTTACCTCAAAATTCACCTGTGGGCTTTATTCTATGGAATAGATTCATTTTTGAAAAGTTAACTGCAAGAAAGTATCAAAAATTTTTATCTTCTTTGACTGAAAACCAGAGAAGCAGTCCCCGGAAAAGTCGTAGCGTTACGACAAATGCGATCACTCTGAACAACAGCTATGGTTTCTGACTCACCCCTCTTCAGAGAACAGCAGCGCTCACTGGGGACAGAATAAAAAGCGGAGCCATAAAATCCCTGAGTAGAACATTTGTTCTTTAGGAGTTTTTGAAAGAACTGAAATAACATGAAATTTTTCTGTGAGTAACTGTGTGTGCATTTTTTCTGTGAAAAGAACCCACGGTTTTCACCAGATTCTACAAGGGGCCCAGTTTACAGATGATTAAGACATCCCCGCCAAGGAGGACAGCTCTGAAGTGACCCGAGGACAGTCTCCAAGGGCACATGTGCAAAGGAGTACGCCTTTAATTACCGCACGGAGACTACAGATAAGCCCGGGCTTGGGCCAGTCCTTGGGTAGCTCATGTCTCTCTGTCTCACTGCGCTGACATGCTGCGGTGTGACCGGGCGCCGTGCTGCCCCCACAAGCCTGGTGACCACCAGGTATGCTCGGGCCAAAGGAGGCTGGAGCAGGACGTTCAGGTACTAGGGAAACGGCATAAAACTGGGGAAGAGGGGCTGAGGCCTCTCACCTGCCTCTCATGTACACGCACAGTGCAGCAAGGAACCTGGAGGGAAGAGGCTGTTCTGTAGGGGGTGGGCCGGCTGACCTTTAAAAGAAACTGCACCACCTTCCACAGCAGCAGCACTCGTGTTCTCACCAGTGCCCCACCAGTTCCTTTTCTTGTTGTTAAGATCCTGTTTCCTAGTACTTTTTTCTTCTGATGTAATGTAACACATAAACATTTAGCTTTTAAATAATCACGCCTTTAATCCTAACTCCAGTCTCAGAAACACAGAGACCAGAGGAACACACCAAGTGACACCACAGGAAGTGATCAGACAGACTGGAAGCTGGGGCATTCTATAGGACAGCGTGTCCAGTTTTTCCTTCTTCAATTATTGAGTTTCATGAAGAAGGAGAAAAAACCAGACTCTCTTATAGTAACAGAGATTGCAAAGGCACGCCAATCAGAGGTACTGTGGGTGTGGCTTTGGACAAACCAACTTTAAGGATAGTTTTGGGTCAATTGGACCAATCTGAAAATGCAGAGGGCACACGGAGATAAGAAATTGCTAATTTTGAGAAACGTGATGGTACTTTGGCTATGTAAGGAAACGTAAAGACACGAGGTGCATACTGACATACTTGGGGTGGAATGTCGTGATGTCTATAATCTGTTTCAAAATACCTCATCTAAACAATCAATTAAGTGGATTAAAGGACTATATGCCATCGACCTGCTGCAATTTGTGCCAGAGGAAAGCCAGTGGGTCATCCAGAGGGTGAAGGTGCCTGAGAAGCAGGTCTCAGGGGTCAGGTGCCTCCACCAGTCACATGACCTTAACTTCTCTGCACAGCGGTTCCCTGAGCTACGAAACCACCCAGGGAGGAGCAGCATTGAGTGAACTGATACATGTAAATGTCCAGAACATGTAGGTGATAGCTGTTACCAGCCTAAGTATATAAACTGTACTTCCACCATTTATAGTCCTTTACCCTTTAAGGCAGGAATTAAAGTTATCTTGTGTTAACAAAGTCCTCTTACTAAAGTGCATTTCATTATCACAAATTAATGGCATGGCTAATAAGACTGACAAAAAACATGCTTCCTCATTTTTTTCCAGTCCACCAGTGTCTCTCTCTGTTGGCTTTTACCCTAGAAGGGAACCGGAGACGAGAGGCCACTGCACCGAGTACCTGGAGGCGCCGGTGCTTCCAGATCAAGGGCGTCTCCTCCCCTCTCACGGTGCAGCCCCATGTGAGCACGGCAGTCAGTGTGACGTGAACCGTGCGCCCTGTTAGTCACGCCTGACATCCAGTGAGGAATTCTGGGGACTGAGGGCACGGGGAAAGCGCGCCCCCACTGGCAGAATTAGGCAGCTCAGCCTCCCTGAGCCCTACAGCACTGTATCATTATGGGTGCTACAGTAGTGTGGGCCGACCCCGAGGCCTGCGTGATGACATTAACACACAGGACCGAGCCCGGGGCAATTCCTTCCCTGGTATTAGTGATGCTCACGCATTACACATGCCGGCAAGAACAGAAAATAAAACTGAGGATAAAAGAGGGAAAAACTCCAGGTTAAAAAACCCAGAAATCTCAAATCCTCTCCAAGGATAATAAATATAGTCACATCTCTCAAGAGAGCTGCCTTTTAGGAAAGGCTAAGAACTGAAGCCAGGACGCATGTAAGCGTGGGACATGGTGACTGGGCCGTAAACTCTGCGCGAAGCTGGCTCCAAGTGTGCGCTGCAGAACAGACATGGCAGAGCCTATTTCTGGGTTAAAACAGCTCTACCTTCTAGCAGGACACAACATACCTTCAGCGTTTGTACTGAGCTCGGTTGAATTTTCCTCCGCAGTCGCATATGGATTGTTCCCAACCATCGGCACAAGACAGTCGGTGTAGAAGTAACCAATCTTACACATATTCAGCGTGGAAATAATCAGATCGATTGCCAGCTGGCCGACATTTCCAACAGACACTGCTGGCTGAAATAGTAAAAAAGTGCGTGAAGCCGTCACCATCAGTGGCACCCTGAACAGCCCAGGCAGAAGACAGCGACCACAGCACTAGCACTGAGCGCTGATGCTCAGGTCACAGACACTGACTCCTCCACGAGCTCCACTGTTGAGACGAGTGATTTCATGCGTACTGAATACCTCCTACCCGCCAACCCTTGTTCTAGGCACCAGGACAAAAGTTCCTGCCCTGTGGAGCTTCCATCGAGTGAGGGAGTGGTTTGCTGTGATAAACTGAACAGTAAAATCTACTGTGGTAAGTACTGCAGAGAAAAATTAAGTAAGGGCATGTGTGTATTTGTGGTTGGCTGTGATTTTAAATAAGATGATCAAGGAAAGAGTCACTGCAGGTGCCCAGTAACTAGGGACCCGAAAGAGGTGAGGGAGGCAGCGACACCAAGGCTCGGGAAGAGACTACGTCAGCAGTGGGGCAGCAGGTCTGCAGGTGTGAGGACTGGACAGCAGGGCTCTCCGGTCTTCTCTCTGTCTGCTTTGTTGGTGCCTAAAGGTTGGGGTGAGCTTCTCACGCTGCAGCACACACGTGCGCGCGCACACACACAATATCCCCATGACTTCAAACAGCCCCCTGCCAAATCTCTACCTGCAGCCGGAACACTTACCTGAACTCCAGATCCAAACGGCTCCCTCTACACGGTTACGTCAAGGGCCACTCACAGTCAACGTGGACAAAACTAAACAAGCCCAAACTTGTTCTCTGGTTTGTATTTCAGAAAAGAGCAACAGTCATCCATCCAATCTCCTGAACCAGGCAGCGTCTCCCGCTCCCTTGCCAGCCACATCTAACGCGTGGCTACCTGTCAGTGTCTATCCCCAGGGTCTCTCACACAGCTCCTGCTTTGTGTTCTTCCAGCAATCACCGTTTTTTCCTGGCCTTTATATTTTTCTGGGTCCCTCAGAGCGTGCCCTCGTGAACTATCCCTCGTTATCTTCTGTAGTCTCCTTCCCTTTCACTAAGACTCAGCTCCTGTGGTTGACCCTCACTCTGCTGAATCACCTGTCTTTTCCTCCAATCTTATTCACAGGCTCTCACACCTCTTTCCTTCTAAACCCCTCCCTTTTTGCACACTTTCCCTGGCTACCCCTCACTTCCCAGCGTCCCTCCATGGCCAAGATTCCCTCCAGCTGTCCACTAAAACACCAGCAGGAACTATCTCCAAATTAATGCGCAAATGCATACACATACCCACGTCTCCACCTTCTCTCCCACTGATACAGCCCTCTGGCTTCCCTCTTGACTCCACTGACAGCTGGCAAGGTTACCACCAATAACCGTGAAACAGCCCTTTCTCTATAAAGCTTTTCTTTTCTTTTTTTTTTTTCTCCTGCCAGGTATCTCTTGCAGAAACATTTTCTCTTTTGTGATTAATAAGTATTTTTCAGGGAGATACTTTGAAATGATGTACAATTTTCTTCCTCAGTACATTATCACATGCTAATTTTAGCATTCATTGGCATGTTCTTGTGTGCATTATCATGATGAAAATGGTCAAAAAGTGATTCTTCTACTACCATCATCCTTTAAAAAAAAACGAGATATAATGGACATACAACATTCATTTCAGATGTACAACATGATGGTGGTTCGGTATCTGTATGTACTGTGATACGATCACCACAATAGGCCTAGTGAACATCCATCACCACGCAGTTACCAATTTTTTTCCTTGTCATGAGAACTTTAAAGGGCTGCTCTCTTACCAACTTTCAAATATACAATGCAGTACTAACTATGGTCACCACGCTGCGAGTTACATCCCAGGGCTTATTTTTGACTGGTGGTTTGTACCCTTTGACCCTCTTTACTTATTTCAGCCACCCCGGCTGGCAAGCACCAATCTTTTCTCTGTAAGTCTGTTCTGTTTTAGATTTCACATAGGACACTTTCTTAACAGGTCCTTGTTTCCCTCCCCCTCCCAATAAAACCTAGGGCCTTTCCGTACTCTTTTCAAAGCTCTGGCAGAGTATTTACTGCCACTGTTTATTTATAAGTGTTCCCAACTAGGCTGCAAACTCTTTCAAGACAGGAGCCTAGCCTTGTCACATTATGACATTAACAGAAACAATGAGCGACAGTCGGCAACTGTAACAGCGACAAAGCCGTGTGCTAGCTACCGGAGAAAGTGACTTGCATCACCCCGCCTGCAGTTTTCTGGTTAATGACAACGACTCGGTAGCTTGAGCCTGACTCTAAAGCTGCTGGGAAAAGATTTTCTAGGGTGAAACGTGAAGCGCAGGGCCCGCACAACACAGGCGGGGCGCTCGCGCGTCCCCGCACGCCCGGCCCTCAGGCAGCAGCGAGCCGGGGCCGCGGTGAGCCGCCCGGACCCCCCTCCCCTCCCCTCGCGCCGGCCTCGGGGCCCGCACAGCCGGACTCACCATCAAGAGCGTGCACCCCGCGAGGTCGGGCGCCGAGTCCCCGCAGGGAACGAACATGGCCTCGCGGGGGTCGGGAAGGGCAGGCGGCTGGAACCGCGGCCGCGAGGCGGGCAGGCGGGGTCCTTCGGGGCTCTCGGCGCGGGGTCCTTCGAGGCCCCCGGCGCGGCGCCCTGAGGTGCCCGTCCCACTGCCTGTCGGGCAGACGGCGGGCGGGGCTTCGGGGCGGGGCTTCGGGGAGGGCCGGCGGGCGGGGCGGCGCCGCGGCGAGCGGGCGGACGCGGCGCGGAGGCCGCGGGCGGGACCCGAGCGGGGAGCGCGGCCGGGGCGTGCGACCGGCAGCGCGGGGGCAGCCCGACCGCGGCTTGGAAGCAGCAGTTGGCGCCGCCCCGTCGCCCAGCCGGCTGGACGCGGGGGCCGGGGAGCGCGAGGCGGGGGGCCGCGGGCTCTCGCTCCGCCGCCGAGACGCCGCGGCCGCCGGGGCGGCTGAGGAGGAGCCCGGCATGTCGCTGCCTCCGGAGAAGGCGTCCGAGCTGAAGCAGCTCATCCACCAGCAGCTGAGCAAGGTGAGGCGGGCGGCGGCCGCTGCCGCCCGGGAAGGCGGTGTCGGAGCAGCTTGTGCTGGAGGTGCCGCTGGTGCTCGGGGCTCAGCGAGGGCCCCGCGGCTCGGGGGGCGCCCCGGCCTCGCCGCGTCTCTCGGCGCCGCCGCGGTCCTGCTTCCTCGGTCCGTGAAGGGTCAGTGAGTTAACTCAGGGCCACGTCTCCGGCGTGGAGGCTGATGTCCGAACTTCGTCGCCTCCTCCAGGCCTCTGCTCTCCTGGTTATACGACACTCTCCACAGACTCGTTTTGGTTGCGTGCTGTTTGTGGGGAACTAGTAGCAAAGTAGGTAACCAGTACAGATTATTTCTGGGATTTGTACTGAAAAGATAAGTCTTGAAAGTTTTTTTTTCCTTTTAAAAATCTTACCTTTGTTCTCATTGAATTTCAGTTATATTGTAGCATTTACTATCACTTGAGAAGCCTTCCTGAATTTTTCTACTCTCTCACCATTATTATTTTTTCGAGTCCGTATTTTAGAAAGAAATTAGCAAATTGGTAACTGTTAACTGCTTTGTAGTGTAAATTGTAATGCGAGTTTTCCGCACAGATGGATGTCCATGGTAGGATAAGAGAAATCCTGGCTGAGACCATACGGGAAGAATTGGCACCTGATCAACAACAGTTATCAACGGAAGATTTGATCAAAGCCCTTAAACGCCGGGGAATCATTGATGATGTGATGAAAGAACTTAATTTTGTTTCTGTGAGTAATCATTCAGGGGAAACTTTTTGAGACTATTAAGTATATTCTCATGCTTAACATTGCTCATACGGTACATATTTGGGGCCTCTCCTTTCAGTAAAACTATTTTTTAAGGAAGACCATTTGTCTGGTAAGGAGCTTAGTCTACCCTTGAATGTAGCAAGTATGATTATGTAGCAATGAAACTGGAGTTAGGGACCGTATTACTTCCTCAACAGTGACCAGAGTTTTCTCTTGTTATTTTCTAGGTCTGTAACTTTATGTGTTTTTCAGTCAAATTAGTTCACCCTAACCTAATTCTTTTTCACTAATATTCTACTTTCTTTAGGTTAGACTTTTTAAAAATGAATTATAGTCGATTTACAATATTGTGTTAATTTCTGATGTACATTGTGATTCATGTATACATATGTATGTTACTTTTCTTATAGATAACACTTATTTTTAAAGTAAACATGAACTTTTGGTACTATATTCTGTAAGAGTAACAGATTATCAGTTTCTTTAAGAAAGTAGTTGAGTAAGAACTTCCAAATCTTTTCATACAAATGGGTCAGTAGTGGCGTGATAGCCTCTCAGTGCACAAATTAGTAAGTAGGTCTTCTTTTGAAAATGAGGCAATAATGAGACACTGTGACCTCAATACATGGGTAATGTAAAAATTAGGTGGACTTCATAATACACCAGGGACTATGTATTTTAATACAGCATCCTTTTTTGGTTTTTGAGGTTTATAAAGTCATTTGTTATAAAAATAGACCTGTAGCAGCTTTTGCTGTGTGAATGCCGCTTCCTTAGTAAATTCAGTTCCGTTCCTGGTGGAATCGTAAGCCAGATGTTATATGAGGTTTGGAGAAAGTTTTATCTTGTGTTGAGTGTTAAGGATTTCTTCTAGCATTCTGTGGACATGGCTGGAACACCATTAATTCCTTCATGTTAGACTTCAGGAGTGACCAGTTGCATTATTGTTTGTGCAGCTTTTCATCATTTTAACTATGCTGGGAAACTGAGGACTTTTTTGAGGGGCTTCATCATATCTGCTTTTGGTTCAGTTTTTAGTCCCATTATTGGCATTTCATTGCTTAACTATAATTGTTTTCTAATTTGTCTTGATCTTCTTCTGGCATTCTAGGATAATGTTGATCAAGAACCCCCTTCGTCTCCAAAACAACCTGTTTGCTTTACTGACAGACAATCAACATTGTTAAAAAAAAGTATGTGCTTCTCTTTAAGATTGATTTGGTTGTGGGCGGTACTGCATATTAACGTGCTGTAATTGTATTTGATAGAAAGCAATTCAGTTTTTTTCCAGAATGAAGTCCTATGTTTTTGTGATTAATCATCTAAAAACTGTAGATTCTATATTGCATGAAGTGTATCAGAAGATTTAATGTATAGCAGAGTGGAAGCAACCAGGACCACCTGATTCTCATGTTTTAGTAATATTTTTTATAAATTATACAGCTTTGCTTTTTAATGGTAATGTAATTATCTAGTACTTGCTGAGTTGATAATTGTCTGGGTTGGTTTGTGGAGGTGAAGGACTGTTGGATAAGCAACTAAAAAGCAAAGTTATCCTAAACGTTGGCTCTGACCCCTTTCCAGCTGGGAGAAAGCAGCCAGGGTGTAAACTTGGAAAAGGATATCATATTATGTATCTTTTCTTCCCTGGGTGCAGGTGGTCCTGGCATATAGTAAATTTGTTACTCTTCCCTTTTTTAGTATTTGGTTTTATTTCTGTCAAGTTATTATTTCCTATTGTCTTGATCACATTCCTTAATTTAATTGGCAGTTTCCTCATATATATTGCTACACTTTACAGCTAATATTGATCCAACACGGAGGTATCTTTACCTTCAGGTTTTGGGTGGAAAAGCTTTCTTGGAACATCTGCAGGAACCTGAGCCTTTACCAGGACAAGCTTGTTCAACGTTTACTTTATGTTTACATTTCCGAAATCAACGTTTTCGTTCTAAACCTGTTCCATGTGCCTGTGAACCAGATTTTCATGATGGCTTTTTACTTGAAGTCCACAGAGAAAACTTAGGTAAGGCAGTAATAAACTGTCATTTAATTTTGTAAATATTTGTTAAATCTTATTGCAGAACAATCACAATAACTTCTGCATGAGGTGAGAGTCGTAATGGCTCATCTCCCCCATCTCTTGTTCTGTTTTCCCTCATTGCTTTTTTCTTTGTAAACTACTTCTACCTACTTTCTTGCTTTTTTTCTGCTAATTAATTTTCCCTGAAGACTATTTTTTTGATGGTTTTAATGGTTGTTCCTTAGTAATAAGAATTTAAATGCCCTTTAGGTGCATGGAACTAAGCTGGGGTTATAGTGGAGAGTGACACATGATCCTTCTCATTTACGAAGGATGGCTAGATTTATCATGTTATCAAAGTTTAGATCTGACTCTGTAACTCTCGTTTTTATAACTTTATGATACTTGATTACTGTAATCATTTTATACTGTTTCTTTCTATAAAGGTATCTTACACATTTTACTTGTCAATGTCAAAATAATTATAATGTATTTGTAAACTTTATAATAAAGTTGTGGAATTGTATGTTCAGATTTAGATTATTGAGGTGGCCAATGTACTACTAAAATTTTTTTTCCCCCGGCGAAAAATGTTACCTAAATAAGGAGGTTAATGGCTTAAATCGCTAGCTCCAACATGTTGGATCTTTCAGTTTTGTGTAGAACATTCACTGGTTATTTCTAGAGGTTTAGGGATAAAGGTGCTTTGGGGAAAAATGCTGGCACATTTGTAAGGCTTTTTATTGTAGAAGTATATACTTTATTTGTGTACGTTTAAGGAGCAGACTTAGCTGTTTGCGATCGGAAAACACTGACATGCGTTAACTGCATCACTTGTAACAGTTCTGTGAGTTCTCTCAAAAGTTGGCAGTAGAAACAGGACCACTTTTATTCCTAGTCTGTTGCATGCTTTCTCAGGCATTTATTTGGTTTTATATAAGTTTATGACTAGTATCCTTTTCAGTAAAAGTACTCTTTGGTGTTGGCCTAATGATATGTAATGTGTAATTTTTTTTGATTTACGTTACTAGGTGATGGAACTAGAATGGCTGATTCAACAGCAATGTTATCAATAAGTGATCCAGTTCACATGGTGCTGATCAAAACAGACATATTCGGTGAGACCACTTTAGTAGCATCCTATTTTCTGGAATGGCGATCGGTTTTGGGCTCGGAAAATGGAGTGACCAGTCTTACTGTGGAACTTATGGGTGTAGGTATGATGATTAATATCACTGTTACATTTTTACAGCCAAGTTGTTTGTAAATAAGTTTTACATTTTTAGAATGCCTTTGTAAACCAAGAGGGAAACATAAAAAGAATTTAATTAGAATTACAACTGGACTCCAGTGTTGTCGTCTTGGAAAATGTCCTCAAGGACAGTGTGAGTGTAGCACCTCACTGTCACTCTAGCCTTGTCTTAAGGAAACTTTTTGCCCCTGGGAGATGCATATAGAAATTTTGAGGCCTCCCCGCCCCCACGCCCACCCCCAGTTTATCTGATTACATGTAAGGCTATAGAGAGAATCAACATTTCCCTGTCCTTCACACACTCATGTGTGTGCACAGACACACACGTGTGCACCCGCACGCAGACACCCCCTTTCCAGCACACCCTGGAATACAACAATCCCCTCAGTTCCAGGAGCTTCCTGCACCAGCGGTTCCTGCAGAGCGCGGAGTCGATGCTCCACTGACCTTTTACAAAGGCGTGTAACCTGCTCAGTGTCTGTTTCACCGGCTGGCACAGAGATGGTGCCTGTCTTAGTCACTGTTGCCCTGGACTCTTGCATGCTACCTGATAACGTCATACATATTTGCTAATTCAGTGAAAAACAAAATGGAACCTACACTGTTTTATGTACATGTAATTGAATTACTCTGGTATTGAAGCTTGGTTACAGAATTAAACCTAGCCAGTAGACAGCATAGCTTTAGTAATTTAGATTTTGATTTGTTAGATCCAGAATATGTTTTTTCTTCAGTAAAATGGAGGGAAACAGTTTTATGTAAGAGATTATTTTCAAAAGAGATACCCATTATTTGTCTTCAAATACAAGCCTAACATGATAATCATAGTAATAACCCAGAAATTTCTGTTCCACCAAAAAATATTAAATCGTTCTGCTATGAAGTATTTTTGTTTTCTAATTCTTTGAATCCATACGTGGATGGAAAATTTGTACTCACATTTAATGTGAAAAATGGGAAGGGATAAGCGGGAATTACTGTCTGTGACAAAGTATATACTGAGAATGAGGTGGTAGCAGTTGCTTTGACTCTGTTTTTAATGTAAGTCTAGGTAGTATTATATATTTAGTGAAGATAAAAATTAAGAATTCTGAATCTTTTAGGTCTGAAAAGTTCCTTAAAATGTGATTAGGAAGCTACAAAAATACGTAATTTCCTTATAACTAGGTAAGGGCCTTTGTACAAAATAAAAAGTGATTTGGTTCATTTTTATCATGAATATTGTCTTTATTCCAGGGAAGTAATAAAGCACAAAATTCTTAAGTTATTTTGGTTGAACTTCGGTTGACTAAATATACATAATATTGAAATCTCTGAAGTTCTAAATATTTATTTACATTTACAGGCACAGAATCGAAAGTTTCTGTGGGAATTTTAAATGTAAAACTTGAGATGTACCCACCACTCAATCAGACATTATCACAGGAAGTAGTGAACACACAGGTGAGTAACTCTGAATTTCTCTTCTTCCTGTGTTTGTTCTCATAGTATATTTACCCATTAATCCTAGAAAGTGTTCTCTTTTTAGAAATTTATCATTTATTAGTTTTAAGCGAGAGAATGACAGTATGATTCATTATTTAAGCATTTCTGTCTGGGGAGAAAAGATCCCTCTGACTGTGTGTGGAGGAGAGCAGGGCGGTAGGCTAGGAGGCTCTTGCAGACCAGAGGTGATGGCAGCTTAGACTAGGGCTGGAGGAAGAGCCTAGATTTGTTACATAATTTGCAGTCATTAAAGAGAATGAGTGTAAATTGATAATTATTTTTTTTTAATTTCAAGCTTGCTTTGGAACGTCAGAAAACTGCAGAGAAAGAGCGGTTATTTCTTGTATATGCCAAACAGTGGTGGAGAGAGTATTTGCAAATACGGCCCTCGCACAGCTCACGGCTGGTGAAGATTTTTGCACAGGTCTGTAAATTGTGTGAGAAAAGCTGCACACCTGTGCTTGAGGTTTACTGTTGTGTGTGGAAATTTCATTTAGCTTGAATTTGTAGACTGTATTTATTCCAGACAAATAGAAGTTTATTTGTAATGTAGAATGCTGATTTTATGATTTTATGATACTCTTACAGTAGTAAGCAGGCAACATAACACAATCTTTGTTTTATTTTTTTCACTTTCAGTTACTGTTTTTCTAAACCCTTTTTGAATATATTTGATTTAAACTAGATGAAAACTTTGTTTAACTTGGAGTGTGTCCTTCATTGATCCTTAGTACTAAATAATTGAGTGCTAGGACATTGCAGTTCACACGTAAATTCGGCTTTCATGTTCAGAACTGGTGCAGTAGGCATGTATTTTTTTCTTTTTTTGGTTAGGGTATTTTTTAAAGGAAGCAATATTATATGTAATAATTCTATTTGACCAGGCTCTCTAAGCCAGTGACCAGGGATACTTAACGACAGCATTTCAGCTTATATCTCTGCATCTACTTTTTCTGTATCCTAAGCCCATTTCTCTCATCCGTGAACCAACATAAGATAAATGATCAGATTGATTTTTTTTATAACTTCTGAGGAATTATTCAAATATTTTGTTTTCAGCCTCACATAGGTGCTTTCATATAAGAACGGTGTAGTATTTCCTCAATCCTATGCATTGGTTTAACCTTACCCTGTGTCCCCTAGGTTGTGGTGCAGGCTGTGAGTGGTTCAGTTTCTGGTTGAGGGGCTCAGGAAGGGGAGATGCTCACTGATTGGTGGTGGAGGTTAGGGAAATGGCTTCAGACTGTGCAAAGCATTTTGCATGGAATGACTGGGCAGGCAGGTAGCAGTGATGTCAGGGCAAGGGTGATGAGAAACCAGCCAGAGTACAATGGCTCCCTGTTGTCTGCTTAGTCTCAGGTGAAGTTACTCATTGCCATGTGGAGTCCCAGACCAGAGAGGCCTGGGCCAGGGAGGGAGGAAGTAGATGGGAGAAATGGTCCTTAGAGAGCTGAAAGATGCTCCGCTGTGTCAGTCGTCTGTCTGGACACTGAGGTTGTTTGTGTGCCTCAGCTGTTGTGAGCACTGCGGGGTGTGCAGGTGCCTCTCTGAGACGCCGGTTTCAGCTGCTTTGAGCCCGTACCCAGGAGTGGGGTCACTGGGGGGTGTGCAGGTGCCTCTCTGAGACGCCGGTTTCAGCTGCTTTGGGCGCATACCCAGGAGTGGGGTCGCTGGGTCACACGATGGTTTAGGGCTTTGCAGGCAGACAGCTCAGGGTTTGAGCCCTGGGTCTGTTGCATGATAGCTGTAGCTTCAGTGTCTTTATTAAGAAGTGAAAATAAGAGATGCTAAGAGGGAGGACTAAAGGAAAAAGTGTGTGCATGGCACTCTGCAGCCTTGTGCTGGACGCAGGGTAAGCCTCAGTAAGTGGCTTCCAGAGTCACTTTCTCCCACAGTGATGCGTTCTAAGAAAAGGTGTAAAACTGGGCGTGATTAACTTGTTGTTACAGGCAATGCTTTCCCCTTCTCCTCCAGGATGAAAATGGGATAAACAGACCAGTCTGTTCTTACGTCAAACCACTTCGAGCTGGGAGGCTTCTGGATACTCCAAGGCAAGCGGCAAGGTTTGTCAACGTCCTTGGCTATGAAAGAGCCCCTGTTATCGGAGGAGGGGGCAGACAGGAGCAGTGGTGCACTCTGCTGGCCTTTCTCTGCAGGAACAAGGTACCTTGCACGTGGTGCAGACGCGGCACATCCTAGCCATCGTGAATGGTGGTGCACTGGTTACAAAATTAACTTAGGAAAGCAGTTACGTATTGTCAGTGTGAACAAGTCAGGGTCTTGTTCTCACCATTTTCCCTGCTATTCATTCATTATTTTTTAATTGAGGTACAGCTGATGGACAGTTTAGGTTACAGGCATGCAATGTAGTGAGTCACAATTTTTAAAGGGTGTGCTCCGTCTACAGTTGTTATAAAATATGGCTTCATTCCTTGTGTAGGACAGTACATACTTGTAGCTTAATTTATACCAAATAGTTTGTGCCTCTTAATCCCCCACCTGTTCCCTCTCCCCACTGGCAGCGACTAGTTTGCTTTCTAGATCTGTGTCTGATTTTCTTTTGAGGGGAGTCATGTTCACTAGTTTGTTGTATTTTCCAGATTCCACGTGCAAGTGAAATCATGCAATATTTGTCTTTGTCTGTCTGGCTTATTTCACTAGCATAATACCCTCCAATTATCCCAAAAGGGAAATTTCCATAATTTTTTTATAGCTGAATGGTATTCCATTGTATAAGTAAACCACGTCTTGATCCAGTCATCTGTTGCTGGACACTTGGTTTGCTTCCATATCTTGGCAACTATAAATAATGTACTGTGAACGTGGGGTGCATGTATCTTTTTGAATTAGTGTTTTCTTTTTTTTTTTCCCAGATACGTACCCAGGAGTGGAATTTCTGGGTCATGTGGTGATGCTATTTTTAGTTTCTTGAGAAACCTCCATGCTGTTTTCCACAGGGGCTGCACCAATTTACAATCCCACCAGCAGTGTCCAGGGGTCCTCTTTTCTCCGCATCCTTGCCAGCATTTGCTATTTGTATTCTTTTTGATGATGGCCATTCTGACCAGTGTAAGGTGGTAACTCCTTGTGGTTTTGATTTGCATTTCTCTGATGATTAGTGATGTTTGGCATTTTTTCACGTGTCTGTTGGCCATCTGGATGTTACCTTTGGAAAACTGACTGTTCAGTTCTTCTGCCCATTTTTTAATTGGGTTTGTTTTCTAGATGTTGAGCTGTATGAGCTGTTTATACATGTTGGATATTAGCCCCTTATTGGTCACATCATTTGCAAGTATTTTTGCATTCAGGAGGTTGTCTTCATTTTGTTGATGGTTTTCTTTGCTGTGCAGAAGCTTTTAAGTTTGATTAGGTCCCAGTTGTTTATTTTTGCTTTTGTTTTCTTTAGGAGATGGATCCAAAAAAATTACTGCTCCTATTTATGTCAAAGAGTTCTGCCTATGTTTTCCTCTAGGAGTTTTATGGTATCTGGTCTTACATTTACGTCTTTAATCTGTTTTTAGTTTATTTTTGTATATGCTGTTAGAGAATGTTCTAATTTCTGTCTTTCACACTATCTGTCCAGTTCTCCCAGTATCACTTATTGAAGAGACTGTCTTTTCTCCACTGTATATTCTAGCCTCTGTAGTCATAGATTAATTGACCATAAATATGTGGGTTTATTTCTGGACTGTCTATTCTGTTCCGTTGATCTATGTGTCTGTTTTCGTGCCAGTACCAGACTGCTTTGATGACTGTAGCTTTGTGGTATAGTCTGAGGTCAGAAGGCTTAACTCTCCCAGCTTTGTTCTTCTTTCTCAGAATTGTTTTGGTTATTTGGGGGTCTTTTGTGCTTCCACACAAATTTTTAAATTACTTATTTTTGTTCTGTGAAAAATGCCATTGGTATTTTAATAGTTTTTGCACCGAATCTGTAGTCTGCCTTGGGTATTATGGTCATTTTAACAATATTAATTCTTCCAATCCAAGGACACTGTGTCTTTCCGTCTGTCTGTGTCCCCTTCAGTCTCTTTCATCAGTGTCTTACAGCATCCAAATGCACGTCTTCTACCTCCTTGGGTAGGTTTACTCTTAGATATTTTATTCTTTTTGTTGCTGTGGTAAATGGGATTGTTTCCTTAATCTCTTTTTCTGATAGTTCATTGCATAGAAATGCAACAGATCTCTGTATATTAATTTTCTATCCTGCAGTCTTACCGAGTTCATTGATGAGCGCTAGTAGTTTTCTGGTGGCATCTTTAGGATTTTCTCTGGGACAGCGTTACTTCTTCTTTTCCAATTTGGATTTCTCTTACTTCCTTTTCTTCTCTGAATGCTGTGGCTAGGACTTCCAAAACTATGTTGAATAGATGTGGCGAGAGTGGACATCCTTGTCTTGTTCCTGATTTCAGGCGTGCTTTCAGCTCTTCACCATTGAGTATGGTGTTATTAATTGTGGGTTTGTCATCCATGGCCTTTATTATATTGTGGTATGTTCCTTTTATGCCGACTTTCCGGGGATTTTTATCATAAATGGATACTGAATTTTATCAAAAGCTTTTTCCGATCTGTTGAGATGATCATATGGTTTTTATTCTTCAGTTTGTTAATGTGGATCACATCGACTGATCTGTGGGTGTTGAAAAGTCCTTGCATCCCTGGGTTAAACCCCACTTAATCGAGGTGTGTCACCCTTTTAATGTGCTGTTGGATTAGGTTTGCTAGTGTTTTATTGAGGATGTTTGCCATCTATGTTCATCAGGGATATTGGTGTGTAATTTTTTTTTGTGTGTGTGATAAGCTTTGTCTAGTTTTGGTATCAGGGTGACGCTGGCCTCATAGAATGAGTTCGAAAGTGTTCCTTTCACTGCAATTTTTTTGAAATAGTTTGAGAAGGGTGGGTGTTTACTCTCCTTAAATGTTTGGTAGAATTCATCTGTGAAGCCAACTGGTCTTGGACTTTAGTTTGTTGGGTGCTTTGTAACTTCTGATACAATTTCAGTAATTAAATCGATCAGTTTTCTTCCTGGTTCAGTCTTGGGAGATTGTACCTTTCTAAGAATTAGTCCATTCCTTCTGAGTTGTCCATTTTATTGCCATGTAGTTGTTTATAGTAGTCTCTTATGATCCTTTGTATTTCTGTGGTGTTGGTTGTTAACTTCTCCTTTTTCTTTTTTTAATTTTACTGATGTGCATTTTCCCTAACATTTAAATGTCCACACATAAAGTAAAAACTAAGCATCTTTATTTTTTATGTAGTTTCTTTTTTAACATGATACTATTTTTGTGAGGTTGGGACTCACAAGTACTACAATGTCAGAACCCAGGTTGAGAGGTAAATTAAACAGTGAACTGAAGACAACACCAGGACCGGAACTATGGTCTTCCTGTACTATTTATGGGTTAAAATTTGCTTAGTTGGTACTTTTTTCCTTAAAGAGAAAATAGCAGTACAAAATGAAAATGGAAAAAAAACCTTGGATTGTATGGTATTTTGTTTAGTTTCAAGTATAAGTATATACTTAAGAATTTGTGTACATATATTGATGTTAAATGTAAATAAATTGATTTCAGTAAATCAATTTGATAGATTATGGAATATTTCCTAATCTGTGTTGCAATAATATTGATAATATTATAAAAACAATACTGTAACATTTCAACTGTTGAAACAGAAGAGAAAAAGAGGGATTTCTTTAATGTATTATTACTTTGAAAGAATTTTTAGTCTGAACTTGTGGAAATAGTGTATATGGGTATTCACAAGGCAAATCTTACACAATGGAAGAAACTATTTAAAGATGGATTTGTCAGTTGGAAAGATTTTGTCTTAAAGGCAATTGAAAGCAGTTAAACATTACTTATCAAAAAAAAATTTCATTTATTCCCAAGTTGTAGTCCCCCAAAGTTATGTGTATAGATTTAAACCTTTTATTTCAAATATAGTAGTAATGGTACACACTTAAAATTATTATGTAAGTAATTCTTTTGTAAAGCAAGTAATCATCCTTTTGATTCACTGTTTTGTTTACCTATGTTTGTTTGAAGAGAAAGCACATCTTAACTTAGAAGTTTGAAAATCACTTAAAATATTTTTCTTGCACAAACAATAGCATTACAACAGTAAGGGGGAAATTTCACCTGTAATTCTATTTTTCATCTGTTTCTGTATTTTTATGTTTTTCTCCTGTGTGTGTATCATTTTTCCATAATTATAATCGATACAAATAAAACTGTGTCCTGCTCTCTAGTTCAGCATTTATACCGTGAACACTTTCCCTCCTGTTGCTGCAGCCACTGTGATCGCCATCCTTAATGTCTGAGTAAGGTTTTCACGAGCTGGTAACGCACTGTCACTGTTCAGCCGTCACAGGGGCTGTTCCTTTGGCCGGCTTAGGCTTGCTTCCCGTTCTGTTGGTATCACTATGAGTCGATTTTTGCATTGAATATTGTTGGTTGCATTATTATCTTTCTTCTGATTTTTTTTAAAGTCAAAATTTCAGTATATAGAAAAAACTTGGTCTAAAAGGTTGGAAATTATATTTTTCAAAAGTCAATTTAACAGTGAAAAAGTGTTAATTGTACTAATGCACAGTGTGAGGGGAAGGAAGATCGTCCCTCGTTCTGACCCTGCACTCTAGTAGTTACCTTTGCTTTTGTGTGTTACCTGCAGTTCTGCATGTAAATACACACCTCCACATGATTGTAGCCTTCCTGTTTAACCCTTTAGTAATGCTGTTTCACAGAACATACAAGCAGACTTTTTTTGTAGTTGTCGTAGTTTTTTGGGTTGTGAAGGTAATACAGCATTATCAAAGAGAGTGTGGGAAGCAGAAGGGGGAATCACTCATCGCCCACCCTGATTATCGCCGTTGTCGGCATGCTGCTGCTCTGTCACCCAGTCCCCTCTCCTGTGCGTGTATTTTCTTAGAATGACCCTGTAGAGACGCTGTGTTTCGTGGTCTGAGTGTCTTCCCACTTGCTTACGTTTCCTGCTGTATGACTTGGCGGCTGTGTTCACGTCCTTGAGCTATTCATCTTTTACATCTTACTGTTTTTCTTTCTATGTTGTATGAGTTCTTTATAAACTTAGGACTGTCAGATTTATGGGCACTGACTTTGTAATACAGGGTCTTTTAAAATTTGTACATTCTTTCCCCTCATTATTTCAGCTTAACACTAGGTTCATGACTAAAAGCAAAGAATTTAAGAGTACTTTTTAATTGCAGTTTTAATGAGGAAACCAGATGAAGGGATCAGTAACTTGAACTTCCTTCATTCCGTTTTCCAGGGTGACTGTGAAGACCACGCCACCCTCCTGTGCAGCCTGCTCCTTGGGTTCGGGCTGGAGGCCTTCGTCTGCGTCGGGACCAAGGCAAAGGGAGTGCCCCACGCATGGGTGATGACTTGTGGGACTGATGGAGCCATCACTTTCTGGGAGAGCTTAACAGGGCACAGGTTTGTGAGCTCGGTTTACAAAGATACTAAAATGAAAGTGTAACTTTTAAATGTGAGGCTGTTTATTGATGTTGATGGTAGTCAGAGGCACGTGTCGATAGTTTCAGTTATTCGAGCCTTTTTGATGACTGTGTAAAAATCACCTCTGTAAAGAAAGCTGTTAGATAACGGTGAGAGAATTGGTATACTTAAAATGTGCTTTACCAGCATGACATGGGTAAAAAATATATTATATTTACTCTTAATTTTGTATAATTGGCATTTGCTTTTTCTAATAATCATCCCTGAAATAAATTCAAATTGTAAATCATGATTTCTTTTGGAAATCTGACGTGGTCACCAGCTCCATGCTGGTAACCCTCTGTACGTCTGTTTTGGTGTCCGCGGGTTTGGGAGAGTGAAATGCTCTTCCGCCTGGGTCGCTTTCCCTCCTTAGCTTTGCTTAGGGCACTGTCCTGGCTGTGATTCCCCTCTGGCTGCTCTCTGTTTTCCATTGTCTTGTCTTCAAGTGCTGGAGTTCCTGAAGGCACGCCCCGGGCCCTCTCCTCATTTTCCTGAGTTTTCTTTCTCCCTGGTTGACAATCGAGCCTAAAAATGTGTAACTAAACTATTTTGTGTTATCTGATAAAACATTTTTTATCTTAATGATGAACACAAAATACATTCTTTTTTTTTTAAATTGAGTTATAGTCAGTTTACAATGTTGTGTCAATTTCTGGTGTAGAGCACAAGTTTTCAGTCATACGTGAATATACATATATCCATTTTCACATTCTTTTTCATCGTGAGCTACCACAAGATCTTGACTGTATTTCCCTGTGCTGTACAGTCAGAATATATTCTTGTGTTGGAGGAATAAAATTGACTTCTGTATCATAAGTTGTGCCATGGAATTAAAAGAGTAATCAAATTGCGGAAATATAAGAAGGAAAAACAAGTATTTAGCTCTAGTCATAACACTTAGAATGTTAGAATAATGGTTTTCATCAGTAACACACTGCCGCCTTGACTTTCAAACCTTACTTACAGAATCATGGCTAACTTTTCAGGTACATCCACAAACCGGCAAGCCCTGACGAGCCTCCAGCTGCCGAGCAGCCCAAACCGCTGTACCCGTATCGGACAATTGGTTGTGTTTTCAACCATCAGATGTTCCTGGGGAATTGCCAGCCCTCTGACTCAGTAGAAATCTGTGTATTTGATTTGAATGATGAATCCAAGTGGAAACCCATGAGTGAAGAAGCCATTAAGTCTGTATGTGCTCCAGGAGCCACAGTGTCCCTTCCTCCCTTCCCGCCTCTGTGTGCCTCCACAATGGATGCCTCGGTGACAAGCAATGAGATAGAGATGCAGCTGAGGCTGCTGGTGTCAGAGCACAGGAAGGTAATTAATATGGGAATTTATGGTCTCATGTTGTGTAACAGTTTTTTGGGGCTTGTAAGATAGTGCCAATCACTATTCTAGCCCCAAACAAAGCAAATTCAGACCCTGCCTTTATGAAGATTATAGTTTGAAAGTCATGAGAGGTAAGTTCTGAGACTTAGAAACTTCTAAATTCACCAGTACTTCTAGAATTTAATCACTTCCTTCTAGAATTGAGGAATGGTGGACTTGTTCAGATTTTTGTGGATACCATCATTTGGATAAGTCCTTTGTGAAGTACTTATTCTAACCTTCCCCCCTGAAAGTGTGGGGTTGTGTTTTCTTCATACACACTTTTTTCCAGGTTTGTTTTGTTTTCCTGTTGTACTAAATTAGGTTGGTATGAAATGATACCCTCATTGTGGCTTTACTTTACGTTTCCCTGATTCCCAAGCTCCTTATTTATTAGCCATTTAGATTTCTTTTGTAAAATGCCCTAAAGAAAACAAAAAAGCATTAATCATAAAGGAAAACGTTAGTATATTTTAAGAACTAATGTTCATCAAAAGAAACTGTTAAGGGAGTGGAAAGTGCAGCCTTGGGGTGAGAAAAGTTATTTGCCACACATATAACCAACAAAGGACTAGATTCTCAAGTTCCGATGGAAGACTTCTTTCTAACTCACCTGGTGGATTCCCTGAGAGACTCCCCACCTTGGGTGAGCTCTGCTTCTGTGCGCCTTGAGACCATCAAAGGCAAGCTGACGTACCAGTATGTTCTCTGGGCTTACAGGCACCCTTAGCGGTGGCCTCTGAGGACGTCCGTCCTTGCTTGCCGACTCGTCAGTGTTTGAGCGTGTTTTGAAAAATACTGAAGTCGGCATTGGTGGTGTTTTCAGCAGCAGTTTGGGGGCGCAGCTCACGTCATGCTTGCTGCCGGCCCTTTCCCTCCGTCACTCATACTGCCTTTCAGTTTCCTTTTCTTAGGTCCCATTTACCAGTGAAACCAGTATTTTATTATGGTGTAAGAATTATTTTGTATGGAAAGGGAAGACAACCCGCTCGACACCAGTGTTGATCAGTAGTTAAGTCAGCGGTGCCTGTAAACCAAGAAGTGAGATTCACTTGTTTGCCACAGGAAGAGTATAGATGATCGTGGACTGGGATCACTTGAAACCAGTTAAAACTGAAATTAGAAAATGCTAATGGTCTGAAAGGATAATCAGAATGTTCAGAATTTTGAGTTTCTTATGTTTGACATTTTTATAAAAATGCCATGTGTCTAGGTAACATTAGTCAGTTGATGTTATAAATGAAATTATAATTGCCTCCAGCATGTTTTACGCTCCTTGAAGCCAGAAGCGTGTGTTCTTCAGTGCCTTTTACAGAATAACACTGAGTGAATATTTGAGTTAAATTACATATGCAATTTGTTTGTGGACTTTTCTTCCCTACTGCGGTTGAATTTTTGCGAGAAGCAATCAAATTAAGCAGATCCTGTCTTACTAGAGTCTTTGAATAAAATGTGACCTCAAAATTCGGTGACACTGCGTCTTCTGTAGTAGGGCTGTTTCGCGTGGTCTCTTCTAGCTTTAAACGTGGCCTCGGAATTTGGTGACACTGTCTTCTGCAGTAGGGCTGTTTCGCGTGGTCTCTTCTAGCTTTAAACGTGACCTCAGAATTCGGTGACACTCTGTCTTCTGCAGTAGGGCTGTTCCGCGTGGTCTCTTCTAGCTTTAAACGTGACTTCAGAATTCGGTGACACTGCGTCTTCTGCAGTAGGGCTGTTCCGCGTGGTCTCTTCTAGCTTTAAACGTGACCTCAGAAGTTGATGACACTGCGTCTTCTGCAGTAGGGCTGTTCCGCGTGGTCTCTTCTAGTGGAAGTTAAGGAAGCATAGGCTTAGGAGGTTTCACTAACATCATTGTGTTCAATGCCTCTGGGTTATTTCTCTAAAAAGTAAAACCTGATACCACCTGTAGTTCCTTCAATTCTTTACTTCTGTGTGTCCTTATGATAATTAATAGAAAGTTGTAAAAATCTTTTCTTGGCATACATTAAAATAATCAGCATTTTAGTTATAATTAGTTTTTAAATAATAATGTATTTCACTGTCCTCTTTTGGTGGCTCTAGGATCTTGGCCTCACCACTGTCTGGGAAGACCAGCTCTCCTATCTCTTGTCACCAGCGTTGGCTTCGTATGAATTCGAGCGTACGACAAGTATCTCTGCAGGCAATGAGGAATTCCAGGATGCCATTCGGAGGGCCGTACCTGATGGGCACACCTTCAAAGGGTTCCCCATACACTTTGTGTATAGAAACGCAAGGCGTGCGTTTGCCACGTGTCTTCGGTAAGGTGGTGGTTAGGATGTCGTAAACGTGGTTGGTGTAGGGGTCTCAGCGGTCAGTCTGGTGCTTATTTAGGAGTGACTTCAGAATCACACACACGGGGCTTTTATCATGACTGATCCTCTTGTGACGGTGATTCATGAGGGCTCAAATGTAGCTCTTGAGAGCTTGGGATAATTTCCCCAGTGATTTTGGCTCAGTCTAGTTGAGGACCACTGATCTTGTCTAGTGTAATTTTTAAAATTTATAGAGTCTGAAGAAATAGTTTATAATTTGAATAGCTTGACCAAAATTACAGATCCGTTGGTAGCAGAGACAAAATTTTAAAAAATTATTTTGATACTGACTTTCTTGGAATTAAGAAAGTAAAACTTGTATTCATTCCTTAATTGAGTCCATATTCTTCCTTCTGTAGGTCTCCTTTCTGTGAAGAGATAATCTGCTGCCGTGGAGACCAGGTGCGGCTGGCAGTTCGTGTTCGAGTGTTTACTTACCCTGAGTCTGCGTGTGCTGTTTGGATCATGTTTGCTTGTAAATATCGCTCGGTATTATAGGATTAACATTTCTGTAAGAACATGCCTGTGTTTATTGGAATTTTACACACTGTACGTAGTAGCTGTTTAGAGGTTCATTATTTTAAAAATGATAATGTGGCTTGGATGTCATATTTCACTTTTGTATGTACCTGCCTGATAACGTTTGAAAACAAATCATGATGTGTGTATTTAAAAATTAAGGATGAAAACTTATATAAATCTGAGTGGAATTTAGTATAAATTAAATGTATATATATCCTATTTTAATAAATGCTACTTTGCTTATAGGTAGCCAGTAGTTTAAATATGAGTATAAAATGTGCTCAGTTTTCTTTACATTAACAGGTAATTAGAAAGATACTTCTCTAAGGGTTTGAGCCATACTAAAATTAATATGACCAGAATTTTTCATAGATTAATGGGATTATTTTATATAAATTAGGAGAAATTAGCTTTACAACAGACTTATTTATTACATAGGTGAAAGTACGTTTTGGTGAGTTACCACTTTTGTGGTTTACCCATAACTATAGTGATATTTGAGACTTAACAGAAATTTATTGGAAGATTTTGATGTAAGAATAGGAAAAAACTAGTGCCAGGAAAGCATCAATATTAATAACAAAATGAATGTCACATGAAAGTACATAAACAATTTATAAATATTTGTCAGTTTGATTCATTATCAAAATGAATTGGGTATTTTAGAAAAAATTTATCATACCCTTTTGTTGTGATATTGGTAAGTCTTTTTCTGTGATTAATACCTGCAGTCTGTTGCTAATACTCTGTCATCAGAGGAGTCATTACTAGCCTCTTCATGGATTTCGGCTTCTGAAACCACATTCTTTCTTTTCTCCTTTGTAATGTAAACTTCAGTGCATATGTGATGAATCTAAATCAGAGAGTCATCATGTGAGGCCACTGAAAAATAAGCATATGTGAGTGACTTCATGCTATTTGTCTTTAAATTGAGCAACAGTGAGCATAAAAAGACTGCAGCAGTTTGACTTTTTGTAAGAAGCTGTGTGTGTAGCTGACAGGTGTGACTGTCAGTCAGCGTCTCCGTACAGTTCTTACGTCAGCTCCTTCATCCATGGGTCTTCTTAGGAAAGTAACTGTAGACCAGTTGGCTGAACGAGTGATTCTTTTCATCACTTTAATTCACCATCACAGGTGAAACGATTTAATGTTCTTAAACATATTAAAATCTAAAGATGTCCTAAAATTTACATTTTGTTATTTTTTTTACATACAATAAATATTTATGATTTAACTTGCTGAAAAGTCTGAAAATATCCTTTCAGTTTCTTATTGGAAATGGTCAGATGTTTCTTGAGAGACTGACAGGACTTTAGAGAATTAGCAAAAATAAGGATTAAGACTTTTTTTACTCTGTTACCAAAATTACTCATAAAGCTATCAACATAGAAAATTGCTTATAATTTTAAGCTTTTGAAACAAACTGAAGCATGTGCTAAGAGGCAGACTATTAAAATCAAGGCTGTGTTATCACTGAGGCTGGGCCGGAGAATTCCTACCTTACTGTGCCAGTGTAACACATGTATTTATAATGAGCCTTTGGTATAATTCTAAAATAAATTTTCTTTTTGTGCACTTTATAATAGTCTGTCATGAATTAATATTTTTCTCTAAAGATGGTTTATTCGAAAATACATCAGTTCATTTCTCACTAGAGTTCTGCTACTATTCTTACTAGTAATTTTCCTCTTTAAAAATTAAATTTGCCTTGTATATTTAGCTCTGTCATAGCAGTTGTTTTTATATCAAAAATGTAAAAAAAATTTTAGTGTAATGCTTCTAATGTGTTCTTTTTGACAGTATGTGCACTGACATAGTTTTCTATGTATATGTCATGTATAAATAGGTGTATTTAATAGAAAAATATCAGAAACCTAGACACATCATTACTCAAGTATGAACCTGTTGAATAAAACTTGTTAAATTCAGTTCCAGCTAACTGAACACTCCAAGTGCCTGCAAGATTTTTTCTAGGACTGAGGCATGCATTTTTAGCTATGACCTGCAAAAGCACACCTTCTCCTGGAAGTGCTGCAAAGTACACACACGTGAAACCCATTTTTCTACTTCGTAACAAAGACAAGATTTGAGCCAAATGAATTGTAGGCTTTAAATTCGAAGATAATATTGCTTGTAAAGTAGCATTCTCTGCCAGACATCTGACCATTAGAAGGCATTAGTTATGAACCATGTTGCTTCAACTAACTCATTCACACCTCAGATTTCATATTCTGCTAAACAAGAAAGTAGCTTAGGTTAGACTACCATTTGTAATTTTATAATTTTTTCCTTTGGCTCTTAGATAACAGTTTTGTACTTTCTGCTTAAGTAGATAAGTACAGGAGTTAGATCCGCTTTTTCGTTTTTTTGAATTGAAGTATATAGTTGGTTTACAATGTTGTGTTGCTTCCTGGTGTACAGCAAAGTGATTAAGTTATATATGTATTCCATTTCATGTTCTTTTTTATTATAGATTATTACCAAGTATTGAATATAGTTCCCTGTGCTCTATAGCAGGACCTTGTTGTTAATCTTTTTTATATATAGTAATTAGTAGAGGTAAATCTGTTTTTAACATGCACTTTATAGCAATGGAAGTAGCATTGTTTTCCAGTAGTTGGTAGTTAAATAAGTTGAGATTAGCCAAAGCCTGTGTAAACCCTTAAAAACACAGTAACCAAACACATGAAGTAGAAGCCATCTAATTTTGAAGACTCTTACATATGGTGTATAGCATATCCTACATTTAAGGCACAAATTCAGTTATAATCATCAGTGCATTTAAATGTGGATATTAAATAGAATTTTCTCCTGAGATTTGGTTGGAATAATTACTGTAATTACATTCGACTTGTGTTTGGTTTATGAAGTGACTACTTGATGCCAGTGTTGAAATAGCGAGGGGTGTTAGAAGGAAAGGAGAGGCGGTTGCCAGCTGGTGGTTAGTTCACATACACTCTTGTGAAATGAAGGAGTTCTTTCTCTGATTCTACTGAATTTAGTACTCTCACTACGGAACAGATGTTTCCTAGCATTTTTGAAGGTAGCTAGTTTTTTAGTGGTTTTGTATCTAATCCAAAGTAGAATTTTAACTACATTTTGCTATTTTTACATGTGGTTTAATATTTCATGGCCTGGAATCACAGGATTTTGGACTTGAAAGGAATCTTAGGTCTCCTAGTCCGCTGATTTTCTATACTAGTGAAATGGAGATCAGAGAACATGCATCTGTGACGAAGCAGCCGTAGAACTCTGCTGCCTCTCTGTGTACAGAGACGTGAGTGCTTCCGTGGGGTTGGCGTCACTGGGGACGACCACGGAACCAGCCAACGTACAGCATGGAAAATTGAAACAGTGTGTTACTCGCTCCTCAAGACACCATTCCAATTTTCCATCTCTCCTTTTGGTGGTTCTACCTAAGAGGTATCTTCCACCTGTCTTGTGGTACCCATCACATAACCTACCCAAAATTACAGTAATATTTGCGGTGTCAGGTTACTGACAGATGAGGCCAGAATTGCTTTTCAGGGAGGATGGCCTAGGGAAGCTGAGGTCCTGAGAGGGGCAGTGAGCGGGCTAGGAGTCCTTGTGGTGTGTTCGGTTAATAACATAAAGATACGCAGGATTCTATCTCTGGATGTGTAAGAGAGTTTCACTGAGCGACTGAGGCACAGGGATAGAGCCCACTAACATGCACCTAGAAAATACTTTAGTCACGTTCAGTCTGTATTCTGAGAGCATTGATTCTGAAATGCATTTCTTTACAAGTTAGCCACTACTGGCAAGTTGTTACTTAGCTTTTACAAAATCTTTTCTTTGCCAGGTGTGTGGTGAGGGATGGGAACGGTGGCAGTACAAAACTAGGAGGTGATTGCCAGAGGTTATCTATTTGATTCAAACTTAAGCAAGCAGATTTTATCACCAATGTAACATTGGTATGATAGCTTTATTGACATGTAATTTGCATACCACACAACTAATCAATCTGAAGTGTGCAGTTCAGAGGTTTTTTCTATATTCAGAGATACCTGTAACAATCACCAGTCAATTTCAGAACATTTCATCATTTCAAAAAGAAGGACCCTGCAGCTGTTGTTTTCTGTCTCCCCACTCCCTGCTCTTCACCGCTTACCCTGGCCCTGAGCAACCGGCAATCTGCTTTCTAGGTAGAGTGTCTACTCTGGATTCTCGAAAGAATCATGAATATTTGGTCTTTTGTGACTGGCTTCTTTCATTCACGTGTAGCATTCCTCTTTACAGGCAAATAATACTCTGTTGCATGAAAGTACTGTATTTGTTTACCCATTTGTCAGTAGACATGTTGGTTGTTCCCACCCTTTGGCTATCATGAATAATGCTGCTACAGACATTTGTGCACAAGGCTTTGTGTGGGCACATGGCTTCGTTTCTCTTGGGTATGTACTTGGGAGAAGAACTGCTGGGTCATGTGGTGACTACATGTTTAACATTTTGGGAAACTGCCAGCTTTACAAAGCAGCTGTGCCATTTTTCAATCCTATCAGCAGTGTATGTGGGTTCTGCTTTTTCCACATTCTTTCCAATACCTGTTATCTGACTTTTGATTCCAGCCAGCCCCGAGGGTGTGAAATGGCACCTTGTGGTTCTGATTTGCATCCCTGATGACTAGTGATGTTGAGCATGTTTCATGTGCTTATTGGCCATTTGTACATCTTTGTAGAAATGTCTCTTTGGGTACTTTACCCATTTTTAAAGCAAGTTTTATAAAAGAAAAAGTTTGCATTGACTTTTCACCAGTCTGTCTGGCATGCTTCCAATGAGACCAGAATCACCTGGCCCGATGATTCCAGTGTGCATACTGTGGTATTTTCCACACACTGTGCCCAGTTCGACACTACTGCCCCTGTGGTGGTGGTCGCCAGTTTTGGCCATTGTGGCATAAGACTTCAGATTTTCTCAAGGCTGGGCAGTTCCGTTTGCCGTGTCTGATGGTTTTTGGAGTCTGCTTGTACCCCAGGGTGAATTTTCCACTCTTCATAACGCGTTGGGACCTTCTTGGTCTTCTTTGTGGCCACATCTTCCTGCTTTAGCTGAGGGACAGCCCCCAGCACGAGCAGCCGCCAATATGGCCATGGATCCAGAAGGGCCCTTTGCCCATTTTTGGTTGGATTGTCTTGTTATTACTGAGTCGTGTGAGTTCTGTCTGCATTCTAGGTGCAAGTCGCTTATCAGATACACAATTCACAAATATTTTCTTCCATGCTGTGGGTTGTCTTTGCTTACCTGATTGGGTTCTTTGAAGTACTACAGTTTTAAACTTAAAAATTTAGCCCAGTGTATCTGTTTTTTCTTGTTTTATTCTTGGTTTTGTTGTCATATCTTAAGAATCCACTGCCATATCCAAGGTCATGAAGATCTACTATGTTTTCTTCTAAGACTTTTATAGCTTTAGCTCTCAGGTTTTTAATCCTTTTTCAGATAAGGCTTTAACGTTTGCATGTGTTGTGTGGTAAGAGTCTAGCTCCATTCTTTTGCACATGACTATCCGGTTGTCCCAGCAACATTTGTTGAAAGACGATTCTATCCCTACTAAATAATCTTGGTACCCTGGTCGAAAATCAATTGACCATTGCCATATGGGTTTATTTCTGGAATCTCAGTTCTGTTCCTACTGGTCCAGTCTCTTCTATTGTGCCAGTACCATACATTTTAATTATGACTGCTTTGTTGTTAAGTTTTGAAATTGGGACGTGGGAGAGTCTTTCAACTTTGTTCTTTTTCAAGATTGTTTTGGCTATTCTGGGTCCTTTGCAACTCCATATGAATTTTAGAACCAGTTTGTCAATTTCTGCAAAAAGGCAGGCAGCATTCTGAGATTGCCTTGAGTCTGTGGATTGTTTTGGGGACTATTGCCATCTTAACAATGTTTAGCCTTATGATTCATGAGAATGGGTTGTTTCCACATTTATTTAAAATCTTCAGTTCCTTCAACAGTGTTATAGTTTTCAGAGTGTAAGTTTGTGTTTCTTTTGTTAAATTTATTTCTATTATTTTTGATGCTATAACAAGTAGATTTTTTTCTTAATCTTATTTTTGGATTGTCTTGCATGATGACATGCTTTCTTGGGTGGGAGAGAAATAAGTGGAGGTATAAATAGGTAGGTGGCTGAGAATTTCAAAGATCCCTAGATGTGCTTATGGGAATATTGTATAAGTGAACGTCTGTTATCTTATGTGTTCAGTCAGAATAAAAGTTGTGAATAGTTGGCCTACATTATCTGGGTGTTTTCTTCAGTGTTCTGATTTAGGCGAGAAAACTTGGCCCAATATTTATAATCCTATAGTTAAAATTAAAATTTGCTCCTGCTAAAAAGAAAAAAAATGAATATTCAGTTAAAACTGAAAATGTCAATGGCATTATAACAGTATTACAGTTAGAGAATGACTAGTACTTACCAAATCTTGCAAGGGAATAACATTAATACCATTAAAAGAATAGTGTAGGAAGTTTGTTTAAAATATTGTCTTAGAAGTTCAGGTTGAAATCTGGGAGTCATGTCTTGAATACGAATTTCAATGTCAATGATTTTTTTTCCTAAAGTCTCTTAAAAATGATTATGATTACTAGGCAGAAAGTAGGGGCAAGGGTTACATTTCCAGTTCCTGAGAGGAATGAACATGCATAGCAAATAGGAGAAAGAAAGACATTATGTCCATGAATGACTTCTGAGAAAGGGTCAAGAGGCTACAGGAATTCAGGTTCACAGACGCGTTTGGGGGCAAAACCCGAGGGAACAGCCCAACTGAAATATAAGGAGGCTGGCCATACCTCTAACCTTCCACAGAAATTGCCAAGGCAGGGCTTAAAGGATAACTAAAGGGTGCTTAATTCACTGCTTGTTTAATTTAGTTAAAAGGTGAGCCATGTTCGTGCTGGTTGCATGTTGACCTTGGAAGAGAAATGAGCCTTTCACAGGGTCAGAGCAGAATTCCAGAGCCCAGCATTGCTCCAGGATTCTACCTGTGTACATTAGGGGGGAAAGACCAAAGTTTTTGAACAAAGAGAAGGTTTTTTTTTTTTTTAATAAAGGTCAGCAAAAATTAAGCAACAGAGGTTTGAAAAAAGTAGTTCTAGATTGTCGCATCAACGAGAGATGACTTCACTCTGAAAATGGATTATTTCTCTTCAAGTTAACCCGAAACTCTGGCTTCTTTAAAGTTTCATTGAAAATTCTCTATTTTCAAGCAATGATTGTCAAACATCAAAATTTCTCTATCAAATAAAGATATTTTTGTGCTCTATGTTGTTTTCTTTTTCCCCTGGGAATTAAGAAGCTAGCTACTGCTTTTTCTTACTTTTGAAATCTGGCGAGAACTAGGTAATATAGCTAAAAAAAGAGGATCTGCAAGGCTTCTGTTACTGGAACTATATTTGGATAACTTTAGGCAGCTAGCAGTAATTTAAGATAAATCTCATACCCTCTGTGGACTCAGATTTCCCCAGGCGTAAAATAGTGCTTTGGCCTAAAGCTGAGCTCTATGAGGTCTTTTCCAAATCAAATCTTCTTAACTAATTGAAGCTAATAGTTCCACTTGCATTCAGAATCAGACTACCGCCTCCCGTTGTTGGTTTAAAAATAACTGTTTAAAAGGAGAACCACATTAAGAAGGGCTGGCCTAGTATTTTCCAGAGTCCCTCACGAACATACTGGTATGCTGCTGTTCATGTCTTTTACCTCGTTCCTCTGCTTTCCCTCCATTTTCATCCTTAGGTATATAACTCGATCTCTTCAAGCGTAGGGTAGGTCAACTTACAAACAGATGTTACAGAATGAGAATGTAGTGGGAAAACTGGTTTAGGATTTAACTTAGTAAAAGGGCACAAATGGATATTTTCTTAATATTTTCCAATAAACATGTATCTTCGCCATAGGAAAGAAAAAAGCTAATTAATTTACAAGTTTACAGACATGAGAAACCACTTTTGTTGTGTTCTTACCTGCCATGTGTATGTCTAGTTCTGCATATAAGGTCACATGCTAGTTTTCATGACTAACTGAAGATTTTTGGTTAACATTCAATCTGATAACCAAAATGACAAGAGATGAGTTTCACATTGCATTTAGGATTGTTGATGGAATTAGCGTCCTTAGAGGAGTGATTGTTTACAGCCCTCTGAGGGATGCAGTTACCTAGATCACTTTGAAGATGACTACTATGGGGGGACGGCCCCTATGGTGAAACTTAAGTGCTAAGGGATTCACAAGGACCAATCAGAGGACATGGGGCATCACATCATTCATTCAAAGTGTTTAAAATATTGAAAGTGTAACCAATGATATTGGTACATACTAATTTTAAAGCACCTGTTTTTATGTATTCTGGTTTGGTGCAGTGTGGGATGAAGTGTAAAGACTTTTTTCTTGCTCTGGGCCAGCTTAGAGAGACATTGTCACGTACCCGAGGGAGCCGGACCCATCAGGAGGCCTGGTCCCCGTCCCACCACTTTCATTACTAGCCTTTTGTCTGGTCATCTGTAAGACAGGGATAGTAATGTCTGAGCTTCAAGTTGTGCAACTCTGAAAGTATAAAATATCACTATAAAGTTATAAGGTATTATAGTTGTGGACAGTGAAAATTCAGTTGTAACACTGAAAAAAAATGCTGTTCTATTTTTTTTCCTTTTTGGTGCACTTTTCTAGGTGAATGTGCCTCTTAGGAGCAATTGTCTGGAAGTTGTCTGGGATAAGCTTGTGCTGAACAGGCAAATTGTGCTCCCTGAAAGACTTGGAGCAGCTCAGCCAGCATATCCAGAGTATGGAGCACGAAGTACACTAATTCTGCAAAAGTTATAAGTAAATATAAGATTAGGAAACATTTTAATGATTCCATTTTTAAATAAATATAACAACAAAATCAGCAAAAACTCAAATGAGATTCTGTGTAACACATGCCACCATGTTTCACAGATCTCACAGCACTTTGAAAAAGGCATTCACATAATGATACAAATTGTTCAGACATTTTAATTGTATAGAGCGATTTTTAAAAAGTGAAGCCACAGAAGCAAAAAATAAAATCAATGACAGAAATTGGAACTAATTATATGGAACATGAAGGGATTTGAGTCTGAATTGAAAATGAGAAGATGGGCAGGTTTCAGGTTACCCTGACAGTGTTACTTAGACCTGCTGAGAGAGTGCTGGACCCTGACAGCCTTTGAATTGTCAGCAGTCACTTTCTAAGAGTCCCGGGGGTGATGGACAGTGGGGCTTATCAAAACTGCAAAGGCTTCTGAAAATGAGATAAAAATTATACCATCTTTATATAAAGAAGCATCAACTATTCAGTTTATACAATGACTAGATTTATAATAGAAGATGGCCAGGATTTTTAAAGAGTTACCTTTTTTTCTCTGCGTACAAAGAACATTAAACATTTTCCTTGTCATCTTGCCTCACGTTAAGTCCATATAAGCTCATGAAGTCAAGAAATTTAAATATATCAATCATGAATTTGTGTTTGACAACAAAAACCCTTTTGCTGTTTGCAATATTGTATGTTCCTGTGATTCAGTGACAAGATGTTTTTCTACCCAAAATGTATTTTTATTTTAAAAGTTATCACTTAGGAAAGGGAAATGATCCTTCTGATGGGGATTTGTTTTTAAGAATACCCCTTAATTTTTAAAGATAACATTTGAGTAAAATTTGGATTTCCATTCCTCACTTCCATTTCCTTCCTCCTTCCTGTTATTGTTATCTTTACGTGGAGATTTACTCGCTGCTCTGTGCCAGAGTGGCAAGTGTCTGGCTCATGGATTGCTCAGTTGATTAAGTCATTTACTTGTCTTTTAGGGGTGAGGTAAGGACCAAAATGTTACTGATTTTTGGCTGTAGCTGTCCAAGTGCAGCAATACTCCCCAAGGCCGGAAGATGGCGGTGGTGTCCATAAAAGTAGACCATTCCACTGTTTCTGCATGGTTCAAACTAGTATTTTAAAGCCCTCTCTGTATTTTCAAAATTCATGCAGGATCTCAACTTTTAAAATAGCAACTGTTAGGAGTTGTTTCTGTGTTTTCAATCAAGAGGTTTTATGTATTTATCCACCCTATCTGTAGCATATGAGGAATAGACCTTTTCAGGGCTGAAGCACACAGTGCGTTTTTACAAACAGGGTTATGAACCCATAAAGTGACGTTACTTAGAGTTTGTTCTGTACATCTTGTAATGAAATTACAATAAGGTGCCCGGGGAGAAGCTTTGTCCTCCCTGTCTTGCAATGTCTCCCTTCGTATCCTCTTGCTTTCCTCTTCTCCCGCTCCGCTGTATGCGCTGCGGTGTCTCAGGCGTTTCTAATAGGCTGCCGTCATTTCCCGCGCAAGGTGCAGTTGCTGAGCGCGCAGCGTCTAGTACTGCGCATCAGGCTGCCTGAGGGGGTGTATCGGTACTGACACAGGTGCAGTTCTTACTTGGTGGATGCTTTCAGCTCTGTAAGGTTCTCACACAGGCCTAGTCTCAGGGAGGAGTGTTACCAGTAAACTCGCTAACGAGCGATTGTTTTATCTAAGAACTATCTGTTTCATTGCCTGCTTAATGAGTCCACCGAGGCCTGGAGGCCTTTATTTTATGGCTGACTGTCCCTGTGCTGTTGGCTCCAGGAGGTATGCACAGACTCGGTTAACTGGGCTGCGATGCGGGTGGTCACCGGGACATCATCCCCTCCTTCGTGAGGCGAGTCCGAAGGACGCTGGGACGAACGTCTGCGGATTACCAGCGACAAGCTGGCATCGCTGGCCTGACCTGTGCGCCTGGGAGAAGCCAGTGAGCCAACTCACAAACGCCTCGGGGGCTTGGGATGGAGGGGGGATGCGGAGGGACGTTTTCCAAGCCAACGGTCCGGCGCGTGGAGGCCGACCGTAGCCGGCAGAGCAGAGCAGGGCCCGGGGACCGGGAGAGAGCGCCAGGGCCGGGGCGCTTCCACCCGCCTTTCGCGGAGGCCACTGCAGCTCAAGGGGAAACCTCGGGCCCGAGCCGGCGCGCGGCGGGGGCGGGGCGAACCCAGCGCGCAGGGGCGGGGCTCGAGCCACGGGGCGGGCCCCCGAGCGCTGCGCTGGGGGCGGGGCCGCGGACGCCATTGCGCTGCCGCGCGCAGGCGGCGATCTTGTCAGGGGCGCGCCCTGTCGCCGTGTCCCCAAGCCCTTCCCCCGCCCGGTTCTCCGGCCCGGTCCTCCAGCCCGGCTCCCGGCCCGTCCTCTGCCCGGTCCCCCGCCCAGTCCCACCCCGTCCCCGCCCCGTTCCCCCGGCAACGCGCGCGGCCCGCTGGGCGGGGTTCCGGGGATGAGGCGGCGGCGGCGCCGCGTCGAGACGATGCTCTGCAGCTGAGGAGACGCGGCGCGACCCGCGGGATGGCTCAGCCGGCCGGCCCGGAGGGAGGCGAGGGGCCGCCGGGCCCCGGGGCGGCCGCGGGCCCGCAGGACGCGCTGAGCCTGGAGGAGATCCTGCGGCTCTACAACCAGCCCATCAACGAGGAGCAGGCGTGGGCCGTGTGCTACCAGTGCTGCGGCTCCCTGCGCGCCGCGGACGCCGGCCGCCGCCAGCCCCGCCGCCGCGTGCGCTCGGCCGCGCAGGTCCGCGTGTGGAGGGATGGCGCCGTCACGCTGGCGCCCGCCGCCGAGGACGGAGGAGAGCCGGGCCCCGCCGCCGGTGAGCCGCCGCCCGCCCCTCGACCCCGCTCCTCCCGCAGGAGGGCCGCGCCGCGGGCCGTCCCCCCACCGCCAGCCACAGCCCCCGGCCCCACAGGCTCCGGCCCCACGGAGGTCGCCCCCCCACAGCCCCCGGCCCCACGGAGGTCGCTCCCCCACAGCCCCCGGCCCCACGGAGGTCGCCCCCCCACAGCTCCCGGCCACACGGAGGACCCCCGCCGCCGCCACGGGCCTTTCCGTCCCGCGACCCCCACCGCCTCGAGAGGCGGGGGAAGCGGGCCGGGCCTGCGGCGGAGCGCGGCCCACGTAGCTGGGAGCGTGGGCGGGGGCCCCGGCGGCGGCGCAGTAGGGGTGCGGGGTCCGAGGGTCAGTGCGCCGCCGTGGGGCCCCCGCGCCAGCAGGTCGGAAGGGGAGTGGGTCGCGCCCCCCGAGCGCGGGAGGCCGTTTCTGCGCGCTCGTACTGGCCCAGCTTCGCCTGGTCGCGGTAATTGTGCCGGCGGGAGGGCTGCGCCTTTCGCGAGGAGCCGTCGGCCAGTCGTACTTTTCAAGATTGTCAGCGACATTCCCTCGGTTGGAAATAGAAGGAAATCTGGGCCCTGAGAATTCTGCTATTTTGGGAGGCATAGAAGAGACTGAATTATGTTTTTTATTATCTTCTAAAAAGTAAGAAGTAATACAGTTTCCATGAGCGTAACAGTTTGTTGTGATGAAAAACAAGCTTGTGAAATAAGTTGACAAGATACCGGATAAAGAGATACGGTGGATCCTACGTAGGTCATTGTCTGCTGTAAGTTATTCAGCGTTGTCACCTCCCCATCAACATCTAGGGCTTACCCAGCTATCTACTGATGATGAAGAGGGGGTTGATAATAGGTTTCACCTGTCTGTTTTTATCTACTGCAGTCTTTTGAGAGACGAATTTTTTAAAAACGTTAAAAAAGATCCACCCTCACTTTTAGAAAAGTTGATGGAAGTGTCAAAATGATTAAGGTGAAGATGTAAAATGACATTTTACAGACAGAATTAGTAACTGACAGAATTAGTAAAATGACATTTAATGATAATTCTTATTAAGTCGGTTAAAATAGAAAACAGTCAAGATAACTTATCAATTCTTTCAGTTTCTACAGAGCATTTATTATTTTTGATGTCAGGTAAACAGATTTTAGAATTCATTCATGACTGTCATTAGTATGAATGATAACATGTTCACTCAGTGTAACACACTGTCTTTCTGGAGAGAATAGCAGAGTTGTTTCCCACAGCAGCAGTAATGGACTTGGAATCCATCCTCTTCCTCCTTTGTTCTGCTCATGACCTTTGTTGCCAGTTGCTGAGAGCCCAAAGTTGCTGATACGGTCTTGAGCATTTTAGGGTCAATTGAGTAAAAATCTGAAAAGTTCATACTAAGATATTGCTTATATTAGACAATTTTATTTCCTCCTAGTAATAAGAGTAGTTGGGTGGCTGTAGAAGGCACAGTGTCTTCTGAACATTTAATTTTGATTCTTGAAAATGCTGTTTAATTTGGTATATGCACACTTGTATAATTTCTACTTTTAAGGAAGAGTAGTTATCATGACACCTCCGTTCTAAGAAGCACTTTCTTTTCCATTGTAAGATGTGTGACATGATGTATGTTGGCAGTCAAAAGCAGTTACATTTTCATACATTATCTTTTAACTTACTTTCTAAATGAAGGTTTAGGAAGTTAAGTGATGTGCTCGAATTCATACTGATAACTTTGAATTAAATTCAAGTCTTTTAATCTCTAGGCTTTATAATATTATGAAATGAAACAGATTTGGTTTGAACTGGGATCATAATGCCTTCCCTGTCTAGCTGAGTTACCTTGATTAAGTTCCTTAACCTCCCTGATTGCCACCTTCTCATCTGTAAAATGAGAATAGATCACTTTTTTTGCAGCATTGAGGTTTCAGTGAGATGGTATGTGTAGTGACTAATGCAAGGTTCAGAATGGAGCAGGTACTCAATAACTTGGTTCCCTTCCTCCTCTAATCCTGTAGGCCTTTCACACCACCATGGAGCCTCTGTCCAGCTGTTCTGTATTTTTACTTAGAATTGGGATGCATGTCTAGGGCAGGGTTTCTCAGCCACAGTGCTGACATTTTTGTCTGAATAACTCTTTGTCGTGGGAGCTGTCCTGTGCCTGCGTAGGATGTTTAGCAGTGTCCCTGGTCTCTGCCCACCAAATGCCAGTCTGGTCCTGTCTCCTCCCCCTGGTTGTGACTCTAAAGAGTCTCCAAGCATGACCGCATGTCCCCTGTGGAGAACCACTGGTCTAGGCAGATGATGGGTGGTGCCCAGGATTGTGGTCAGTGTGGAGAAATGGATCCCGGCTGTAATTCTCAAGTAAGGGAATCTCAGCTGGCCACTGTCCTGCTGTTGTGTTGAATAGTTGGTTCTTAACCACTATCAGCAATATCGCTCCATTTAATCCCATAGAAAGAAAGAGCACTTCACATTCATTCAGCACTTCATACAGCCTGTTTTGGGGTTGAATGTAGCAATATTTGATTGTAATCCTTGTTTGCTTTTAATAGTATTGATGTACAGAATATTCATGTTCAGGTTGAATTAAAAATTTAGGAATATACTCTAAGAGAAATAGGAAAATGTGGAAGGCATGGAAATGAAACCAGTACTGGAAGAAAACAATGAAGAATAAGTAATTTTATTTAGCATTCATACGTAACTTAAAGCCATATACTAACATGACCATGAAAGCATTGTGATATAGGATTGAAAGAGATTAAAGAGGAAAAAATGAGTTCTTTAGAGGATATCTTAAGAAAAAGAGATTAAATTATGAATCGTGGTCTTGAAACAGTGTATTTTATGAAGTATTTGTGATGACAGGAGGGCGTTGATTAGAATCAGGAGGGCATATGGTTTGTATTAGGTGGCTTAAAATTTTATTTTCCCCAATGTTTATACACTTGAAGTTATAAAAAGACCTTACTGTTTGGTAAAAGTTTACTACATACAGGTTGATGAAGTTTTCATCAATTTCATCACACCATTAATTAACTAGTTAAAGACACTCAGGCTCTTCATATACGCCTGTTTGTCAGCAGTACACCTATCTGGCCTTTAAACACCTTATGGTATACACATGCTTTAGAAAGTGGTCATTGATGGAGTTTAGGTTATATTTCAGTCTCCACAAGATTAGAACGTGTTTTTTCTGGGATGCCACAAAGAATTATTCACAGTAGTACTAGAGCTTAGAAACATTGCATGGTCTAAGCAGCCTCATAGACTTGTAAATAGCCATCTGACGAAAATAACTTGTTTGACTTTGATTTCAAAATTTTTTATGTACCCTTAGCATTAGATGTATAAGGAACATTTAAAAAATTATGAGCACATCTTGATTTAAAATAATCTTAAGACTGGTAATAGGTTTTCCTGGGAGAAACAGCGAAGGCCTGCGTGCATATTAATAAAGGGATTCCTTGGTATAGGGAACATTGGGGCTTTGTTTGGGATTTGAATAGAGGATATGATCAGTCAAGCTTCTCAGCAAGTTCATGCTAATTTGGTGGGGGAAGTGGTCTTGGAATAATATCCTATTTGGTTTTAAAGAGAGACAGAATATTTGTGGAGAAGATTGAAATAGTGAAAACCTGTTTTCACTATTAATTTTGTTCACTCTTGGTATTTTTCTTGAGTGTTCACATCCTGATTATTAAATGAAAGGAATACTTGAGGTTTGTGTGTGTGTGTACAGGGTAGAGGTTGTGTGTGAATGACAGTATTAGGGGTTGGTGAAATACCTTATCAAGTTACAGCAATAGGTAAGAATTATTCCGCTTGTACAGTATGTCCAAATATGTGGCGTTAATTCAGTTTTTAAAATATGCATTGAGTCCATACTGTGTGCATGCAGTGTTCAGGTTTTGTGTGTGATTTAATCATAAATAGTTGTAGTCATTATTGAGGAGGAAATAGAACATAATCAGTGATCAGTTTACCATGAAGCTAGTGCGGCTCAGCTTGGAGCCCACTCCTTACACAGTCCCCTTATAGGTCCCTGAGAGGGGCTTTAATCATGTGTTCAGATGATCATTTGCAAAATTAAGATGTCTTAACCATAATCAGTTAAGATTGCTGTCACTTTTTGACTCCAGTTTGCTTTCTGGTGTATTTCCAGTTGAGTTGGGCTGTGTGGGAGTGGCCACAGACATTTTTGGGAGAAATTTTGGGATAATACATTTGTGCTTTTTGTATCTGCATTTCTGCCTTATGCAAAGGAACATGGTGGAAAAATACTACTCATTTACAGATACTGATATGTAAGTAAGTTGGGACTCTGTTGGGAAGTCATTTGCCTTACTAAGAGTTTTGATTCAGCTTTAGAAGAAAAAAATCATTGGTCTACCAAGGACTATATGTTGATAAGAGGAGACGATAAGTCGTAGTCTGCCTGTTTTATTTGTAAGGTCAGAATCACTTTCCTGCTTTGTAGGTTCTGTGAAATGGCGACAGTTCTCACCCCACCTTCGTAATAGTGTCATTGGACCATGTAAACTTCCCATTTGCTTCCTGTGGGCCAAGTAGAAAAGAAGAAACTATCCTCTCCCAAATACTTGTTTAAAACTATGCGGGAAAGATTCTGTGTTGCCAAATTACCAAATATGTTTTCAAACAAACTTTTTATTTTGAGATAATTTTAGATTGAAGGAAAATTGCGAAGATAGTGTAGAGAGTTCCCGTGTGCCTTTCATCTGGTTCCCCTAATGTCAGCATCTTATGTTACTGGGTATGTTGGTCAGAACTGACTAACCGCACGTTACTCTTAGCTAAACTGCAGACTTCATTTGGATTGCCCTAGTTTTTCTGTTGGTGTCCTTTTTCTGTTTCAGAACCCCACCTGGGAAACCTTCCTGCATTTGGTTGTCATGTCTCCTTAGTCTCTTCTGCTCTGTGGCCGTTTCTCAGACTTTCCCTGTTTCCCACGACCTTGACAGTCCTGAGGAGTACAGGTTGGGGGTTCTGCACAGTGTCCTCCCAGTTAGGTTTGTCTGGTGTTTTCCTAACGAGGATGGGTTGTGTGTTTGAGCGGAGAGTACCAGAGAGGGGAAGGGCTCCTCTCATCACATAGGGCTGGGGCCCGGGATGTCCCACAGCACCACGGGTGATGGGCACCTTGGTTGCCAGGTTTCTCTACCAAAGAGTAACTGTTTACCTTTTTTATACTTTATTCTTTGGGAAGGAGTCACTGGGTCCAGCCTGCATTTAAGGGGGCTCTTCCTGCAGCAGTGAGTATCTGCTTAGTATTATTTGGTATTCTGTGAGGAAGACTTGACTCTTCTCCCTCATTTACTTATTCAGTCATTTATTAAGTCTAGATTCATGTGTATTTTATACTTCGGTTGTTATCCATTACCTCTTTCTTTCTTCCTTTCTTCCTTCCTTTCTTCCTTCCTTCCTTCCTTCCTTTCTTCCTTTCTTTCTTCCTAAATTGTTCCAGCTGTGGCCATTGGAAGCTCTTTCAGGCTGGTGCCCGCTTCCCTTTGTGCCCGTTTTGTGTTTTGAGCACATGGCTTCTTTCTGGCACTACAGGATGCTGCAAGGTGTATCTCGTATATTTTCCGCCCCAGCCCCAGAATTAGATGTATCTCCAAGGAGCTCAGGGCTGGGTGTCCTTATTGCTACTGAGATTGTTTTATTTTTAATATAGAAGAACAATTGAAATGTTAAAAGGTTTTATTATTTTTGTTCAAACTTTGTTAGATTTGGGAAACACCCTTTCTGGTGTCTTCCTTTTACTGGCATGGCCACTGTTGTCTGCTGGTTGGTATATCCACTCCTTTGTTCAGCAGTTGCTTATGGAATACTGCAGAGCCATGTTGAGTAGGGAGGTTCTGAGAGAGCCGTTTGCACAACATGTTTATTAGAAGGGAGAGATACCTGGGAACTGACACCAGAGGAATCTATGTTGGGTGTAAACTTGGGTATACTGGAGCTGAAGGGAGGTCAGTGAAACGCGGCCACTTTTCTTGTGTCTAACATCAACTCCCTTTAGTATTTACTTTAGTGCAGGTATGCCACTGTTGAATTCAAACTAAAATCAGTCTGGGACATTAGTGTAAATTTAGTAAGGATTTGATTGGGGTCATGTATATGGAAAGGCTGTATCCCTCATAATAACAAGATTTGCTGACCCACATTTAGCTTCTGAAAACTGACTCTTAGATCTTTTTATACTACTTGTGCTAATGCATTTTTTAAAATTGGGTCTGTTGTCTTTTTCCCTCATAGTTCCCACTTTCTCCCCTGCCTAATCTCATTGGAAGCCAAATTCCATCTGATGTACTCCCTTAGTATTTGTATTTCTGGGAAATGAAGATATATATGGAAATAAATGGTTAGTAGTAGTAGAATGCCATTAACAGTCACTGTGGATTGTCTGGTCCTGAGACTAGCCATTTCCTCCTGGATTTTAGTGAAAATATGTTAGAAGAACCCCCTATTACATGTCTTCAGTTATTCATTTCACCAGTATTTGTGTGCCTTCTAGGTAAACTGTACAAGATGTTGAAGAGAAAGAGAGGAAGGAAGTGCACCCATACACTCAAGATCACAGGTGCATAAATTAACACAGTACAGTAATTCCAAAATAATAGAGACATGTACAGAAAGCTCTGTGAGTGCAGGGGAGAGTGCTCAGTGTGATGTGAGGCAGGTTTCTCAGTGGAGGTCTATTTTCTGGAGATCTTGAGGGATAAGCAGTGGGATAAAAGGAGAACTTGTTAGGCAGATGCAACAGTCAACATAAAGGCTTAGAAATGTGGAAGAACTATTCAAAGAACAATGGTACACGGATTGTAGTATGGCATTTGTGCTGACACCCACTTCGCCATTCCAAAAGCAGACACTACTTAATCAGTCATCACATTTTTTGCTGCTGAATGTGTAAGCAGCTCCAGAGATCTCACCAGGGTGCTTCAGGCAGCCACTACCAATTATTTGGAGTTGGCACGTGAGGTTGAACCTGTTTGTCTTCTCTGCAGTGGGCATCCATGGTGCCTGGAGCATCGGATGTGTGTGGGAGTGGTGGAGAGGGAGACAGACTGGAAAGGTGCGCCGACTGGCATCAGGTTTCCTAGTGCTTTTTGTGCTGCGGCTGAGTTTGCACTTCTGGCCTGTATAGGCAGCGGAGAGCCATGTGAGGATTTTATGCAGGAAAATGGTGTAGACAGGTTACTCCAAACAGAAAGATAAACTTTGTAGAAGCTCGTTTGAACTGAGTGAACTGAGGGCAGAGACACCAGGAGGCATTTCACGCTATCATTAGATCTTAGTGGCCTCTAAGTTGTCAAACCAGTTAGGAGTGTTATGGCCGTTCAGGCAGGAGATGATGGCGGCCTGAACAAGGGCAGTAGGAATGGGGACAAAGAGTCAGACTGAGAATGATTTAGGAAATAGAACAGGACATGGCTATTCAGTTTGTGATGTGGGGTGAGAAAAAGGAAGGAATCTTGGAAGGCTCGGACCTCCCACCTGGGTGCCTGGATGGTAGGGAAGGCAGGGGCAGGATGGAGTGGGAAGATGATGACTTACACATGCTGGAAATTGAGTTGGCCTGGAAAAATATTTTTCCTATGGAGTCATGTTATTTCCCACCAAGTTCCTTTGCTCTTCCAGAAGGTTACAAATAAACTGTTCAATGTCACATGGTCACATGAAAAGAACATAAGGGTTGGCTGTAGAAGATGTGGTTTTGTTTCTTGGTTCTGACACTTAGTATTGCTTAGTTATAACTTCAGGCAAGCCATTTAACCTCTCTGACTCGCCATTTCTTTATCTGTAAAGTGGAAATAATATATGCCTAGCCCTTCTTAGAAAATTGTTGAGAACAAATGAGGGGGTTAATGTGAGGGCATTTTGTCAGCTCATACATACTTAGACATGTATATATTTGCACACATATATATTTTCACTGAGCCATTTCTTCCCTTGGTAAAAGGTTGAATGTTTCAGGCTACTTTGATCCAAGATTGATAAAGAATTACTAAGAGAGTCTTAAGTAAATGTGTATTTGAAGTCCATAAAATGATACTTGAGGTTGAATGAAATCTGAAGTGTTGGTCTTCATCCAGTCGTTAGATCCTGGCTGCCTCAGGTGCTACGCCAGGGCTTTAGTGCAGATTGTAATGGGCTGAAGAGAGCCCAGCAGAATGACGGAGGACGTTTGCTCGTGTTTGACCACCATTGATTCTAGCTTTTACATTTAAAAAAATCATATGGTATTCTTGAATTTAGCTTTTCACTCACTTTATTTTCTAACGTGTTTGATATTATTTATTAATAATTTAATCTAGCCTCTTTAAATCCTTGGGGAGTGTTGGGGGGCTTCTTTACATAAGTAATAAAGTAATGTAAATAAAACTTTCAGCCCTAAACTGTTGGAACCAACTTCATTTGCGAACTGTAAGATAAGGCGCAGCTTAGATGAAACATTTGGCTTATTCTATTGCCTGATGTGTGTAAAATTAAATTTTATTGGTGGGAAATGATTAACTTTTAAAGATTTGTTTAAAAATTGTCTGATGATAGTTGCTTCCTAACTTTGATCTTTTTGCAGTTAACAATCATTTTTATTCTACTTGCATTTGAGGAACTTAGTACTTTACTGATAGGTATAATAAGAATATAACTTATGAAGTTAGTTGCAGAAAGAAGGTGTTTCTTGGTATATATATAGTAAAGGTTAAATAGCTAAAAATGTGTGCCTAGATAGTTTTTACAGTTTAAAGCAGATGCACCCAATCTTGATAGAGGGTAAGTAACATATATGGGCAAGTGGATATGGATGGCAGTTACGAGGCTGCCAGATATCTGAAGGAGCTTGAGTTTGGGATAGAAGTACCTGACATACCTCTCTGGCAGGGTTCCTGTTGGCTAGGATGGTGTCAAATGTGAATGGAGGCCGCAGTGGAGAGGAAGTTCTACAGAGAATACACAGAGTGTGTATTAAAAACCAGAATTCTTCAATTGACAGGAAATATGAGAATATTTGGGATCATCACCTGCTAGTCAGCTTTTTTAAATAATTTGACTTGGGGAGGTTCCCCTCCAGGTTCTCCTCCTTCTTGAAAAAAAGTGATACAGTGCTGTGATCTCAGTGTATTTTTGAGGTCTCATAAAGTTTAGGCAACTCATTTTTGGATTAATATCACTAGGGAAATTTGTTAACCCAAATTCACACTGTACACAAAAAGAATCCCAACTTCCATCATCTGATCCCAACACAGGAGTGTCAGAAATGTGACCTCTGCACTGCTCCCCACCCCCCTTATGTGTCTGTGAAAAAGAAAACATTGCTGCATGGTCACACTTGCCTGCAGAGCTCTTCTGAAGGTAGCATCCTCGGCAGCCGCTGCCGTTCGGTTAGAATCTGCATGAGAGGTGAAGCCCGTTTCCTGTTACAGTCTTTGAGTGTTGCCAAATTACATAAAACAGACAAAGTTATATTTGAGTTTTGTTGAAAGAAGTTATGCTGAAACTGAAGTAATATTTTCCAGTGAAAAATACTTGACATTTAGTGATATTTGTTGTATGAGCTGATTTAGTTAATTAAGGTTGCTGAATAGAAAGAAAAAAGTAACACTCCAGTAATTAACAAAATGTATTATTATAACTTTTATTGCAGAACAAGGTCAGTTATATCTTCTTACTCTTGGACTAGTTTGGGAGAGTTTGGGGTCTGGACCAAACTTCTCCCTAGATTTGGGAGGCAGTGGTGCTGGAAGAGGGACAGAAATTGGGGTGCTGGTTCTGTCAGGCAGCCAGCCGGGCCTGCTCATTGGAGGAGCAGGAAGAACTAGAAAGGGAGGCCGGGCTGCAGGTAAGGGCCAGCCCGTGGTCTGTGCTGGGGGGTCTGGAGTTGTTTTTAGTTACTGATACTAGGCCCAAGGGCTAGATGGTCCCTAGGAAGGCACCCAGCAGTCATAAGCCAAGCCAAGGCTTCCTTGCCCACCCCCCCTTTTTTTTTTCAAATGAGCAGATTTAGTCACAGGTTCTAGGATGCAAAGTACAGACTAGTTCCCAGAATTAAAGCAGAAGCCCCCATGTTTCAGAGTTGGGATAAACTTGAAGTTTATGGCAAAGGTGACTTGAGGCTGAAGGTTCTAGAGCCTGGCTTGGGGCTGAGTCTACCTTTGGGGATCAGATGAGCTCAAGGAAAGAGAGTTAAATTCTGGGGGGAACCTGTTAAACTGACATATTGTCCCTGAGCGAAGAGATGACTGCTCTGTCCATAGTGTAGTGAGATTAAGGGTCATGTTCCTCACCAGGGCCAGGGTCAAAAATCATTTGTAAGAGCACCACTGGGTTGTACAAGGACACGTGCATGTCTTTATGCTTCTATGTTTGTTTGAAATGGTAAGATTATGCTCCACATCTGTTGAGATGTGATTAGGTGCATTCCCCATGGCTATTCAGGGGCTTCTTTGTTTTATTAAGACGGTTTAAATAAAGCTCACCTAAACACCAAGTATTTTTGTTCTCTGCCCACAGTTATTTGTAATGATCAGGGGACAGGTAAACCAAAGTAATACTTAGCAAAAATTTATTCTTAATATTCTTGAACTCCGTCCCCCCACCCCCGTGCTGACCTGCTCTTCACTTTTAGGCCCCCATGTCTTCTTAATCTCTCCCTTACTGAGCTGGGACACCTGGCTTGGGTCAGCACCTGGGCGACTGGTCACAGTTCTTTGACCTTCACTAAATCATCTTATTCTTGAGAGCTTGAGCTTCCTCAGCTGATAAGATGAGGGTTTTGCACCATTGCTTCTCACGTCTGGGCACTGCACCAGCATGGAGAATATGTTCCATCTGTATACAGCAAGTATGGATTAATTTTAAGTATTAATGAGTTATTTCATTGACCATAATTTATTTTCTTAGAATTTAAAAAGATTGTGGGGTTGGTTTGAATGGCATGTATTTCTGGAAATGTCCAGGAAATTTTGGATGGATGTCTTTGTCTTTAATACATTTCTGGCAGAGGTGTTCAGAATAGTTCCATTGATTATAGCATTTCCTTTAAGGCTGGGGTCTTGTAAATATCATTGTCAGAGTATCTGAATGAAGTTTTCAACCAGAGTTGTTGAGGGTAGGAAGATGAACGATTATGGTCACCAGAATATTCTTAGAGTGCTGTCAGTTTTCGAAGGCGTTCTTGAGAGGTGAGATAAGCATCTCTGGTGTGCCAGGCAGTGGAGGAGGAGACAGGGTGGAGAGAGATGGTGACAGCGCGAGGGGAGGAGAGTCTCGCATCTTCAGAAAAGCTCAGTGGATGTATGAAGTGCCTGCGTGGCCTGTCGCGGCTGACACAGCATGTCCAGGTGCGGGAGACGCTGGGAGCGGACAGGTGGGGTCGTGGTCTTCCTACTCACAGGCCAGGGCCCAGGTGAGGGCTTGTCGATTCTGTCTAGATATCTGAGAGGCCAAGCAGTCTGTTGACTACAGCTTTTTGGGTTTGGAAGAGGAGAGTCTTTCTGACTTATTCTGTCACTGGAAAGATGGCTTCCAAGACTTAAATGGTTGACAGAGCTACTGTTTATCAAGTGCTTACCGTGTGACAGCCAACAGACTGAGCAGTTTACTTTATTGCATTTGATCTTCACAACATACTTACGATAGGTACTGTTACTGACCTCCACTTTACACGTGGAGGGTGAGGTGTAGAGGCCTTAGATACAGCCAGCAGCCCGCTTGGGGCTCAGACCCCAAAGTCTGGCCTGGAGTCCTTGCTCCTAGCCAGTGTGCTCTATTGTCTTGTGCCCTGTGGGTAAGTTCTTACTGTGGATCATTCGCTGTGGGATTAGCCTGTGCACAGGGCAGCCTGAGGGTCATGGGTGGGGTGGTGAGAGGATGTTATCCTGCTTTGGTTTTTTGATTGTTTGTGTATTTGTTTTCTGTAACAAATCACCAATAATTTTGTGGCTTAAAACAACACAAAATTATTGTCCTACGTTCTGGCAGTTAGAAGACTGGAAATGGGTTTTATGGGCTAAAATCAAGGTGTTGGCAGGGCTGTATTCCTTCTGGAGGCTTCAGGGGAGAATCTGTTCCTTGCCCTTTCCATCCAGTCTCTAGAGACTTTCCACGTTCCTTGGTTTTGTATCCCCCTTCCTGTAGTAAGTCACTTTAGCCTCTGCTTCCATCATTGCATCTCCTCCTCTGACTCTCTTGCCTCTCTCTTACAAGGCTCTTTGTGGTTATGTTGGCCCCACCTGCGTAACCCAGGATACTCTCCGCATGTCAAGACCCTAATCACAGCTGCAGAATCACTTTGCTATGTAAGGTACATATTCACGGGTTCTGGAGATGAGGACGTGGACATCTTTGGGGGGGCTGTCATTATTTAGCTTATTATAGTCTCTTTATTTATGGGCTGATGATACAGGTGGCCACTCCAGGATTTCTTATTTTCAGTTTTGAGTAATAGCTAGTGATGCCTCCCTTCCCACCTCCCACCTCCAGAGCCGTGGCTTAGCTCCATTTGATACTATCACCCCAGACACGGTCATGGGAGAGGCGTGTGTGTGCTAGGAAGCTCTGGGGACAGGTGTATAGTAAGAGGTAATGGTTTTAAAGATCTCAGTGAACAAGTAGAAAAATAAGCAGAATTTTACAATAATCCATCATGTGATTTATCTAATTTTTGTATTTCAAAGTCTGTACCTGTTTTACATGGTTGTAATCTGGTAGACACAAACATTTATATTCGACGTCTCTGTCACACATTTCATCACAAGACTCCTGAGGGGTAACTGAGATCTTTCTGCTGACTCGCTGTGCCAGCTCTTCTTGGGGCTCGATTTTCGTGTTTGCGCGTCGCCCTTCTTCCCACAGGGCTGTCATGATGCGCTCAGCCTGGGTTGTGGAGCCCCTGCTGTGGGCATCATGCAGAGCCTTTCAATGCATTTTTTTCCCCATTTAATGGCATTTAATCAGCCTCCTGTGGTAGTAATTATCACTTTTTTTGTAGGTGAGAAAGCAGAAACTCTGGGAAGTATCTTATTTTAAAGTCATATCATACAATTAGTAAGTGATGAAACTGCCATTTGAACTGAGTACAGTCAAAATCTAAAGGCTTCTTCTTATTCTACCACATGGTTTTACCAAGGCGGCTAAGAGAGAGGCTTATTTACGTAAACTGTTGCTAAATATCAGTAGTTGTGAAGAAAATACGTTAGCACAGGGCCATTGTGGTGGAAAGTTAAATTTTATTTCATTCTTTGTGACAGCCAGAAGAAGAGACTTGATGAAACGCTGTAGTCGGTTAGTGAGGATAGTGCCTTTCCCCAATTTTCTTCTATGTCTCAATTCTAAATCCCTGTTACTCTTTGAGCATCTATGCTAGTGAATTTGTTTGACCTAGGGGATGATAATTTGATAATTTAACAGTCAAAATAAAAGTATCCTTAATGTAGCTATTTCTTGTGTCAAATGCATAGCATTTTTTTCTCATTAAAAATGTACCTTTGCAAAAATGACTTTGTTGGGGGAGATGGATATAAGCTGATAATTACATAGTATCATTGTCCTAACTTGATACAGAAACAGCAAACAAGTATATGCTGATCATGGATTCTAAGCCCTCAGTGACCATGATGTTTCAGAAATACACATGTGATTAGGCTGCAGGAATTAGTTTGTTGCTAAATTTCAGCCTGTTAACTGTTCGAAACTATTCTCTTTTATTTCTAATATTAATGTAAGAACTGTCCAAAAAGCATACTTACTGTACTTCTGTTTTATAAAGTATTAGAGATCTTACACTAATGCTTTTGTTGATCAGTTTTGATGAAGTCTTTGAGAGTACTTTTCTTGAAAAAATGAAGCATGTTCAGGGTGTCCTGGTTTTCTTCTCACCCTGACCCAGCCCACCAGCAGCTCCTATGACTTGTGCTCCTGAGTCGTATCTTGTATCCTCTGCTTCTCTTCCTGGACGCTGCCCCACCTCGGGCTGGTGGCCCCCATTGCCCTCCAGGATAGCGACGGTAGCCTCCTCACTGGCTGTGGGCTTTCACTGTGACCCTCTCCGCTGCGTTCTTCATGTGGCACGACTGACCTGGAAACCTACCCAGCACCAGCTCACGCTCCAGTAGCTTCCCTTCGTGCTTGACCTCAAATTGGAACTCCCTGTACTGTCCTTCAAGGCCTGAGGTGTCTGCCCCGCCTGTCCTTGCAGACCCTCCCAGGGCCTTACTGCAGGCTGCTACCTGGTTGTGGACTATAGCTTCTTCCCCAGCCCTGCGCTGCAGTGATCTGCTCCCCAGCCTCCAGGTCTCTACTTAAATGCCATCTCCTCGTGGAGTCTTGCTGGCAGTTTTCTTTGTCTTCCTTTTCTGTCCTTAGTAGCATTCATTACCAGTTGTAATTATTTTATCTGATTGCTTTTTTGGTCTCTGTTCAGTAAAATGTAAGCTCCGTGCTTTTTTGGTCTCTGTTCACTAAAATGTAAGCTCCGTGGGGCAAGGACCATGTTTGGCTTGTTTGCTACTTTGTCATCAGTGTTACCAGTAGTATTTAGTAAGCATTCAACAAATAATGTATTGAACGGGGTCGGGGCGGGGGTCAGAGGCAAGCTGGCAAGGTGGCACTGCCCAGAGCTTGGTCGCCTAGGACGAAGTTGGAGGATCATTCTGAGGGCCATTTTTTCATCCTGAAGATTACAAGGTTTCTGTGTCTTTGATGGGCATAGTTTGCCTTCTGCTTATTCAGCTGATCTGAATCATGTTGATAATGTGACTGTGTGATCATTCACCTGTATGCTAAGGTTTCTACTCCAAAGACTGGAGTACTGCCTTAATTTAAAAGTATTATTCATCTGCATGAACATCGGTGAATTTTTTTGAAACACTGCCTTAATTTCTGTCACATAGTTGTGTGAGTCATCAGAATTTGTGATTGCATTGAGGTGAGGCCATTCCAGACAGTGTGCCATGTGAACTGCCAAGGCTCTGAGTGGCCTGTTAAGGCGGGAATATTCATTGATGTGTTCCCTCTGGTACCTTATTGAGCAGGATCATCTGATTATCAACTTTTGACATTGAAAATGTCTGATAAAGAGGACAGTGTTGTTTAGGCAATGAGTTCTTTATGACCCATTTCATACTAGGAATAGCGTGGCTTTTTAAAGCCATTCTGTGTCATTTTATAGGAAGACATTAGTTTTTCTATTTCCTGGACACGAGGGAACTTGTCTAGCAAATCTTAAGAGCATCAGATACTTCAGAATGAGTTAAAAAGAAGGGTCTAAACCCGCTTTGATTCTTGTAGCATTGTTAAAATGTCCTTTCCTTTTGAGAAACACTGAACTGGATCTTTGGCTCGCTGTGCAAATCACCCCTCTTCCTAGTGGGTAAGTGCTTTGATGGTGTTGGAATATTTTGAAGCTTAATGTTTAAATACCGTTTCAGATATTTCTTTTTATTTTACATCGTCACATAGTTAATCTAGCCTTCTAATTAAACTCACCCTGATAAAAATGAATAGAATCAATAAATCAACAAAGTTGTTACTTTCATTGAAAGAACTAATTCACTGCATTTAATAATGGGAAACCTTGGTTGGGCTTACCATCAGCTTCGGTTACTGGGGTAGTAAAAAGTGGAGGCATAAGATTCTAGGTTTTAGAGGGATCCCTTACGTCTGGTTCTGTAAGACAGAGGTGGCCAACCTTTGAAGAAGAGCTCAAAGGTTGTCAGATGAAAACCCCAGGTGCTATCCTGGAAGTTTCTAACTGTTGACTCGGGGGTGCCCTTCCCCAGAAACAGTGGCATCGGTGGTGGGCAGCTGGGCCGCGGGCCGCTGCAGGTGGGAGTGGAGGAGCAGGCTCACAGAGGCCCACTGCTGCTCCTGCCGCCTCGGTGCCATGGTCTCTGCGCTCTGTCGTTTCGTGCGTGCGTGTGGCTCCTCAGGCTCAGATTACCTATGGACGGGGCAGGATCGTTTCTGAGGTTCCTTTAGACTCTGCTGTCCTGTGACTGGGATGTTCTGATTCCTGGATCAGGGTCTGGGCAAGGATTTGGATGGCAGCAGAGTGGTGCAGGTGATCCGGCACTTCATACCTGACCACCTTTTCATGTTTGGATGACTTAGTCATGAGTTCAGATGGATAACCAAAAGTAGTGTGTGTTCTCACAAAAATTTTTGGTACTCTTACAGAAAAACATTTTCAGTTTTATAATAGAGGCCATTGGAAAAAATCTTATTTCATAGAATTTGTACCCTTTTGACATCGCTGTCATTCTTTGAGCGCTTTGTTACCTTCTGGTTCAAGAAGATGTTCATCTTAGCTTGCAGTTTCTCTTTCCCAACCCTGATTTCAGCTGATTTCCCGAGGAGTCCTGACTCCTTGGAGGGGAGTGGGCTAGGCGAGCCTTTGCAAACTAGGGTGCTGTTACTCCTCCCTCTTTTGGAGGGCGGAGCTGGGGCAGAATGTAGGTTTTGTGGTGTGTACTACATCTGCTCCAGTTCTCACGCAGGACTCTTCTCTCCCCACACGTGAGGTTTGTGGGTCCCTCCTCCCTCACTGATGACTCCGAGCAGTAGCACTGTGTTGACTGGTTTGCTCAGTGCTGCAATACATACAAAATCGTTTCAGGCTTTTTCACCAACACTACTACCAACGACAAACCTGCTACGTGAAACTCTGAATTTCTCTGTATTTCTCTTTATCTGAGAATATGTCATACTGAAGATGTACATCCATGTACTCTCAGAGCGGTTACTCTCTGTTACAGCTTGTCTTAGTACCGTGTTTCTGCCTCCCTTCCACCTCCTGTTCAGAGTGGACACTCAGTAAACCTTTGCTCAGAGGTATTCTGTGCCCTTTGAGTTATTTCTGTTCACAGTACTTTCCTAGGTTAAGTTAATTACCATTTCTGTAGGAGTCAAGTACAATTAATCTATCAAAAGCACTAATATTCTGAGCAGTCATATATAAATAAGTAGAAAGATAATATGTAACATGATGTATGTAACTGTAACATTTAATTTTACGTAACACTAAATAATATGTAAATAACAGTTATATATTTATCAAACTATTATATAAACACATATATTAAACCCATGTTATCTATGTGTTCTATATAATCTTTAGTTATTTATTGCTTATATATCATTTTAAATTCACTCAACCCAACGTTTCTTAAATTCTGGTCTCAGTTGCAGCCAGTATTTCACGTAAGGATCATTATTAGGTCATCAGAAATTGTGGGTTTCATCTTTATATGCTTCCCAACTCTTAAGATGAAAAATAAAAACATTATTTATGATTTTTTTGGTGGTATCATTGTAGAGTCTAAGGTATGTACGTTCTGTCTAAGCATAGAAACAACCACAGACTGATGGGACAACCCCCGCAGGCGAGGTGTGGGGGCACTAGGCTGGGGAAAGGAAGGAGGTAGCTCGGTGGGAGGGTAGCTTTGGGTAGAGGAAGGAGGTAGACGTAAATGTGTATTTGAACTTAGGACAATGAAACTCAAGAAATAGAGGCTGGGGAAATTAAATTCTTTAGTACCCAATGTAGATATGTTATTTATTGTTTTTATTTAAACTGTTTAATAGAGGAGGGTGTAGCTCAGTGGTAGAGCATGTGCTTTGCATGCATGAGGTCCTGGGTTCAATCCCCAGTACCTCTGTTAAAAAAAAACACCTAAGTACCTCCACCCAATAAACAAACAAACAAACAAACAAATAAATGATTCTCCTTTAAAATAACTTTTTTTAATTTATAAAGTATGTTTTAATCACCCTAATTGACAGAAATATATAACTATACATGTTCCTTGGTATTATGTCTCAGTGATGGAGAAACTGTTAATGGTGGTGCAGCCAAATATAGTTCAGTCCGGTATTCCTCTATTGATTAGAATTATTACATTAATTATATGATTTTGTCTGTTAACATCTTAAAGAAAAACAACCATCGTATATTAAAGTAAATAGGAGCTTGAAACATTTCTGATTTAATTGAAATGATCATTGTATCTTTAAACTGGAAATATATTTGGGGACAAGCCCAAGAGTCTTTTAAAAGTTTTTAAAGGCATTTCAGAGTATTTTAAAAGTTACCTTTTAAATGCCTTTAAAACATTTAAGATATTTCAAAAAGAAACCAAGGTAAAATATTTTTGCTTTACTTCCATTAATTTATATAGATGCATATTAAATATGTGCATGTGTTTTACACCTTATCATAATTAAGCATATTATTCCCATCTTTTTATTATTTTTTTATGGGCCTATTTAAACTTAAACCTCTAAACAGGACCTTCTAGAATGTTTGATCATTCTAGCACCTTTTGTTTGTATAGATTTTCATAGACATAATGAAGCTATAGTCAGAATAGCTCAAATATTCTTTATGATAAAAAAAAGCCAAAATCCTCTGAAAGTAACTTTTTGTGTTTTTATTACAGGTAAATTGGGATATTCACATTGTACAGAAGCAGAGGTAAGAGAAATGATCAAATATTTCCTAGTGAAGCAGCTTTGCAGTCCTTTTTGGACTGACTTGAAGTATTGAACTATCACATTGGGTCTTTGGTCTTCTGATGAGGATGTGTTGAGAGCAGGCATGTATCTTTTCCATTTAGGGAGAGTAAAATGTGAAGAAAAATCAGTTTTCTTGACCATATATTTAAAACATCAGCGTGTGTTATAAAGATCAGCTTAATCATAGTTTAAAATTTTCCTGTGTTATTATTTGTGAAACAGATTTAGCGAAGATTCAGAGCTCCTAATAAGAAATAGTTTGAGTTCAGTTTTTTTGTCATCCAGTCTACGTGTCAAAATAAATCATTCAAACGTGCTGGACTTGTGGAGCTGCCTTGATACAGGCAAAAACAGGGATTTGGAAAATGTTTCAGTAAACTCAGTAAAGACTTCGTCATGCTTTGTCATTTGTATAAGTAGGTTTATTATTTTTTAATAACAAATAATTTAATTCCGAACCCTGATTGTGACATTTAAGGAATTTGCACGTGACTCCATGTGTCCCCTGAGGACATTTCGAGGGCGACACTGAAACGCGAGGGCATCATGAGTTAAGTATGTGTGGTGCTCTTTTCCGGAGCTTTTGCATCATCGTTACATTAGGAGTCTTAGGTCTTCTGTTAATGACAGTGCCTGATTAAGGATTTAGGAAGTTATTTTTTTTTTTTTATAGTATATCTACATGTTGATGTAGGTTTTATTAAATTTTAATTGTTATTTTAAGTAAAATGCAAGCTTCCTAATGGATTGTATTGTATAATAAAGAAGCAAAAGTAATTTATTATTTTTTTGCATTTGGAAGTTTTTCATTGTGTTTTTGTATTTTCTATTCAACTTTGGAAGTAGAGATAATTTTTTCCAAATTAGCTGTAAAAATGGGCAAGAATTTAATATTTTGTATTTTCTATTCAACTTTGGAAGTGGAGATAATTTTTTCCAAATTAGCTATTAAAGTGGGCAAGAATTTAATATTTTTATGTTGAGAGAATTTTTAATATATTGTTCAATATGATATAAATGAGTGGGATTTGATTTGAATAATAGATACAAGTTCTTTCTGTGGTTTCTTGTGTGTGTCTCTCTAGCTATGTAATTTTTTTTTCTGAGGTTTTATTATCAATAGGTGCTGAGTTTTTTCCAAATGCTTTTTCTGCACAGATTGATAGGCGCATGCAATTTTTCTTCTTTTGCTTGTTTATTAGATAGATTACATTGGTGATTTTCAGATATTGAACCAGTCTTGCATCCTGGGCATAAACCCTACTTGGTCATTTTGCATAATTCTTCTTATATATTATTAAATTCTGTTTGCTAATATTTGCTTGAGAAGCTTTGAGTCCATATTCATGAGGCATAATAGCCTGTAATTTGCATACTTCACGTGCGCTCTCTTTCTCTTAATGGTACTGTTTTTATCTGATTTCAGTTTTAGGGTATCTAGCTATGTAACTTTGAGCAAGTAATATTTTCTTTCAGAACTTTGGCTTTCTTATTTATAAAATGTTAATGGTAATCTCTATTAACCTTATGGGTCATGAAATTTTAAAGAGATAATATAGGTGAAAATGTTTCATAAACCCTAAAGATGCTATTATCTATATCAAAATGATACAAATATAATCAGCATTCATCTGCAGTTAGGTAATGAAATGTGAGGACTTTACATACAAGGCATAGATGTAAGTCTCATTATTACTATTTTTTTTTTTATTCTTACTATATTGTGTTGCCATAAAATCAGTATGGTTTTAACATTTTGTTTAGGACTTGCTTTGTGTAGGAATGTCACTTCATTTTATCTCCGACGTGATAGCTCTTATCCTTTGATCCATAACTCAGGTCACGAAAAGAATTGGAACCTAAACAGAATTGCCCTTCAGAATTTTTTTTGTATAACTATTTGTAAAGGAAAAAAATCACAAGAAATAAAAAGTTCAATCTGATACTTAGTTGACAAAATGGTTTGGGGGTATTTTGGGGGGTAACAGTGGTTATGAACTCTGGGAAGGAGACTGGGATTGTGGATGGTGATTTATCTACGTCGTTTGGAGTTTTTTGAAATGAGAATGTCTCTTTGGTGATTAAAATATTAATGAGAGTGTATTACTTCGGTGATTAAAATAATAAAAAGGGGGGCAACAGAGGTAGTGGGAATGTTTTCAAGAAGTTTGACTTGCGAGGAGGAAACAGTTTAAGTAGGAAGTTTTGTTTCGTTGTTAGGTTGAGGAAGATGGTGCATTTGGTGCTGATGGAGGTAGTAAGGGAGGAGAGAGAGGGAGACCCGAGTCCACGTGAGGGAGTGGGTATCCGCCGGAACCAGACTCGTCTGGCGTCTAGAGATGGCTTGACTATAGAACAGTGGTTCTCTGAGTGTGAGGCGAAGGCTCTGGGGGTTCGTGGCACCCTTTCACAGTCAGGCTGTTTTCAGAGTAGTACTTAGGCACTGTTTGCCCTTTTGTCTCATTCTCTCGTGAGTGGACAGTGTAGTGAGTGTACGGGGGCCCTTCGGAGGCAGCGTGACTGCACAGCAGGACGGTCATACCAGACTGACTGCAGAAGCTGAGGGCAGATGCAGCCGGCTTTCATTAAGCATGACCTTCAAGAGTTTTGCAGAAATGTAAAACAATACCACCCCTCTCACTTTTTTTTTTTGAAAATTTTGGGAGTTTCTTTTTATAAAAATGTTACTAAGACGTATTAACATGTTTAATATTATAGCCAAACAGTTTAATTTGAATGACTGAATCAAATTTTCTCAGTTTTATCTTGTAATACAGTAAATGTTTGAAGGATTATAGCTCATGTAAACAAAAACTCCTTGGATGCCCTAATAATTTTTGAGTGTTAAAGGATCCTAAAACTAACCGGTTTGAGAACTGTTGGGCTGGGGCCCGCAGGGCAGAGGTACTTCTTCCTGAGAAACAACATTAAGGGTAGAGAGAGGTGAAACCAGAGCCCTGAGGTAGACAGCGGAAGTTGAGGAAATCCTTGATACACAATCAGATCTAAGCCAGTCTGTTTTGTCTGTGAGAAGGCAGGGTCATTTTTGAGTGTGAGGTATGCTGGATTGGAAGGTGGTTGCTTTTCACCCTCTGTTGTTATTCTGTTGAGAAAAGAGAGTCCCAGTTCCTTTTGTAAGTTAACAGCCCCATCAAGCTCTCACTGAAATTGGGTCCAGTCCAAGACAGGGCTGCTGGCCAGTTGTGCAGACGCATAGGAGTAGGAAAGACGCTGGCTGGGGTCAGGTATCTCATTGGGTACCACGTCGTGACGCCGGAGTGCCCCAGCCCTTCTCGGTTGGATGGGCTGTTGTGGGGAGAGGCAGGTAGGGGCATTTGTGCCCGAGCTCAGTCCACGCTCCCCCCTTTTCTTCTCACCTCTCGCCTCATCTGAAAGGTGGGTTGTTGGGCAAGTAGGGCGCTTAGCACAAAGCCTGGCCTGATGAGCACAGCACGTTCTCAGTCTTATTTCCTTGAGGCTCATAGCCCCACCAGGAGCCTGGGAGACATTGTCGCTTTATCTTCCTGACACAGTGCTTGACCGTCTTTAAGTTTTCCTAGTACATAAAAATCATGAATTATTTTCTAGTTTTACGTAAGTATTCTTTTTAATGCTTTCCCTATATTCATAAAAACCAACCAAAATTATAACTTTGGAGAAAGCAAGGAGGTCATACATGGGCATTTGGTTAACTTTTATGAGATCTTGTATCTCAAGAATAGCTCAGTGTTGCTTAAAATTAGGTGTTTTACTTTATTCCTCACTCTTTGGAAAAATTTTCCTTATACTGAATTATACTAGTATTTTCCAGCATTTGAACTCATGAAGGGAAATCTTTCATACAATTTGTTTTGAAAGACATGAAAAATTTTGACTTTAGTTAGTAATTTACTTTTTCTTACAACTCTTTGTTTTTTGAAGATATAATTTACATACAGTAAATGTTAACCTTTTTAGTTATAGTTCCAAGTGCTGGCAAACAACATCCCCACAATCAAGTTCCAGCGCTCCCAGGATGCCCCCATCCCCCTTGTAGTCATTCCCTCCGCAGCCCCCAGCCCCAGCCCCCACTGATGTGTGTTCTGTTTCTTTGGCTTTGAGGAGGACCTACAATGTACATGGTTGGTGATCCTCCCGCGACCTCCCCTCTAGGAGTGGCTCACAGCTCGGACTGGCAGTTCATAAACTCTCGAGCGCCCGACCCGTGCTTGTTGGGATTTGCCTGTGAGAGGAGCAGTCCCGATCCACAGTTTAGGAGAACTTTCACTCCCAGTTTACCTGCTGCCATTATTTAAACAGTTTTGTGGGTTATAGTCATATTTGAGGAAAATGGCTAAGCACTTAAAAATACAAAAACAGTAAAAGATTTGAGTTTCCAAGTATCTTAATTGAAACTTTTTCATTGTTTTTAGCTTTCCAGATTTCGTCACATTCTATCTTCTATTAACCACTGTTAATTGTGTAGCGCTCAGAGGCCCTTTTCCTTTAGCAGGAAGAAAGGTTAAATGAGTAACCAGAACAGTCCTGTTTTGTTGGATTAGCTGAATTTTAATCGGAATTGGTTAAAGCATTATAGAAAGTTAAATAATTTTTGTCAATACTTCAATATTAATAGAGCTGGTTTGTAAAAATCATAGCAAAAATCGTAGCAAAAATTTAAGCTTTACTGAGGGAAACTATTGGAAAGATTCACGTACACATCTTAGAAGTAAAATTCATGTGTACCGTGTGTAAGTAATCACACTGTTTAATTCCCACCTGCATCTTTTAAAAATACAGCTTACTGTAAGCTGAGTACGTTATAGACATAAGCTAATTTAACTCTCACAACTGATTTATGAAGTGGATGCTGTTGTTTGCGTTTTATAAGTGAGAGCTGAAGTGTGGAGAGGTTCAGTAGCTTGCCCAGGGCCATGTAGCCAGTTTGTTGCAGAACCATGTCTCCCAGCTTTCTTAACTTTGTGCTTTTCCAGCCTTTACTTCTCTGCCATCAGGTATTTGCATAATGCTGAAGATCTTGTGCCCCATTTGGGACAGTGAAATGGTAGAGTGTCTCCTTATTCTGTATATGCCTCTCGCCTATGACTCTTTCAGTCCTGCCGTTACGTTCCTGCTGGATGGGAACCAGGCAAAGGACTGAACAAACGCAGGCTGTGAACCTCCAGCTCCATCATTAGGTGAAGGGAGGGTCCGCACTGCACTTTAGTCTGATTCTGAATTACTCAGAACGGCTCAAGAATTCTGCTCTATATTTGAACGTCCTGGGAAGTCTGACCTAGAATTAGTCTGCTCACTGGGAGAACCCAAAGATTTTGAGAATGAGCCTGGAAATACATTAGCATTAGTATTGGGACTTGCTCCGTTATGGTTATATATAGTTTGACACAAACTGGACTATATGAAAAATTTCCATGTGTCCTGAGCAGCCTAACATAAATTGCCAAAGGTAGTATGTAGATGTTCGCTGCTTTAACACAGAGTATAATATGAAAAAACACCCCTTTTTGTCCTTAGCTGAATCAGCCCCCTGTACTTTTTTTTTTTAAATTTCTGGCTCATGTAGACTCATGGTGATTGTTGGATGAGTAACCTCTCTTTTAATGTTTGATAGCCCTCAATTAGTTTCAAAAGTAACTCAAAAATCTAAGATGAATGTATGTACTATTTTTACAAACATATTTGCATCAGTGTACAACTTCAGCTGCCATTTAGTGAGCCTGTTTTATATGATTGTGAAAATAGTATTTGATACCAAACTAAGTAAATCCACGAATAGCTAGCAGAAACAAAAGGGTGTTACTATCAGATCTGCTCTTTTAGTGGGAGGCTTTGTCTGATCTTAAACCTTACTTTAAGGGATTTCTAAATGAAATTGTATGACAGTTAAAGTGATGATACGTGTTCTTTAAAAGAACTGGAAGAGTAACTGCTGGTAGCAGCAGCATTTTCTCCTTTGGAGGAAACTGGAAGGAACAGGAAGTATGGTCACATTCTCCTTCCTGTCTTTTTGGATTGAAGACCCCAAACATGCCTGAATTTACATGGGCGACATTAACTTATATGGTCTGGAAACGGTTGTATGTGTCCTCATAGTAAATTCTGTCTCCTTTTAGTTGTTACATCTGAGTGTCAGTATTAGTAGAGGGTGGTAGTGAGAGATTGATGATGTGATAAGTGGATAATCTCCACTTAGATTTCCTGTGTCATCAGTTGTAGACTCGGGGTGGGGCACAGTATGACAGCTCCTCTCTTTCCCCCTCCCCAGCCCCTTCTCTTCTCTGTCTCAGGTAACATACATTACCAAAGTGACCTTTCTGTGGTGCAGTCATAGATGTCTTAAATACAGGGAACACTGACCATAGGATACAAAATTTATATCAAGTAGAGTTCGTTTGTATAGTTTTTACTGTATTTAAAGACCAGTGACAGTTATACTGTATATATGTCTGGCAAAGGATTTCAGAGTAGCCAAATTATCTGGGAGTAAACATTTTATTCTTAAAGGAGCAGAAAGTTTATTTTTCAGGTAACTTATGCACTTCTAAGTACTTTGATAATAGAGTAGAAAGTTTTCTTAATAATTTGCCTTATCCAGGGGCCATATCAATCTGCCTTAATGAATAGTTTAAATTTTAAATGTTTTTAAGAAAATAAAACAGAATTTTTCAGCACAGATAATACAGTGCTGATAGGATCAAAGTGGGAAGGGGCCAAATTTTTATTTCCTTTTCAAAGTACCTTCATTCATTTGTAGAAATGTTTGCTTATTTTAAAAATTAAAACATCACAGAAAGATACAGAGAAGAATGTAAAAATAACTTCTTACCCTAACATTTAGTTAGAACAACTGTTTAGAATATTCTTCTAGACATCTCTTCCCCTGTATACAGAATAATGTTGACTTATTCATTGAGCATCTGTTATATGCTACTCTTAGGGATACATGCATCTTTGTGTAAGTGACAAATTTGGCTTTAAGGGGTTAGTTAGGCTGATGGAAAGGGTTTAGATATAGGGTGGAACTTTCCAGGCAAAAGGACATCACAGCGAGGACTCTGAGAGAGCAAGCTATGTTTGAGACTGACAGAACAGCAGGATGTCTGAGCATGGAGACAGTGAGGGGGCTGCAGGAGATGGAGGGAGACAAGGTGGTGCCAGGTCTTATGCTGTAGTAAAGATGGGGTGTAAGTCCAGTTTCTCTTCAAGGGAAGAAGCGTTTCTTTCTGAAATTTTCTTCTATTTCATAAGATCATTCTTATTTTGATATATATTCTTCATTTGCTATTTGCTTATAGTTTGAAGGGGGATGGTATTTATGCATTCATATTTCATCAGGTTATGCATCATTTGATTAAATTGTTTTTGTAATCACATAAATACATAACTGATTTGGGAACAGACCCAACTGACCTGTGGTAAGCCTACAGCTCCCCTACCCGGGGGCCCTGATGCACGGAGACCTGAAGAGTAGGTAGCCTGCTCGTGGCTAGTAGTTGTCACAGAGCTCTGTCAGTGTGGCCTCTGGGGGGGCTGGCAGTGTGAGGTGCGCAGGTTAACCAGACAGAGGCTGATGAAGAGAGTGGTGTCTTTTGACGTCTTCCTTCAATTTGGTAGAGCTGTTACTGTCTTTGGCAGATACTGTGAGACAGAGTGAGAACAAAAACCCATTATCAGTAAAATTAGATAATTTGCTTGGCGTTGTGATAATCACCTAATTTCTTCTGATGATTAATTTGTTTGTGAGAGATTTATTAAAATGTTATTCACAGACTACAAGTCAACCAGCCGTTTAAAGTATGCGATTTATTGGTTTTTGATGTATTTACAGAATTATGCAACCATCCACAATCACTTTTATAACATTTTGTCACCTTTAAAAGAAACTTGGTACCCTTTAGCTATCATCTCCCATCCCCCCACGAGCCACCCCCACCCTGAGCAGCCATTAATTAACTTTCTGTCTTTATAGATTCACCTATTCTGGGCATTCCATATAAGTGCATCATAGAACACGTGGTCTTTTATGACTGACTGATTTTCACTTGCCGTAATGTGTTCAGGCTTCATCTGTGTTATAGCATGTATCAATACTTCATTCCCTCTTACTTCTGAATGTTCAGCTGTATGAATGTACTATATTTCGTTCTTATCCATTCAGCAATTGGTGGACATACGAGTCATTTCCACCTTTGGGCCATTATGAATAAGGTTCATACAAACATTCCTGTACAAGGTTTTGTGTGGGTGCAAGTTTTCATTTCTCTTGGGTATGCATAGGAGCAGAATTGTTGGGTCAGCTGGTAACTCTTGTGTTTTAACTTTTGAGGAATTACCAAACTATTTACCAAAGTAGCTCCAGTATGAAAGTTTTCATTTTTCCACATCCTTGCCAGTATCTTTTATCATCTGACTTTTTGATTCTAGCCGTCCTGGTGAGTGTGAAATGGCATCTTATGGTTTTGATTTGCATCCCTAATGACTAGTGATGTGTTGAGCATGTTTTCACTTGCTTGTTGGCCATTTGTACATCTTTCTGTAAATGTCTGTTTGGATCTTTGCTCATTTTTAAATTGGGTTATTTGTCTTTTTATTATTGAGTTTTAATAGTTCTTTATGTATTCTAAATCTAAGTCCCTGGTCAGATACAACTTGCAAGTATTTTCTTCAGTCTGTAGGTTTTCTTTCCACTTTCTTGATGGTATCCTTTCAAGCAGATAAGCTTTTAATTTCGTTGAAGTCTGGTCTGTTTTTTTCTTTTGTTACCTCTTGTTTTGCTGCATATCTAAGACTCCGTCGCCTAATCCAAGATCATGAACATTTGCCTCTATATTTTCTTTTGAGACTTTCATATTTTAGCTCTTAACTTTGGTCTCTGATCTGTTTTTAATTAATTATAGGATATGGTGCGAAGTAAGAGTCCAGCATCATTCTTTTGCGTGTGGATATCCAGTTGTTCAGCACTTTCCTGAAGAGACTGTTTTTCTTCATTGAGTGGTCTTGGTACCCTTGTCAAAAGTTAGTTGACCTGATGTAGTTACATGTGGAATTATTTTCTTAGCTTCATTTTTGGACTGTTCATTGCAAGTATTTAGAAGTTCAGTTGGTGTTTGTATCCTGACCTCCTGTATTAGGGTTAGTAGTTTCTTAGTAGATTCCGTAGGATTTTCCGTGCACAGGATCTTGTCATCTGTGAGCAGAGATAACTTTACTTCTTTATTTCCAGCTTGATGCCCCTCATTTCATTTTCTGGCTGTTTCTTTTTCTTTCTCTCTCTCTCTCTCTCTTTTTTTTTTTTTTTGACTCTTTTATTGTGATATGGTTCTTGTACTCCTGCTGTTTCTTTTTAGAAGTTGGTTTCATGGAACTTAGAGCCGGAGAGTGGAGTAATCTCCCAAACTAGGTAAATAATTTATTTCAGATTGCTTTATGAGACAATATTGAAATAGTTAAATGCCAAATACGAGACTTTTGAGAGAGTATCTGCCGATGTTGTGTTGAAACAAACTTCAGTCTGACCTGGTGGAACTGCCTTGGAGCTGTTTTTTCTTTCCCCTCAGGGTCATTTTCTATGTAGAGTGTCAACTTCAGTGCAAGAGTACTTTTTAGAATATAAAGTTAAAAGGTATAAAGGAGTTTCCAACGAGGATTTGGTGACTGACTTGACTTGTTGGACTCCCACGTTTTTGTACATAGAGGTTTTATATGACATAACTGCCTATTTTTCTTGAGACGAAGAAAGTTCATAAGACAGTTTTATAGATTGCGGCCTTCACATGTGTGGATAATTAATAGGCATCTTGCCTGTGGTGTGAGTTTATTATCTGGGGGAAATTCTCACGGATAAATAGAAAGGGATCTTAGGAAAATGAAAAGAGTTGTGAAAGAGACGAGGAATTATGGGTTGAAATGTAAAAACTTTACTTTATTCAGCCGTCACTTACCAAGCACTTGCCACTGACAGACTCCGAGCTGGACATCAGGACACAGTGCTGTCCTCGGGAATTCTCAGGCTACAAGAGAAATGCCTTTATAAAACGAACAGAAAGAACGGTCAGTTTATTAATAATCTTAACAAAAGGCTACACGTGAAAATGTCACATAGCTGAATAGGAGAACAGAACCTCAGCTTGTTTGATCAAGCCACTCTGTTACCTGGTTTTATTCTCTTTCCATAGGTTTTGAATTCAAGTGGTCAGTTCTGAGACCCTACCTTGCTGACTGCGTACACAGAGTAGCAGACAAGCGCAGTGTAGCAATGAAAAGTATTTAAGAAGTATCTCTCAAAAGATATTGTGGTAGATCCATTTTATAGGTTATTGCAACACTTAATAAAATTATTAAGATATCTTTAAAATTCTTAACCCCCACCCCGATCCCTTTAGCTACCCTGGAACCTTCAGCTTAACACCCACCCTCAAAAAAAACCACCCCACCCTGCCCACCTCACCTTCCCAAGAGCCCCTCCTGTCTCTCACCTTCTCTTCTCTCTGCTTTCTTTCCATTTCAGCAAGTACACAGATTCTCCACTCCACATGAGAGTCTAAGACCAGGCTGCTGGTTTCCTTTTTCCTTGCCCCATTCCTTTCCTTCCTGTACATTGGTCTTGGGTCTTTCTTTTTTAAAATTATTTTCAATATTTTTTTTTTATTGACTTATAGTTAGTTTACAATGTTGTGTCAATTTCTGGTATAACACAGTTTTTCAGTCATACATGAATATACCTATATTCATTTTCATATTTTTCACTGAGCTACTACAAGATATTGAATATATTTCCCTGTGCTATACAGTATAAACTTGTTTATTCTATATATACCAGTCACTGTCTGTAAATCTCGAACTCCTAGTTTATCCCTTCCCACTCCCCTCCCCTATGGCAACCACAAGTCTGTATTCTATGTCTCTGAGTCTGTTTCTGTTTTATATATAAGTTCATTTGTCCCTCTCTCTCTCTCTCTTATTAAGATTCCACATATAAGTGATATCATATGGTATTTTTCTTTCTCTTTCTTGCTTACTTCACTTAGAATGACATTCTCCAGGGACATTCAGGTTGCTGCAAATGGCATTATGTTGTCTTTTTTATGGCTGAGTAGTATTCCATTGTGTAAATACAGCACAACTTCTTTATCTAGTCATTTGTTGGTGGACATTTAGGCTGTTTCCATGTTTTGGCTATTGTAAATAGTGCTGCTGTGAACATTGGGGTGCAGGTGTCATCCTGAAGTAGATTTCCTTCTGGATACAAGCCCAGGAGTGGGATTCCTGGGTCATATGGTAAGTCTATTCCTAGTCTTTTGAGGAATCTCCAGAGTGTTTTCCACAGTGGCTGCACCAAACTTCATTCCCACCAGCAGTGTAGGAGGGCTCCCTTTTCTCCACACCCTCTCCAGCATTTATCATTTGTGGACTTTTGAATGATGGCCATTCTGACTGGTGTGAGGTGATAACTTCATTGTAGTTTTGATTTGCATTTCTCTGATAATTAGTGATATTGAGCATTTTTTCATGTGCATGTTGGTCATTTGTATGTCTTCATTGGAGAATTGCTTGCTTAAGTCTTCTGCTCATTTTTGGATTGGGTTGTTTGTTTTTTTTCTTATTAAGTCATATGAAATCAAGCCCTTGACAGGTTGTTGTTTTGTTTTGCTTATGATTTCCTTTGCTGTGCGAAAGCTTGTAAGTTTAATTAGGTCCCATTTGTTTATTCTTGCTTTTATTTCTTCTAGGAGAACATTTTTGAGATGTATGTCAGATAATGTTTTGCCTGTGTTTTCTTCTAGGAGGTTTATTCTGTCTTGTCTTATGTTTAAGCCTTTGATCCATTTTGAGTTGATTTTTGTGTATGGTGTAAGGGAGTGTTCTAGCTTCATTGTTTTACATGCTGCTGTCCCGTTTTCCCAACACCATTTGCTGAAGAGACCTGGGTCTTCCTTTTGTCTCTATTCTAGAAACTGTGTTGCTGAGCAAGGGGTCATGTGCCCCTGGTACAGAAAGCCAAACTCTGACGGCTGGTGATTACAGCACAGTAAGGGTTTATTTGCAGGCGCCAAGCAAGAACAGGCGGCTCGTGCTCAAAAGCCCCGACCTCCCCGATGGGTTTCAGGCGAGGGTTTTAAAGGCGTTGCCAGGGGAGGAGGGTGACGGACACATGAATGGCCTGTGGACCTTCTGATTGGTTGGTGGTGAGGTGACGGGGTGATGTTTTGGGAGTCTCCACATCCGGTTCCAGCCTGTCTGGGGTCTGCATGCTTGTGGTCGGCGTGTCGTCACCATCCTCCACCTGGTGAGGGGCCTTAGTTTCTACAGAAACTCCCGAAGATTGGCATCAGGTTACAACCACCTCTGTCCCTTCAGGGGGAACTAGGGGTCCTGGACTCTGTTGTCCTGATCACTGACTGCCAGAGCCTGCTCTTGGGGACTTGGGGAAGGCCTAAGGAGCCAAAGCCTTTTTTTCCTACAAAAAAGAAACGGAGGACACAGAGGAGCTTTTGTGCCTGGGAGGGCCCCACAGCATCTTGCTTGGGGTTAGTCCCCCCTTTTGTTTGGTACTCCTCAGTCCTCAGGGGGTCAGGGGCAGGACGGGAAAGGAAATGAAGTTTTTGTTTCAGCTGGACTGGCAAAAGTAAAACTCTCCTTGGATGGGGGAACAGAGAGATGCTGATGTCTGTGTGAAGTAGAGGGTTGGGGTGGGGTAGTATGTCTCGTTCCCTTTTATAAATGATTGGAGTCACATTAAGAAGACCATGCCGGACAGTCTCTCCATTCTGCACTGGTGATTGTGTTGACTGTATGAATATGTCTCAGTTCTTTTCTTGTGTGAGATGAGCTCCTTCCTCTTTTCTGGTGGCCACCCCCATATTTCACAGTCAAGCCCGGAGGGAAAAGGTGGGAGAAAGTGACATCTTCCTGGGTGAGGCATCGAACAAGAGGCTGGGTAGTGGCCCTAAGCTGGTGTATGCTTTGGACACCAACATCCCCTCTTCACTCTGGAAGCAGTGGTACCTGTTTCCTTTAGCTGTTACTGATAGGAACTTTGGTTTATGAATCTTAGAATGTTATTTTTTCTTTCTGCATGGTTAATAAAATTAGATAGTTCTTGTAAGTTATTTTCAAATATATTATTCTGCTACAGTTATGCAGCTTATGCATGAAGGAAATTTAATAAATTAATTAAAAATGGATCAACACCCTGTATTTGTGAAGTGGCCCTCTCATGGCACGGGCCTGTAGGTATGGCCTTTAGTAATGACTGCCAGGTGTTGTTGGGGGTGTCCACTGTTGTTTCTACAGAGGTCATAGTCAACTGATGTGACTTTACCTGGGGAGGGAGGAAAGCAGAATGTGTAGGGAAAGGAGCTGGCAAAAGAATTGAAGGAGATTGTGAAACCTCCTTAAAATTCCTACTGAAAAAGCGTGTTAAGTTTTCTGTTTTACATTTCTTTGTTTTAGAAGGGACATAGGCCCTTTTAAGAATGGGACATTGGGAGAATTCTGCAGCCCATGAGAAGTTACAGAAGGTTGCTAAGGAGGCTCCAAGGAGCAGCGTTTAAATGGTCAGGCACTGAACACTGACTTCCAAAGGGAGGAAATGCAAGGCCGAGGGTGCTTTTATTTCACTCCTTTAGAATTTTAGAAAGCATGCAAAAGCAAGAAACTTCTTTTTCTTTAAACACAGAATCATTTGGTTTGGATAAAATTAATGTGGTGGTAACATTATGCTTTAAAATATTTTATTAAAGTATAGGACACTGAGAAAAGTACATGAATCACTCTAAGTTATAGTTGAACTTAGATGAATTTTTACAGATAGTGATAATGTTGTATTTTGACATCACTTAAATACACGCTATTTATTAGATATGTCTTTGAAAAATATCTTAAAATTTTTTATTTCAAATGAAGATGAACGTGATAATTTCAAAGCATTGTGGAGATTTTATTTAGTTTCTCTTTTTAATTGTGTATGCGTTCCTCCACCTTCTTTCCCCGGCTCCTGCTTGTTAAAACAAAGACTAGGGGAAGAATTCCTCCCAAGGAGGAAGGAATCATTCTATTTGGAGCTGGTGTAGAACAGAGCTATGTAATGGAAATATAATGGGAGCCACATATGTCATTGAGAATTTTCTAGTAGCCGTATTAAGAAGTAAAATGAAGCAGGTGAAATCAGTTTTCTCAGTGCAGTTTATTTACGTCAGTATTTGTAAAACATTGTGTCAATACGTAATCAGTGTGAGAATTATTAACTGTTTTGTGTCTTGTCTTCATACTAGATCTCGCAAGTTTGGTGTGTGTTTTACGGCAGTGCTCCTTAGCTGGGGCTGGCCACACCCGTGCTGTCAGCCACCTTTGGTTAAAGGAGTGGGGAGGAAGAGGGAATGAGAATGTTTAAGAAATGAGAAATTTGAAGGGGCGAGAAAAATTGGAGTTCTGAATTATCTTTAAAAAATCATGAGTCTCGGTGGGAGGGTGGTATCAGCATGTTGAGGGGCTTGGTTAAAGCCTCTAGTGAAAGAGTAGAGGCTTATTCTCAAGTATACTTAGGAAATTCCGGGTAGGCAAGGGGGAGAGATTACAGTCATGAATAACCGTGCTGATGGGGGAAGTGATTTCAGGGGCACATGAGCCACAGAGTTGATTATCAGGTCCCTGAAGAAACTATTGAAAACTAGACTTTTTTCAACAAACGTTTATTGTGCACCTGCTGTGTCTCGGCTCTCTTCTGGGATTTGGGACACACTGCTGAAGAAAACAGATGAAAATCTTGGCCCTCAAGTATTTGCATTATACTAGGGGTAGACAGAAAATAAATATGATAAATAAGTAACTGTAACACAGACAAGATTATGAATGCCGTGGAGAAAGGTAATATAGAGAAGTGTGACGGGGAGCGTGGTGGAAGTGGTGATAGCAGGAGGTTTGCAGTTTTAACAAGGTGATCGAAACAGACCTCCCAAAATGCTTACAAAAGAGCAAAGTCTGGAATGAGGTAAGGCAGCAAGTGTCTAGCTGTCTGGGGAAGAGCATTTCAGACGGAACAGTACTGCTCAGGTCCTCGGGCCAAGCTCCAGCGATGGGTACCAGATCACAGCGGAGGTGCGTCTCAAACCTTAGTATGCGTGTGAACCCTCTGCTGGTCCTGTTAAAATGTAGATTCTGATTTGGTTGGTTTTCAGTGGAGCCAGAGATAACAAACACTCAGCTGATGCTGCTGCCGGTGTTGGGACCACACTTTGGTCAGCAAGGCCGTTGTAGGGCTCTGTGAAAAGGACTTCTGAGATCACCAAAGGAATGAGGGCAGACAGAGCAGAGAAGGGGCTACGGGGTGAGCCCTAGGACACTCCAGCCCTAAGTGGGTGGTGGGACTGACAGAGGAACCTGAGAAGTTGGCCAGAAAATTCGGATGAAAACTGTGTGAGGGTTGTGTCCAGGAAACGAAGGAGAATAAGCACCTCAAGGAGAAGGAAGTGATCTGCTGCATGAAATGCTGCTTAACAGACCAAGGAAGATGAGAACCAAGAGCTGGTTATTGTGTTTGACAGGGTGGCGATTACTGACAAGTTGTAGTAGGGTGGTGGCATAGGGGCAGAAGCCTTATTGGAGTGGGTTTAAAAGAGGAAGTAAAGAAATTGGAGACAGTAAATAAAGGCAACTTACTGAGCCATTGTTCTGTCAACTGTGGATGTATCAGCTGTGTACCACATAGCAAATCACTCTGCAACTTAGTAGCTTAAAACAGCAAACAGTTGTTTCTCACCATTTATGCATGGACCTGGAATTCCGGAATGGCTTATCTGGATGCTTCTGGCTCAGTGTTTCTCATGAGGGTTTACTCAGGATGTTGGCCAGGGTTGCAGTCATCTGAAGGTTCGGCAGGGCTGGAGGATCCGCTTCCAAGATGGCTCGCCCACATGGCTGTCGGCAGGAGGCCTCAGTTCCTCACCACGTGGGCTTCTCCACAGGCATGCTGAAGTATCTTCATGACATGGCAGCTGGCTTCTTCCAGAGTGTGAGTCAAGACAGAGAAGCTAAAACGTCTTTGACGTATCATTAGAAGCAGCAGTCCATCCCTCACGTGTGCTGCTGCTTGTCGACCACGTGGACACGGTGTGGAGGGATACCTGAGAGTGCAGGTGCCGCGTGTCGGGGTTATTCGGGGCCATCTTGAGGCTGGCTGACCCCAGGGAGCAGGGAAGTTGGGATGAGAGCTAGAGAGGAAAGTGGGATCCCGGAGAGTTTTTATTTTTGTTTTATTTTTGCACTGATAAAAGAAGTAACAGCATATTTTACGTTGACCCAGGAATGACCCAGGACTGAAGGAAAAAGTGCTGATGCAGACTGGAGAGGAGAGAATGCTGGTGAATTGCCCTTGAGGGGATGGGAGGCAGAGCAGAAGTGGAGGAAGTGGGAATTGGCCTCCCACAGGATGAAGGTGGTCCTTGCAGAGTAACAGGAGAGAGGACATAGTTTGTTGTAAGGATGGGGTGCGGGGGGTGGTCTGTAGACTCTCCTGATGACTTCAGCTTTCCCAGTGCTGAGCAGCAAGGTCCTTGTTGGAGAGGAGGGGGGAGGAAGGATAGTCAGCTGGGATGGTGGGAGAGTGGGTGGGCCTAGGAAATGTTGGTGGCTTCTGGGCTACATTAACCACCCACACAAGATGCAGGATTGTGAGTTTAAATGAATTTAAAGCAGGATCAGTCAGAATTTTGTGTTTTGTTCCAGCCACATTCAGGTGTACAAAGGCAGGTGGCGAGTTAGTGGAGAGCGGGGTTTAACTTGTGTGGTGTAGCCATCGTACAAAGCGAGGAAAGGCAAGGGGTTTCAGGGCAAGTGATGATGAGGCGTTGCCTTGGCATTTAACCTGTTGAGGAAGGGAAGTTGGAATGTAGGGCTGAGGGAGAGCAAGAAGAACACAGGTCAGTGGACTGTAGGTCCTGGTGGTGGTGAAAGATCATTAGAGTCAGATCCCAGGAGGTTGTTACACCCTGAACATTGAGGTGATGGGAAGTTGCACTTCCTGGTAATGAGGAGGTCTGGGGTATTGGCGTGGCAGCGAGTGGCTGAGGTTGGGTGGAGGAAAGAAATGAGAGGCCAAGGTGTTGAAAGGGTCCTGTTAACATCACCACGAGTTGAGAGGAAGACAGGAAATCAGCAGCTAAGGTCACAGAGCTCTGAGGCATCGCAGTCGTGGATGGGAGCAGTGAGCAGGGCTGGGGGAGCCAGTCTGGGATGTGAGTGTCAAAGCTGGAGGGTCTCAGGAGGGGGAGGGAGAATGGTGAGGAAGCAGTAGGGAGAGGTAAGGAGGACATCTTCCTCAGTTCCAGGCCCAGTGATGTGAGAATTATTCCAGAAAGGACAGCTGGGACCAGCGTTGTCCCTGGGGAGGTTTGGATTTAGGTTAGAGCAAGAAGGCAGACATTCAGAGAAGCTGAAGATACAGGGAACCGTGGCTGTGCACACGGAGAGATCTCAGGAGTTGGGGTGGGGTGGGTACAGGGGACTGTGGAATCTTTGGGGTGCCAGGTGGGGAGATGGGTGGGGGAGCGCATGGTCTCTGGCTCTGTTGCTGTTGGTGGGGACACAGGCAAGGTGGTCTTAGTGCTGTGCTCTTGCAGCAGGTGAGGGGAGGGTTACTGGCGCTGGAGAGCAGTGGGTGGGGCTCTCTGACACCTGCAGGTGGGAAACCCTGACTCCGCCCTCATGGTGGAGCAGGCAGCTGTTGAGGGGAAGAAAGATAAGCCAGCCCTTCTCACCTGGGTGACGACCAGGAGAGGGGGTGGGAAGGGCGGAGAGTGGACTTTAATGCTTGAATTTGCTGTACTGCTAGACTCCCTCTCAAAACAAAACAAAACAACACTAATTTCTGTGCTCTGAATCCTTCCACTTGGCCAATTTCAAGCTATCAGAAGTTTCACCAACCAGCTTACCAAATTCTGGAATCTTGCACCTGGACTCCTGATAGTGGGTATGACTCTGCCACACACCACACGCTGCAGAGTTGACTCTCTGTGTTCTCTTTAAAATTGTTTTGCCCCATTTGGGAGCTTTGGAGTTAGGCAGACCTGGTACTAGTCCTAATCCTCAATTTTGCTTCTTTATAGCTCCTTACCTTAGTGAGCCCCAGTGTCCTGTCTGTGAACCACCTGTTCCTGGAGTGGTTGTGAGGACCAAGAGATCAGACAGGAGGAGTGCCTGGAGCAGAGGTTCCTGGGATGGCAGACACTACTGCCATTGTCATTGTCGTCACCTTAATTAGCGTCAGACTTTGTTAGAAGGAATTCACATACCAGAGTGTACGCCTGTGTCTTCATGCAGCTCCAAGTTTTGGAGAGCAGTTTATCACGCATCTGAGAGTGTAGGTTTAATCCATTTAGTCCTACTTCTAGGAGCTTTTCCAAAGGATGTAACTCAGAATGTGTGCAAAAATGTAGCAAGAAGATACTGTTTGCAGCACTTTTTGTAAGAGAGAAAAGTTAGCATCTGTCTAAAATGTCTAACTTTTGTGCAGCAGGAGACTCTACATTACTAAAAACAAGTGGATGGAATAGAATTGTTTTGTGAAAAGATGGTCCAGTATGGTATAAAATAGGCTATAATATAGTAGGTTCCAAATGATCCAACTTTTATTAAAAATATGCACAGGGTAAATATAATAAACTGTTATCAATGAAGTATATATGATATCTATATAGGTAAGTAGATAGATGTAAAGTGTTCTTTTAGACTGCTTGTATTTTCTGAGATTTATAATGAATATATTTTTCTTCTGTAATAAGAAGACAGAAGAGACATCACAGGTATGTATTGGGGTGGGAAGGAGGTACTGTGAGGCGAAACAGACATTTTGCTTTCTTATTAGTCCTGAATGACTAGCAGTCTGCAGCCATTCTCCTCCCAAGTCAAGTTCAGTCCCGTGACTAAGCCTGATGGCAGCCCGGGGAGGCAGAGAGCTGTGCTCACTCACTGCCTTAGGGCCTGGCCACAATCTAGTTATAGTTCAGTTGATTCCCTTAAAATTCAGTGTCTGTAGGGATTTGAATGATTTTCAGCTAGGAGAGAAAATTGAAGTAAGGTAGAGGTGGAGAGCATCTATTGAAGGTGACTCAAAAGAACGCAAGGAAAAATTAGCAGTTACAGGCCGTTCTAAAATGACCAACTGCTATTTCTTTTACAAGCCTTTCCATGAATACTGTTGAGTTAGCACAATCCATTTTTGAAAAACAGGACCTTATGATTGTCACAAGTTATTCAAGCAATTAGGCACCAGGAAATTTGCACTTCATGAGTCACAGTGAAGCAAGTGTAGTAACGAAGCTGTCAGATCCAGTGTTGTTCTTATATCAGATGACTTCTCAGATAATTGAAATATTTTCTGAAATTTGTTTACCTTGAGCTAAGTAACAAGCAAGTCGCTAACAAAGGCATCTTTTATTCCATTGTTGAGGAGGTGTGAGAGTAAGTCAGCTTTTTAATTATGTGTATAGTACTAATAAAAGGGAACATTAGCATTAATTGTAAAAATCAGGTAATTAAAGGGAGAAATAATTTACCGATTTTAGTAAGATAAGCGGCCTGGAAATAAGCTAGACCAGGAGAGTAGCCCTGATCTAGGTCAGCACATAAACACCCCCCTCCTCTCCTCTGCCCTCCCGTCCCCTCCTCCCTTTCTCCTCTCTCCCTCTGCCCCTCTCTTTCCTTTTCCTTCTTTCTCCAAAGAAAGCATCTACCCTGTGCCGAGCACTGTTCTAGGCCTTGGGAGTGTGACAGTGGACAAGACAGACAGAAACCTCTGCTTGTGTGGATTTGCGTTCAGTTATATATAGACAGTATGCAAATAAATGTCTGTTCAATGTTATATGTTATCAAGTGCTATGAAGAACAGTCCAAAAGGGTGAGGAAAGGAGCATATGTGGGCAGAGGGGCAGAGTGGGCAGAGAGGAGGGGTTATGCTTTAGAAGCGAAGGTCTCCTGCAGGGTGATACTGCAGCAGAGATCTGAGCGATGTGAAGGCGTAAGCCCAGCGGGAGAAAAAGAGTGTGTGAGGACGCTGCAGTGAGAGGTGCCCAGGTGGTCCGCACACATCAGGGAGGCCAGCATGGCTAGGGGAGGCGGTGGGGGAGGGCAGCCACGTAGCCGCTGCCCGGGTCACGGAGGGTCCTGTCAGCCAGTGAGCACTCGCGGTGAGCGTGGAAGCACTGGAGAGCTTAGTATACCCCAGCAGCGAGCACTGCTCCAGCTCACACAAACGCTGACGCGTGTTCAGCAGGCGCTTACTTGAGGGCCACCGCATGTTCAATTCCCTCTTTTCTAGAAATAGTTCAGCTCAAAGGTAATACACTTGTATTATTACATACAGGTCTCCTTACTTCAGTAGCCAGTAACGCGTGAGGTATTTTTAATCGCATTTCTGAAGTTTTGTCTTTTTGCTGGTTTGTTTTTTGGACATTTGTTCTCTGGGATTAGCTAGCAAACAAAGTAAGGTGATTAAACATTTTTTCCATATGGTAAAAAACATAAAATTGATCATCCTAACCATTTTTAAGTGTACAGTTAAGTAGTGTTAAGTACATTCACATTGTTGTGCAACAGATCTCTGGAATCTTTTATCTTGTAAAACTGAAACTGCCCATTAACAAGAACTCCCCCTGCCCTGTCTCTGAACTTGATACTCTGGGTACCTCACACGAGTGGGATCATACAGTATCTTTTTGTGGTTGGCTTATTTCACTTAGTGACATGTCTAAGGTTCGTCTATGTTGTACGTGTGTCAGAATTTTCTTCCTTGTTACAGCTGAATAATATTCCACAGTGTGTATAGCCCACGACTGTTTATTCATTCATCCATTGGTGGTCACTTGAGTTGATTTCCCCCCAGTGCCTGTTGTAAACAGCACTGCTGTGAACATGGGTGTACAATTGTTGGAGGGTTTTGAGCAGTGACATAATCTGGTGTGTCTTTTGTTCAAAAAACAGGCAGGCTTCAGTCTGGTTCTTCTCCTTCCCCACTAATAAGTAAGCAGAGATTTTGTCTTTGTTTTTTTACAAAGTGTGTGGCACTCAAATATTTGAAGAAATAAATGTTGGAGCTAAACACTGAGCTGCCGACTCTGGATGTATGTTGTGTTGACTCACACATATTGGGGCAGTGGTCCTTTACTGTTTGGGGATCACAGACCTCATTGACAATCTGATGAAAAATAATGGAAGCTTCCCCAGAAAAGCAAATATACTGAGATGCTTACCCAAAATGGCAGTGGATGCTTGAGCTCCTGAAGCCCATAGACGGACTTCACGTGTAACAGTGGCACTGACTGTTCGTACACTCTTTGGCTTATGTTGGTGGCTTGCAGTGCTCATCCTGCAGTGATGTCAGAGACACCACAGATTCAGTCCCTGAGCCACTTAGAACAAATTGTAGGCTACACAGCATTCAGTTTTCATCAGCCTTATTTCTCAGCAGGACGGGTTTATCCAGCCACACACGGTAGACCTGACTGCAGGTCTCCAGCTGTGCCGAGTCCCTGATTCCTGGCTGCAGAAACCAAGAGACTAAGGCTGCAGCCCTTTTATTGCTGCTTTTCTGTTCTGTGTCTTGTCCATGGAGATGCTGATCTTTTTTTTGAGCATGGCCTTATCTCAAAAACATTTCAGAAATTTAGCTGTCTTTTTGTGGAATATGTTTGATGTGGAACGACAGTCTCAAAGGTGAACTCACAGTGACTGAGAAATTCCCTTTGCTCGATATTCTTTAAGCTAGTGTATGAATTGACAGGGATTGAGGGGAGGGGTGCAGCCTCGATTCAGCAGAAATAGTTTTGTAGCTATTATGCAGATTTCTAGGGAGAAAAGTAAAAATAAAAATTTAACGTCAAGGATTTGGGATGACTGCTTAGAACAGATTTCTTTGCAAAAGGCCTCAGCAAAGCCTTTTGGGTATATGGTTCAGTGTTATAAAACAGAATAAAATTAAATATCTTACCTATTTTTTACTGCCATTTCCTTCCTCACTGGAGAAAGGAAGGAATTTTTATCTCATTTCTGATATTACTGTTTGTGTGAGTTAGGATGCTTTCAACTGCAAGCAACAGAAAGCAGGTCAGCCTTCTACGTGTACATGTATGTATGTACACATGTGTGTGCGCGTGTGTTTATAGAAACATACTTGTATGCAAACACACACATATTGCAAGAGGGCCTGCAAGCACTAGGGGCACGTTTGTAACACTGAGCACTCCTAACCCCCCAGGTCGTGGTTTCTAACTAGCCTTCCCCACTGAAAATAGCCAGCGGTTCTTGGAGAAATGGCTGATTGATTCCAGGGCTGGGGCAGGGAAGGTCCCAGATAAGCCCAGAACATGTGCTAAGAACTAAGGAATTAGACAAAACATTAGGGAGCATGTCTATCCAATGGGATAGTGTTTGCCAGTAAAAAGGAACAAGTATTTACATATGCTGCAACATGGATGAACCTCAGAAACATTATGTGAAAAGATCACATGTTATGTGATTTCATTTATATGCAATGTCCAGAAAAGGAAATAGATAGAAACCGAAAATAGATGAGTGGCTTCCTGGAGCTGAGAGTTGAAAGGTGAGTGACTGCAAATGGGCATGAAGTTTTTGTTTTGTTTTGTTTTTTAACTTTTTTTTTTATTGCGTTATAGTCATTTTACAGTGTTCTGTCAAATTCATGAAGTTTGTTTTTGACATGATAAAAAGTTGAAATTTGAGAATTAGATTGTGGTGACGGTTGCACAGTTTTGCAAATTTACTAAAAATCACTAAATTGTATACTTTAAATAAGAGAATTTTATGGTGAGTAATAAGGGACTCAGGAATTAGCTTGAAGAGGCTCTCACTGGGCAAATCTGGGGTTATTTGAGTATCAGGATAAATAATGACAGTGGATTAAGTCTGCTATGGAATAAAATAATCCATGAGTTTATTTGGCATATAGGTAAATACATGAATAAGTAAGTGGGAAGTTCTTCACACTATATTGCCAACGTGTAGAAGGATGATCGTCAGGATATCATCATTTTCCCAATATCGTAGTGTCAGTTTAGGCAAGTATCACCAGTGGTTATTAAAACTAGCCAATGAAAGCTTAACAAGGACTGTTGTGTTGTTGACTAGTTTCAGAGGAACTCTGCATAAATTAGATACTGATTTCAAAGAAAATGGTGCCCTGGGGTGATCTGGCAGCACCACCTTAAGTGACTGTTCATTTTCTGTTGCTGTATAACAAGGCCCAGAAAGTTATTACCACAAATTCAGCAGCCTAAAATTAGCTCCTAGTTTCTGTGACTCAGAACCTGGGCATGGCTTTGCTGGGTCCTCTGCTCAGGGTTGGATGAGACTTTAATCCAGGTGCCAGCCAGGGCAGGGTTCTCTGGAGGCTTGACTGAGGCAGGTCCGCTTCCTGCTCATGTGCTTGTTGTCTGCATTCAGTTCTTTGTGGTTTAGGACTGACCGCTCCATTGTCGTGCTGGCCATTGGCAGCTCTTAGAGGCTGTCTGTATTTCTTTGCATGCGGGTTCCCCCATGTGGCCACTTGCCCCCTCACAGCCAGCAAGGGAGAGGAGGCTCCAGCAGGCTGGGAGCTACAGCTTACGTAGCATAATCACGTGCTGGTGGTGATGAACATCCCGTCACCTCTGCTCTGTTCTCTGCTTTAGAAGCAAGTCACAGGTCCTGCCGACACTCAAGGGACAGCACATGGGGCCTGAACACCAGGAGGTTGGGGTCACGGGGGCACCACAGAGTCTTCCTGCTGCAGTATCAAAGTTAACATCACCAGTATTGGGACAAACCAGCACCATGTGCCTCCTGTCCCACTGAAAGGGACACAGCACCACTGAGGTGTTCCTGCCAAGTGTGCAGAACCTGGGGGACGTGACAGACCAGAACCTGGCCTTTGCTCTTCACATGAGTCACTGGCATGGAAAATAGAGGAGCTGTCCCAGATTAAAGACATGACAGACGGGGTGTGTGACCCTGGGTTAGGAGAAAGTGACAAAGGACGTATTTTGAGGGCAGTGGTGAAACCTGAGGATAGCCTGTGGATTAGATTGTATCATTGTTAAATTTCCTGAGTATGATCACTGTGCTGTGGTCATCTGGGACATGTCCTTATTTTTAGGAAGTAAACACTACAGTATTTGGAGAAGAGATGGGCATGATGCATGCAGCTTAGTCTCAAGTGGTTTCAAAAGATTCTGTGTGTGTGTGAGAGAGAGAGAACATAAAGCAAATGGGGCAAAATGTTACCTATTGATAAATTTGAAGGAAGGATGTACAGGAAATCTTAGGGCTATTTTTGAGCCTTTTCTGTAAATTTTAAACTATATCTAAGTGAAGAATTCCAGAAAACTCACACTGACTTGAATGACAAGGGTGCTTATTGGCTCAAAACCTGGCAGTGCAGAGGGATGGGCTTGAGGACTGGCTTTGTGCAGCAGCTCGGCAGTCCTAGGTTATGCCCAGGCTCTTGGTCTTTCTGCTCTAGTCTGCAGTGTGAGCTTCAGCCTACAGCTGGTTGCTCTGGAGGTTTAAGGTGGTTGCCAGTAACAGTCAGGGTGTGTGCTTTCTCACTGAGCCAGTAAACATCCTTGCCATTTAAGTCAGTGTAAGTTTTTGGGAAGTTTTCATTTTGATATAATTTTAAACTTAAAGAAGAAAAATCTCAAGGAAAGTCTAGAGGATTTCTGTATTTCCTTTATCTAGATTTGTCACTTGGGGAGACAGTCACTTTTCTTTGTCTCTGATTAACTTGAATACTGTGACTTGCCTGTATTATATATTTTTAAATATTATATACTTTTAATGTTTTTCTAAATGGGTAGGCAAAAATGACATCTTACGAAAAATATGAACTTCTCTAATTGGGAGTGAGATCGACCCTTTTAACAACAACATCAAACATTTTTGATTATTTAAATTTCCTTAGTGATTTGTCCGTTCACGTCTCTGCTTGCTTTCCTGTTGGGATCCTCGTTTCATGTCGGGTAAGAGCCCAGTATTTGCTATGTCTTACTTTGTTCTGTTGTATATGTTAGTAATGCTTCTGTGGTGTTTTTTGTCCTGCAGAATTTTTAAAAAGGGGTTCTTTTCTGCTCTGAAACAGGAGAGAAGTCTTTGCCATACTTTCAGCAGATAAATTTTCACATTTTCCCCAGTAGTTTAAAAAGTAAATGTTAGTCTTACCTGAAAATTTGGGGGTGGTTCAACGTGAAGAATATTATTTTATTGTTTTTCTAAGATATTAACTAACGATTTTTCCACTGTTCTTCACTGATTTAAAATGTAAAGTTTGTTATCTACTATGTATATACTGAGGTTAATTCATGGGCTTATTTTTCTTATTGCCCTATTGATCGTAAAATACTAAACTTACTTTGGGGAATCTACTTACAGATAAATTATGATAATTTAAAATTAATATTTTTTCATCATTATAGATTTTATTGATAACATTGTGTAATAATTGCATTTAAAAGGCTTATTCTGTTATTTAAACTTATGTGTTATGTTGGTAGTCAATTTGGCTGGTGAAGTTTCATTGTTACTTAAAAAATATATATAATTGTGATATATGTTAAATGTTGGGACAGCCTGAATGCAAGTGGTAACAGAAGTACACTTTTTCTTTGTATAGTCATTAAAGTATAATTTGAATTTTATGTGCTCTCTAAAGTTGATCTTAGGCATAAGTTAAAATATTGCTTTTAATAAAGAACCAGGAATTTAGGGAATATTCTTGAAAGAATTATTGCTTCCAGCATAATTTGGAAGGAATTTTAGATTTAAAGTATCTTACAGTCATTGTACAAGTCTAATTTAGTTTAAAAAATAAATGTGTATATTTAGGAAGACATAATTATACCAAACACATATAAGAAATTTACGTTAGGAGTAAATGACATAGATATTACATTGTTTTATTATTTTATACCACATATTTAAAAATTTTTAATATACTTTTAACTTGGTGACCGAAGCTAGTCCTGTGTAGAAATCCAAAGTCAAAACTGTGCGCCGCCTCTGCAGATGCGCACCAGCCGGTGCAGTCCGGACTGTCCCCGCCGTGTCTGCACCGCCTGGGGCTGGACGTGAGTGATGGCAGTGAGCGGGGGACAGGGCCACATCGAGCTCTGCAGGCCTGTGGTCATTGTGCCGCTTGAGTCCACTCTTTGCTCCTTCCCCGAGCCTGTGCTTAGTCACGCCCTCCGGAAGGCAGAGCAGAGAGGTTAAGCAGCTGTTTCAGGCAGGTGAGCAGGTGTGCCCGGGTACAGGAGAAGCCAGCTGTGGAGGTTGTTACTGTTTAATTCTCAACAGATTATCACTATGCAGAGTTCCTTTTCTTTCCAGACGTTCCTTTAAGCAGTTGAACTGTTTTGGAGGCCCTGAGATGAAACCATTCAGTTGGCAGATGTTGAAAAGTGGCAGGTACAGAAATAACCATGCAGTTTCTCCTGGTTTTTTGGCAGCAGCTTGGCAGGGAAAAGCCGCTCTGCTCCCACCTGTTTAGGTGGGTCCTCAAGGTTGATCAGCAAGGGTAGAGCAGAGCCCAGTCACCCCTGTCCCACCCAGCTGTCTCTGTCTGTGGCTCATGCCTGGCCCGCTGGGATTTCAGGCCTGTCCGCTTCTGTGGCTCCCTGCAGGCTTTCTGCAGTATGCAGGCCTAGAGAAGCGGGGATGGCCGCAGTGGGGAGGCTCCTTTCCACAGGGGGCTGCAAGTAAGCCAGGTGGCTGGGATAACTGTGTGAGAGAGACAGACAGAAGAGAGAGAAAAGTTGCAAAAATGAAATGAAGAATAGGAATTTTGAGATAAGAGATGATGAAAATGGGATACTTTGGTTATGTAAAGGAGCAAAGGAAGAAAGACAGGAAGGCCTCTGTCAAGAGCTGTTAATTGGCCAGAATAAAGTAATAGAGTGGCGAGGACTGAACCAGGTTTTCGAGTGGTCACTCCTTCCAGGTGGGGGAAACAGGCCAGGAGAGCATGCAGTGCATTGCCGGTGTCATGTCCACATTGATCTTAGGGAACACGCAGTAGCTGTTAACAAAGTAAATGATGGAAGTCATGTCTCCCAACTGTGTATTTTATGAGTTGACACAACCCTTTCAAATACAAACATTAACCATGTGAGCAAAATTAGATGTGAGTTTTAAATTAGGTGCAGTGCCATAGTCATTCGAGCCACGAATTTCTCCTTCTAATGATGCTTCCGGTGAGTATCTGACGTGAGTAGTAACTCCAGTTGCAATTGCTTGTGTGATTTACAGTTAGGATGTTTACTATTTCTTGTTGAACTTTGTAGGAAAAAGTATTTCTTCCTAAGTTGTGTATTACAGAGGTTTAGATACTCTAAGTGGCCAGATTGATACTTTATATTTGGTTTTTCTTACCTTATTTAAAAGAAAATTGGAAGTGGTGTGGTGAAAGAGAAAAGTGAAATGTCTGTGAAATGAAAAAGGAAAAATAAGTGTAGGAAATTAACAACCATTTCAAGAGCTCGTGATGAGTTTTAAGGAGAAGGCAAAGGGAAAATGATTGTTTTGCTTTATTTGGCAGATGAAGCAAGAGCAGACTCTAGCCTTCTTTCCTGACTTTTAGTTTGCCCTTCATTTCTGTTTTCTTTCACTGAAAGGTGTGTGATACTGGGCTTCCTCTTCTAGCTGTTTGGCATTACTGGAAAGCTCCATGTTCCCACACAATCAGGCCCGGCTGTGTGTCTGCCCTTGAAGGCCAGGGAGCCGGAGAACAGGGGCCCGTCTGATGCGTCTGCTGGGCGGCCCTTGCACGGCTCCCACGGAGGCTCCTTGTGAGGTGGGCTGCGTCCCTCAGCCCTGCTTTGTGAGCCATTGATGTACTTGGTCTCGTCCAGTCCCTCCCCCCTTTCTTCTCTTGTGGCAGAATGGTCAAGGTGATGTGGGATACATGTGACTCACTGGGTACATAAGGCACTTTTTTTTATGGAGGTACAGTTGATGTACAATATTGTATAAGTTTCAGGCATACAGCGTTGTGGTTTGTAATTTTTCAAGGTTATACTCCATCTATAGTTATTATAAAGTATTGGTTATATTCCGTGTGTTGTACAGTATATCCTTGTAGCTTATTTTATACCTAATAGTTTGTACTTCTGACTCCCCTCTCCCTCTTACCCCTCCCCTCTTCCTGCTCCCCACGGGTAACTACTAGTTTATTCTTTGTATCTGTGAATCCACTTCTTTTTTGTTATATTCACTAGTTTGTTTTATTTTCTTTGATTTCACATGTAAGTGATATCATACAGTATTTGTCTTTCTCTGTCTGACTTATTTCACTTAGCATAATAATACCCTCTCAGTCCATCCATGTTGTTACAAATGGAAAAATTCCATTATTCTTTATGACTGCATTGCATTGTATATATGCACATCTTTTTTATCCATCCATCTGTTGATAGACACTTAGCTTGCCTCCATGTCGACAATTGTAGATAACACTGCTGTGAACATCCCAATATTCTTTTTGAATTAGTGTTCTCATTTTTTTTTTCAGATGAATACCCAGGAGTGGAATTTCTGGGTCATATGGTAGTTCTGTTTTCAGTTATTTGAGAAACCATGAGGCCTAACATATTAAAGAAGAGCTTCTGCAGTGCCAGAGCAGTGTGCTCATCACACAGTTCTGACCACCCCCCCCATCCCCGGCCCCCGCACAGTCTTTGTCCTGGTGCTTCCACAGCACTTTGTAGTCTCTGCTGACATCCCGTCACCGTGTCATGCTTTCTGTTTACAAGTCTGTCTTCTCCGCCTGGAGTGTGCCTCGTTTATCTTTGTATCCATATTTCGGTGCCTGGTAGAAGGCAGGCACTCAATAAAGATTAGTTGGATAATTGTTCTAAAAAGCACAGCTACAACTCTACGTGTCTGCCATTTGCCAGAGCCTGGGGTAGAAGACTCACCTGGTTTTCTTTTAATAACACTTGGCCCTATGGAAAGGCTTCTAATCTACTTTGGAGTGTTTCTGTTAACTTTTATAATAACGGGGAAAGGTTAGAAAATAAAGATAAGCAAAAAAAGAAGAAAATCACCTGCAACTCCTTCCTCACAATAATGCTATTAGTATTTTGTAATTTTATCTTTTTTTCCCCAGGAACTTGTGTATGTTTTCCGTAAGCATTATATCACATGTGAACATAACTGGTTTGCAACCTAATTTTTTTTTTGTCTAACTAGTTCAGTGTGGTAATAGACACTCAATAGATACTTGTTTAAAGAAATACTTTCCATGTTATCAAATATATTTTAATGCCATATTTTATATATGGTTGCATAGGATTCTATTATGTGGGCATACTAAAATTTATTTAACTAATTCTTCATTCCTCAGTGTTTAGGCTATTTATTCATTTAATAGAGTATTATAAACATTTGTTGTTGTTGTTTTTGTTTGGGGGGGTGGGTAATTAGGTTTATTTATTTATTTAATTTAATGGAGGTGCTGGCGACTGAACCCAGGATCTTGTGCATGCTAAGCACACACTCTACCACTGAGCTCCCCACCCCCATACGGTATTTAATCATGTACATCTCTCTAGTTTCACCCCCTTTCCAGCTGCCATTCTGGACTTTGGAAATACCAATCCACTTCTAAGGCTTTGAGAGCCTCTCTTCTTTCACGTCCAGACATTTGCCTTGCTGTTCCTTCTGCCCGTCACACACTTCCCACTCTCCCTAGCCAGTACACATTTTCTAAGCCCAAGCTTATTATTCCTTCTTCTTGGAAGTTTTCCCAGACTGGATCAGTTATCCCTTCAATGTGCTTGATAGGTGGCATTTTGTGCTGACTCCTAGAAGCACTCAGTCTGCTGTATTTTAATTGCATGCTTTCTGAAGTATGTCTCCCACTTTTCTGTTAACTCCTTCAGGAAAGGAATTATGTCTTATTTCTGGTTTTATTTCTCAGCCCAAAGTGCAGTGCTGGGTTATAACAGAAACTTACTAGTAAATGTATTTTTGAATGAATGCATGCATGGAAGATCCCTCTGTTCCCAGTGTGTATGATTAAGTGATGATCTTTAACAATCTCTTATTTTTATTTATCAGGTGAGCATAATAACTAATAATACCTTTGATTTGTAAAGTGGTTTATATTGTACAAAATATTTTCAAAACTATTTTATATTGTTAAACTTTGATTTTTAGTATTATGCATTTTCAAATGAATTGATCTGTCTTTTAAATACTTAATATATTAGTCTTTGATAGTTAAGTGATAATATTAGTAATTCTCATATCCGTGCAGTTTTAACTTTTCTAAGTAGAGAATTTTCTTTCTAAGAAAATTTCAACTCATAGGTTATATTTTTATTTCTATTTTAAGCCTGTCTTAAGTAGTAATTTGGTATTAACTGTGATGAAAGTTTTGTAATTATGGTTTTAATTGATTTAAACTGTAGCATGAAGCTGAAGGCTGTCTTTTTTTGGGTTTTTTTGGTAGCTAATGGCTCATGATAATTGGGCTTGGATCAATAACAAGAATAACCGTACAAAAAGTACTTGCACAGGGATCAGGGAACCTAACTGGCAGAAAGTAAGAGGACTTGATTAGGCTCCTGAGATAGAGGTGGATTCCGCACAGAGTGGATTCTCTGTGCTCTCATTAAGTGACCGCTGTCCTTTCTTTTTCTTGTGTTTTCATCTTAATAACTCCTTACAGCCCTGATTCCCACCGGGAACGGCATGCTTTTGGGGTGCGGGCAACTGTGGTGGGGTCCTTGGAGGAGCTCTGTTGTCCGCTCTACCCTCGCCCTGCAGTCGTGCTGCCATCGTGCTGAGCGTGAGTGATACTCAGGGCTGTGCGGACAGAGACAGGCTGGGAACTACTGCTTTGCAGGCAGGCGAGTGGAACTCCTCTGTCAGGAAAGGCCGTGGTGATCAGTAGAAGGGACACTGGGCTTGGAGGCTGCCACTGACTGGTTGTGTGAATTTAGGCAGGTTGCTCAGTCTGTCTTCACCTTCGTCTTCCTTTCTTATGTAAAAGAAAGCAATTCAATTAGATAATCTGTAAACTCACTTTTAGAAATGATCTGATTTTTCTGATGATCAAATATACCAAAAAAAAAAAACTTGTACTTGAGACTGTGAATGAAAAATGGGGTTATTCCTTTCTGTAAAATGTAATATTTGTTCCACAGATTACTAGTGTTATTATACATTTAAAAAGCCCTTCAAATGAACCTTCAGAGATTCTAAATTGCTAACAATTCTGTATTATCTCAGAAAAAGGAAAATCCTGGTGAATTCTTTTTCCGTACTCAAACTCTTGAATCTGGGACAGTGATCTCATCTGGCCTTGTTGTTTTAAATGTCATCTCTTTGCTGACGACTTGCAACTTGATACCTGTAACCTACATTGCTCCCCTGACGTTGCCTGCCAACCCACCGGTCCTCTGAGACGTGTAATGGGCATCTCAGACGTAATCTGCCTAAAGCTGACTTCCTGACCCCCGCCCCCGCAAAGCCTGCCTCTTCCTGGAGTCTTCCACATTTGACCACGACAGAAACTCTGGAGTCGTCCTCTCCCCTAATACAACCAGGAGCTGCCCACTTCTCGCCAGCACTCCTTCCTGCTTCCTCTGCTAGAGTCTCGGTCAGAAGCCTGAAGACTCGTTTTAGTTGCAAGTGATGTTATTGTCACTCCTCTAACCTTCAGTGCCTCCCTGTCTCCCGCAGCATAAAGGTCAGGTCCTTGTGGCTGCCGGCAGGGTCCCCGTGCCCGGTGCCAATCACCCCTCGTTTCATGCTCTCCTACTGCGTTTCTTCAGACACACTGGCCACCGTGCTGTTGACAGAACATCCCAGGCACACTCCTCCTCAGGACCTTTGCACTGGCTGGTCCTTCTGCCTGGAGCTCTCTCCCCAGATGCTCACACACCCACCCCTCTCACCTCCTTCCAGTTGCTCCCGTGTAGCCATCTGCTGTAAGGTCTACATTGACCATCCCATTTAAAATCGCACACTGCTGCCACCACCACCCTGGCACTTCAGGCTGCATTTCCTCCATAGCACGTAGCGCCTGCTGATAATATTGTAATTTATTTATTACTCTTGTTCATTGTCTCTCTTTCTTCTAGAATGTCAGCTTTGGAGGGCAGGGTTTTTATCTCTTTGGCTCACTGCTGTATCACTGGCTGTCTGATATTTGGCAGATCATTTAATATATAGAATCTCTTCCCATCTGTAAAAATAAAGGTGATAACAAATGGTTATATATTGTATCATTTGGATGAAATACTCCCCAGTAGGTTTATGTTAAGGCTTAAGAAATCATGGGTGTTGCACAGCCCAGCTCACACACCATGTGCAGTAGTGAGTGTGTTCCTTGACTCGGGGAAGGGGTGCCCCTGGCCTGCGTGGCCTGGAGGCTCAGTGCTGCTGCCTGCTGGTGCTGGGAGCAGCCTCCTGGGGAGCCTTCACACTTCCCCCTAGACTGTTCGGGCTGCTGCTGCTGCTCCCTGCTCAGGGCTCAGAGGGCGACGGGGTGGGTGTGGGCCCAGACCACTTTTTTTTTTTTAACCATTTCCTTATTTATTTTTGATGCAAACACTTGAGTTCTGCTCTCTTAGCAAATTTTAATTATACGATGCAGTATTAATCAACTATAGTCACCGTGTTACACATTAGATCTTCAGACCTTATTCATCTAATAACTGAAAGTTTGTATGCTTTTACTAACCTCTGCCCCTCTCCTTTTTAAATTTAAGTATAGTTGATTTACAATGCTGTGTTAATTTCTGGTGTACAGCATAGTGATTCATCTATATGTGTATATATATATATGTATGTGTGTGTATATATATGTATATAGTCTTTTTCATTATAGGTTATTACAAGATATTGAATATAGTTCCCTGTGCTATACAATAGGACCTTGTTGTTCATCTATTTTATGTATAGTAGTTAGTACCTGCAAATCCCAAATCCTAATTTATTCCTCCCTCCTCTTTCCCCTTTGGCAACCATAAGTTTGTTTTCTGTGACTTACTTCACTTATTATTAATAATCTCTAAGTCCATCTATGTTGCTGCACATGGTGATATTTCATTCCTTTTTATGTGTGGAGTAATATCCCGTTGCATCCATACACCACATCTTAAGCCAGTCATCCGTTGATGGACACTTGGGTTGCTTCCACATCTTGGCTGTCTTAAGTAGTGCTGTATGAACATGGGGGTTCGTCTCTCTTTTCAGAATAGAATTTTGGGGTTTTTTAGGTGTATATCCAGGAGTGGGACCACTGGATCACTTGGTAGCTCTATTTTTAGTTCTCTAAGGAGTCTCCACATTGTTTTCCATACTGTTGGCTGCACCAGCCGACACTCCCGCGGTGTACAGGGGCTCCCACCCCTCCACACCTTCTCTAGCACTTACTATTTGTAGACTTTTTGATGATGGCCATTCTGACTGGGGAGGTGATACCTCGTTGTGGTTTTGATCTGCATTTCTCTGAAACTTAGTGATGTTGAGCATCTTCTCATGCTCCCCTTGGCTATCTGGATGTCTTCTTTGGAGAGATGTTTGTTTAGATTTTCTGCCCGTTTTTTAAATTGGGTTGTTTGTTTCTTTGGCATTAAGTTGTTTTATATTTTGGATATTAATTCCTGGTTGGTCCCATCATATGCAAATGTTTTCTTCCATTCCATAGGTTGTCTTTTCATTTTGTTGACAGTTTCTTTTGCTGTGCAGAAACTTTTAAGTCCCATTTGTTTATTTTTTGTCTTTATTTATTTTGCCTTGGAAGACTGACCTAAGAAAATATTGCTAGGATTTATGACCAAAAATGTTTTAGCCATGTTCTCTTCCAGGAGTCTTGTGGTGTCAGGGGCCCAGATCACTTCTGCACTGTATTTTCAGTTTAAATAGTCTTCTGCGGTCTAATTTTGGAATAGTTTATAACTTCTTTTCTATGGAAAAATTAATTTATTGTTTTTAGACTGCATTGAAAGGGAACTTTGGAATATAACCCATTAAGAAGTTAGTGGATCCCTTTTAGAATGACGTTTCTGCTGTTACGTAGGACAAATGTTACTACAAGAGGGTAGATTAAAATATCCTCATTTCCCAACTAGTCCTGAAAGTATATTTATTATCAGCCTGATCTTTTAAAAATTCAAATCATTTGTGTTTATCAGTTTGCTTTATGAAGATAAATGACACATGAAGAGATAATGGAAAAGTATTTTGATAACCTGATACCACTGTTGCATTAAACTACTCTGTATGTAGCAAAGGATAATTTAATCCTTAAAAAAAAAATCTGTTCCCTGCTTGCCTGTTTTGACAAGGGTAAGCACGAATGCCGAGGTGCTGGCTGTGGCTGGGTTAGGACAGAAGGAACCGGCACTTGGTTGTTTGCAGCTGCCCTTGCCCTCACTCGTCTTAGGTTGTCCTTCTTTGTTTATTTTTTCAGTTAAGCACAGAAGCTTTTTACTTCAGAAATTATGGGGTGTGAGCCACTCAGAATGAGCTCGTTTTACCTTGGGACTGAGAGAGACATTTCATGTATCACGGAAATTCTTGTGCCGTCTGTGTGCGTGTTTGAAGAAAGGTCTTAGAAACAGTGTGCCAGCCTTCTCTCCTGAAAACTCCAGAGGCTTTTCAGGCTGCCTTCGGACCTCCTCTCTCCTTCCCCAAGGGGTGTGATCTGTGGTCACGAATGCTGCTCCTCCTTCACTTGCTGTTGCAGCTTTAGCTCTGTTGCCTTTACTGTGTGAATTGAGTTGCATGGTGATTAAGCTGCTGGGCTTTGAGGCAGGCTTGGGTTTGAGTTCTAGCTCTGTTGCTTACTTGGTCTCTAGTTGTTTTACTCACCCTCAGTTTCTTCGTCTTTAGAAGTCAGAGGGAGGGGGTAACTGACGTGCATAATGCCTGTTGAATGGGGCTGTGATGGGAACGTTCAGCACAGGCCCCTGCGTGTGTGAGTGTGCTCGCTAGGTGTTAGCTATATTACAGAGCCTAGTTCCAGCTGCATTTCTTTTATTCACTCTTTCAACAAGAATGTTGAATAACTCCCCATGCTCTCTGCTGGGTGCTGAGAATACAGTGACCAAAACTGTGGTCCTGACCACACTGAGTCCAGTGAGAAAGATGGTTGTGTCTGGGAACTTGTCAGTCATTAGAAGCAAGCTTTTGACCTGATCTAAGGTGGGAAAAGAAGTTTAAGTTGAAGCAGGGATAAAGTGTTAAATTGAAAGCTTAATAAAAAGAATTTTGAAGTTTAAAAAAAAAGGCTTTGGAAAAATCAGTGTCGTTTTCTAGAGTTTTGAGTAGAGGTACTTCCACAAGCTGACAGATTTTCCTGTAAGGACAATTAGTAGGTCAGCACTAGACAAGTCAGAAAGGGAGTGGAAGGAAACAAGTTCTGTGGAGTGGACTGGAGCAAGTCCAGGGAGGTTCAGAGTAAAGTGGAACACGGAGCACCGCTGTGAGTGTGAGCGTGAGGTCGGTAGTTTTCCAGCCCAGGAGCCACAACCACTGGTGGCAGAATCAGAATTTAACAACTGGTTTAGAAAGAAATAATATTTGGTTTAGAAATAAAAACCTGTGCTATTAAACATGTGATAATCATCACATCCATATTTTGGTAGCATATTTGTTTTAGTAATGTGTGAAAGTATGCTCTTAACTCTAGTACATTTTTTGCATTGTAGTAAGATTTCCTATCAAATAGTCATCAACTGATAAATGGATGAATAAAATGTGGTACATTCATTCAGTGTAACGTTTGGCAGTGAAAAGAAATGAAGTATTGATATACACGCTACAGCATGGATGGAGCATGTAGTAAGTAAGACATGCTAAGTGATAGAACCCGGTCACAAAGGATCACATATTGCATGATTCCATTATATGAAGTGTCCAGGGTAGGTAAATCTGTAGAGACAGAAAGCAGTTTAATGGTTGTCTACCAGTGAAGGAGGAGTTAGGGTTGGAGAAAAATGGTGAGTGACTGCCAGTGGGTATGGGGCTTCTTTTGGGATGATGAAAGGTTCTAAAATTGATTGTGGTCATGATTGCATAACTGTTAATATACTGAAAGCCACTGAATTGTGCACTTTGTTGGGTGAACTGTATGGTATGTGATTATATCTTAAAGCTGTTAAAGTTTTAAAATTAAGCAATTTTAAAGAATTCCTAACTGCAAGAAGCATAAGGGGTGAACAGATCATTTACACTGAGCTGAAGTCTCCCTGAATGTCGCTGCAGCAGCTGTTTTCCAGGCCACAGTGTATGCTGGACAATCAGGAGGTGGGACAATGTGGGGTCCCAGATGCTCCCCCGCAGGTTCTGATTCCACAGGCCTGGGAAGGGTTTGGGATTCTGACTTTTAACAGGCACCCCAGGGAATCAGCTGTTCTTTGTATCAGAAATTGAGAACCACTCAGGGAATATTTTAGAATATTTTCCTAGGCCTGTTGGTTGGTTGCTTTGGCTGCCTTATCAGTACTAAGATACATATTTAGCAATTTATTTAGAGTTTTGAAATTACATCAGAAATGCTCTAGCGTTGCCTTTTTTACAGACCAGGCAGCTGAAGCCAGAGAAGTTAAGTTTTTTCTTGAGAGTTTCAAAGCTCCTGAAGAGGAGAACTGGAATCCAGATTTTGGTCAGCTTGTGTCCAATCCAGTGTTCTTTCCATTTCATCACACCATCTTTCAGAATCTTACTTTGTATGTAATAAGCCCTTACCACTCCATGGCCTCCACAGATTTCAGTACTTCCTGCTTTTTAGTGGCTCTGCCTTTTTATTGGCTTTGTGACTGAAGAAATTGCTTAACCTCTCTGTGTTCCAGTTTCTTAATCAGAAGGAAATAGGGTAAGACTATTGCCCACTTAATAGAATTGTGGTGATGATCTCATAGTATAGTACAGTGAAGTGCTTGGCACAGTCACTGACACACAGTTCATGCTAAGTAAATGTTAGCTGTCATTTCTAATAGATTCTAATAATAGAAGCTTTCTTAAAGGGTCCAGAGTCATGGACTGTTTTTAAAAGGACAGTTAAAATATGTGTTTTCTTAACTTATCTACATTACAGTTTTTCTGACGGGCCTTAGTAGGTAAACTCAGAGCAGTGATTGTCAAATTTATTCAGAAGATGGAGCCACCATGCTTGTTACAGAACAAATGATAAAGTGCCTTGTAAACTAGAAACTATTTTACTAGCAGAGAATGACTTTATTGTATCTACATAACGTAAATGCACTTTAAGCATATACATCCACAATAAAGCTATAGAATTAGGGGGAAGGGTATAGCTCAAGTGGTAGAGCACATGCTTAGCATGCCCGAGGTCCTGGGTTCAATCCTCAGTACCTCCTCTAAAACTAAATAAACCTAATTACCTACCGCCCAGCCAAAATAAAATAAACAATACAATAATAAATAAATTTTAAAAAATTTAAAAAGCTATAGAATTAAGCCTAATCGAGCCTTGTAAATAGATGTTATTTTTAACTTGCATGTTAATTTGTTTGATCATCTGCCGGTAAAAGTGTAGTAGATGGGTTTGAGTGAATTGTTTTCATTAATTCAAATATGTCTGTGATTTGGGAAAGCTATTATTCTTGGATCTTCGTGGCATGATACTTCATTCCAGCCTGTGGAATACCTAGGTAGCCCAGGATCTTGGTTTAAGAACCATTGTTTTATGGGCAAAGGAATGAATGTAGTTATGGGTCAAACCAAATTATTTGTGCGAATAACAGTTTGCTAAATAGAGCTTAATGTTTTAGGATTATGGTTTCAAAATGAGTTGTGAAAAATGATTTTTACATTTTTTGTGATTTAAAATTTATAAAAACAACATAGGCGCTCATAAAAAAATTCGTGTCGTTCAGAAGAAGACTATTTGCCAAGCTCTTCTCGTCCCACTTGCCAGCGGTAACTGTTACCAGTTTGTATCTTCTTCTAGATACATAGGCACATATGTTTATCATACAGTTATTTCTTCTGTGTATCAGTGTTCTTCTCAGCTGCCTTTTTAAAGCCATAGCTCATGTCGGGCCTCTTTACACCCTGGTGCCCCTAGAGCTGCCTCGTGGTGCTTTTAACGGCATGCTGACAGTTTTGAGTGCTGGCAGTGTGCCGGGCACTTTTCTAAGTTCGTTATTACCTCATTTAATCTTTGCAAGAAACTTATGAAGTAGGTATAGTTATTATCACCATTTTTTATGTGAGCAAACAGGCATAGAGACATGTGAGGCAACTTTCCCAGTAATACACGAGTAGTAGAGCCAACATGTGACCCCAGGCAAGTGACTTCAGAGACTGCCTTTTTAGCCACAACATGACATTTCCTCTATGGACAGATAGCACATTATTTTCTGTTTTTCACTATAATTTATTTTTTGTAAATGTTTTACTACATTTTCTAGCCTTTTATTTTTATACATGTGGAGGGAATGTCTGGCTTTCAGCAAAAGGGAGAATTACCTGCATATTTCGCTATGACGTCTAAACTGTTGACGTTGTTGAAAGCCTCCTGTCAAGTGGGACTCAGGTTGTGCCTTTGTCTACTCTTTCTCAGTTTCTCTAACTTTCACTTTTCTAATGAAAAGCTATGCTTATTCCTTGAAGGGTGGAACGTTTCACTACTGAAGTGTCACACACAAGCATGCACCTGTGTGTATGTGTATGTTTTCCATTTGGCTTGTTCGTTATTCAGACGTTCTTAATCCTAATTTTCTGTCTGTTTTCTAAGTTTCTAAAGGAAATGTTTTAAAATTTCCTTTTGTGAGTAGGGACTTCTTGTCACCTTGTAATTCTGACAGTTTTAGTTTTAGCTAACATATGTGGTTATATTTTGAGGCTATATTGTTTGGTTCATGCAAGATTGTAATTATTGTTTTTGGAGATGCTCCTTTTTACCCTTTTAAATACTGCTTTTCTTAAATTCTCATTTTTGAGTATTAACATTATTACTATGGCTTTCTTCTGATTTGAACTTTTCTGTGATGTATCTTAACATCCGTTTATTTTAAACTTTACTGTGTTTTTTTATTTTCAGTGTATTTACAGTGCACGATATATTGCTAGATTATCTCTTTTTAAAATCTTGTCTGATTCTTTTTTAAATAAGCATGTTTCACCTGTTTACATTTTATTAAAATTTTGGATGTATTTCATTTCATCTTATTTTGTGTTATTATTTGTCATATTTTGCTTTAGATCCCCCACCACACTTTTCCTTGCCTTTTTGAAAAAATCGCATGTGGCAATGTCAGTCATGTTTTCCTACATAGAAACATTCAACTGATAGAGTAAAGCTGCTGCTCCTTTTTAGGAGCTGGACTCTTCGGTTTGACACTGGCCCCACCTGGCTGTTCATTTTATCTCTGTGATTCCTAAACTAAGTCCCATGAGGGGAGGGCCCAGACTGTGTCTGTTTCTTTCACTACTGCACCCCTAGCTCCAGGCATGGTACCTGGTGCACAGGTGCTCAGTGAACATTTATTAAATGAATCAATGAATGGATAGGTGATTATCAGAATTATCTAGGTAACTTAACATACATTATTTTGGGGGTGGGTAATTAAGTTTGTTTATTTTAATGAGGTACTGGGACTTGAACCCAGGACCTCCTGCATGCTAAGCGCACGCTCTACCCCTGAGCTATACCCTACCCTCAACATATATTCTTAACATATGTAAGAAACAAGCAAAAAATTCCCCCAGATGATGTGATTATCAGCTAGATTTGGAGTAATCTGGACTCATCTTTTTTGACTTTCTGTCTTGAGACAACTTGTGACTCTCTTGATGTAGTTATTGTGAGCTGGAACATTGATCCCCTAAAGCAAGGAAACGTGCCACAATTTCAGCTCTGTTTTCTTAAGTTAAGCTGGAGGATACCTGGTCATCACCATTTGAGTACCACCAAAGCAGCAATGGTAATTTTTTCTTTTTTCTCAAGTAATTCCTTCAGCTTTTCTGTGTCTTTTTCACGTGTTCTGTAGGAGACAGTTTGGCCTGTGTGCCTCTGCGTCAGCAGTGTCAGCCACTGGAAACACTCAGCGAAGGGAACTGAGCATCGAGTGAGTGGTTTGGGCTGGTGGTCTCAGGCATTTTCCTGTTCTGTAAGATACTGAGTCTCATGGGTCATGTTTCATAGTGTATAAAGTGACTGGGATTCAAAGGACTTGATTTTGAGTTTTGTTTGCTGTCTTGTACCCACGATACTGTTTTATTTGAGCTGAGTCATCTGTGGAATGAGGAACTTAATTTACCTTCAAGGAGCAGACTTCACGGGATTGTGAATCTTTTAGGGATGTAGACAGTTGTTAACGAAACCTATGATTGAAAAAGTAGTCCATCAAGTTCCTTGTCTGTATTCTGAAACTAAGCACTTTGAACATTAGCCTCTCATAATGAGTTTTGATTCAGTAGATACAGTTAAGGAAAAATGCTAGTGGGAATGGTATTTTCAGATTTAATCAGGATAGAGTTTTAAAAAAAAGTGTAGCTTTTAGCTTTTTTATTTGCACCTTGTAATCTTGGTTACTTACATTCAGTGCCTTGGTTTTCTTGTTTTCAAATGGAAATTATACTTTGTACAGTATGAAACCTTAATTAATGGTAACTAATCAAGTGCTTTAAGCAACTTAGTTGAAAGTTACTTTAGTTCAAGGTACTTAATAACGTTTTGAATAAGTAGTTTGAAAACTTTTGGTGGAACTGACTAACATAGGGTCTTTGACTGACTTGTCGGGTTATTTGTGCTCCTTTGATGACGTGGGACTTGCTCCCCATTTCCAGGGATTCTGGTCTCAGCTGTGGGTTACTCCTGAGTTCTTGTCCGTCATCCTTGGCTGGGAGACTCAGTAAAGAGCTGCTCACTTTACTAGTTGAGCAGGCGTTTGTGGAGTACCTGCCGTGTGCACGGCATGGTGCAAGACACAGGAGAGAGACCTAATAAAACATTGTCCTTACCCTTGAGGAAAATAGAAGAATCACCTAGAAATGAGAAGGGTGACTTGCTGTCTTCTTCAGGTCTATCCTGATAGTGCACGTTTACGTACCTTTACCCATCGTGTATGGAGTGCTTTCCCGCACGGCATCAGCCGACGCTCAAGGCCAGACTCGGTCCCTCTGTTGAGCAGCAGACGTAAGACGCTCAGATGTGTACGCCTTAATTCGTGTTTTTCCGACTACCTGTCTTTATGACCCTTTAGTTCTCTGGGCTGTAAAGTGTGCCCCAGTTTTCAAACTTCGTGGTAATTACTCCTTACTCTTCCTGTGTGTCTGTGTCCTGTGCACAGAGTCCCTGGGAGGCGCTGTGCTCCCTTCTCTGGACCTGCACTGTCCAGCATGGCAGCCACCACCCTCCTATGCCTTTTTAAGTTTAAATTAGCTAATATTAAAGTTAACTTATTTTTTCTTAGTCATACTATTCTAGATAATTCAAATAGATTTGTATAATATTTGTATTTTTGTGCCTGGGTTATTTCATTCAGGGTCATCCATGTTGCAGCATGTATCAGAATTCCATTCCTTTTAAAGTCTGAGCAATATTTCATTGTATATATTGCCTTACTCATTTAAAAATAAGTTTCATTACTAGTCATTGTGAGTGTGTTTAAATTTTTTCCCTCTCAGTCGTGGGAAGTTCCTGTCTTGGTCTCAGCCTTGTTCAGATTTGATCGTCCCCGATAGGTTTTCCCGTGTGTGTTTTTGGCTCGTAAAAGTGCTTAGGGTCAGAGTGTTTTGGGGGTTTTGGTTGTTTTTTAAGTTGGGAATCAGTTCCAGAACTGAATGCTTACAAAGCAGCCAAGGTAAGCGCCCACTGTGCTGGTGAGGGTTTTCAGAGGCGGCTTTTCTTTGTTCCTGTTAAAATGTGGCTTAGTCAAGGCCTGCTTGAAGTCCAGTTAACCTCTGACTCCTCAGCTGTGGCATTTCCATAAGCAAACCTCTGTGTAGTTACGGCCCTGGTATCTTTTAGTGTCTCACTTCTGCATTGTCCTACTCTTGTAGCAGTCAGGATTGGGAAGGACGTCAGTGGTTTTTCTTCAGGTTTACTCCTGTACAGGCTGAGATCCACAGAGTAAGCGACTGGGCCAAGCTCACACACAAGGTAGTGGGCCACCCCGCCTCATGATGGCTAGTCCAGTGTTCTTTCCCCAGTGGAAATACTTGGTTCAGTTCTTTTTAAAAGTCATCTCTGTAGTGTAACTTAAACATGGCAAAATGCACTTATTTTAAGTATCTGTTTTGGTGAGTTTTAACAAATTTTTACACTCGTATACCCCCCCCCCAGTCACGTCATCACCCCAGAGAGTTCCCTCCACAGCCAGTCCCCCAGCCCCGACTTCATGTAATGTAACCGTGCAGAATTCACTCGCGGGTTCACCATTTGCTCAGCAGAGGGTTTTGAGGCCCCTCCGTGTTGTTGCGGGCGCTCATGCTGTGCCCCTTGCTGTGACTGCATAGTGGGCCGCTGTGGCCATCCACTGCAGTAGATGTCCGTTCCCTGATGGACAGTTGGGCGTTTCCAGTTTTTGGCTGTTGGAGACAAAGATGCTCTGAGCATTTATATGAGAGTCTTTTTGTGGACATCTTTTTATTTCTCTTGGGTAAATAGGAGTGAAATTGGTGTGTCATATGGTGAATGTATGTTTACCTTTTATGAGGAATTGCCAGACTACTTTACAGCATGGCTGTATCGTTCTGTATTTACACCAGCCAGTGTGCGAGACTTGTAGTTTCATATCTTCACCAATACTTGTTATTGTTGATCTTTTAAATTGTAGGGTTACATTCTAGAGGATGTAAAATGTTATCTAGTCATTTTAATGTGCATTTCCCTAATGACTACTTTACTTTGGGGCGTACCATAAGGTTTGTCTTGGTGAACATTCCAGATACACTTGAAAAGGATGATTAATCTGCACTTTGGGGGGCAATTAATAGTCATGCACTCTCATGTAAAAGTGAGATGAATAGCTGGGGACAGTGGCAGGGTTGGAAATGGTCAACTCTGGGTGAGTTAGGAATGCCTCACAGAGCAGGTGATGCTGCCCTGGGACCTGAGGGATAGGAGTGTGGGTAGGATTTGTCAGACGAAAGTGCCATAGGCAGAGGGTGACATGAATAAAGAAAGGTACAGAAGAGTGACAGTGACTGAAGTGTAGTGTATGCTCAGTGTGGAGCTGGAAACAGAAAGGTTCACTGGGCTTAGAATGTAAGGACTTAGAATGGCATGTTAATGAATTTATGATCTGTTCACATAGAAAGTGCTCAGAAAGTAATACTGAATAAAAGAGTAACTGTCATGCATGTGTAAAAATCAAAAAAAAAAAACCCATCTAAATTTCAGGGAAAGATTTTTCTTTTTGAGAAGTGCCTGACCTCTTTTGGAGGTCTGATTTGTCAAACAAAGGTCACTGTCAGGAATTATGATCTCTTATCTTTTCATTGTTTTCTACTATTTCCTTTCCACTGCCTTTTCATCACCATTTAAACATGCTTGAGACTCTAGTCTTCAAAAAAAAGAGTAATGAAAAAAAAACTCTACCTCTGCCCTGTCTTCGTCTCTAGCTGCTACCACATATCTCCTTTCCTCTTCATTAAACATTCCTGAGTGTACTGCACACACGTGGCACTGTTTGCTCACCCAGACTGCCCTTGCTGAAGTCACCCTGACCTCTGCCTCGCTGAACCCAGCAGACGTGTCCCAGGCCCCTCTTACCTCTTACTCGCGTTCAGTGCACATGCCCGTGACGCCCTGCCTCAAGTGTTTTCTCTCCCTGGTTTCTGTGACACCTGATAGTCTGATTTCCTTTTGCCTCCCTTCCCCAGTACTGCTGCTCCTTTTCTGTTAGTCTCTTGATTCCTCATCTCGCCAGTCGTGAAGTGTTTGGTTTTCCTTCTCTTACGTACTTTTTCTCCTTAGGCGGTCTCGTGCACTCTCATAAGCTCATGGACCAGCGGAATCCCCCCTTATGACCCCAACTCATAGTCTCCTCTCAGTCCACAGAGCTGCCTAACATCGGTGCTTTTGTTTCTTGTAGATATCTGAACTTACCATCTTCCCTTCTGGAATTCTTTTTCCTCCAGTTTTCCATATCGTAAATGGTGCCACTGTCTCTACCAGCCCAGGCTAGAAACCCAGGAATCACTTAGATTCCTTTTCCATATGTTTGGTGCAGTCCTACCTGCTGTCCACTCCATCCCCACGGCTCTTCACACAGTCACCATTTTCTCTTTCCCCACGGTTGTCACCCTGGCCCAAGCAGTCATCACTCCTGGGCTGGACTCCACTGCAGTGGCCTAGCTGATCTTCCCACAGCTCCTCCAGCCCACTTTGGATCCATTCTCCAAAACTGTAGTTTTTAAGACATGCTACCTTTTTTTTTCTTTCAATTAATAGATTTTATATCTTTTAGAGCCATGTTAAGTTGTCTTCTGGTTTTATAGCTTTATGTTACATTTAGGTTTATGATACCTTTTGAGTTAATTTTTGTGAAAGATGTAAACTCTGGATCTAGATTCACATTTTTGCATGTGGCTGTCCAGGTACTCCAGCACCGTTTGAAGAAAAAGTTGCCATTTTTTCACTAAATTGCCTTTGTTCCGTTACCAAAGGGCAGTTGACTATATTATTGTGAGTCTCTCTCTTGGCTCTCTGTTCTGTTCCGTCGATCTATTTTTCTGTCCTTTTGATAATCCACACTGTCTTGATTCCTGTAACATGATATCTTTTAAAAATAAAAATATGGTCGTATTGCCCCACTGCCCAAAACACTTCAGTGGCCTGTCACAGCTCTTTTCCTGATGAAGACTCAGATCATTCTGAGAGCCTCTCAGACCCTGGGGGGTGCATGTGCTGCCCCCTGACCCCCGCCCCCAGCCTCATCCGAGCCCTTCCTCTTGTCAGTGGGTCTGTCTTTTTCTTCTGTCCTTCCGTGCTCTTCCTGACCTCTTCCTGATGCTCTCTGTCTCCTCTGGAATCCTGTTCTAGCCCCTCTTCTCCTGGTTAGCGCTACGAACTTTTCAGGTTTCAGTGTAAAATTTACTTTCTTAATGAAGGCTTTTCTGATCTTCAGACTAGATTAGGGCTCCCTATTAAACCACACTCTCATAACACCCTTCCTTTCTTTATTATAATGCGTAGCACAATTATTTGACTTATTTACTATCTGTTTACCCTAGAAACAAAGCTTTGTGAAGGCCAGAGACCTCATCTATTTCTTCATTGTCGCATACACTTTACTTTTAGTAAATATCTGTTGACTGAAATCATGAGTGCAGGGAAGGGCACTAAGTACACTCATATTAAGTCTTTTATAGTATTTTTGTGAGCAAGTGGGAGGAGTATCAGGTATGTGTGAAGGTGGATTGTAGTTGAAGTCATGGGAAAAAATGTTTCTGGTTTTCTGAAGGACTTCTTACTTGGGACCCTCCTATTTAACGTTTCAATCACTTTTCTGAAGACTCAGAAGGCATACCCAAATTGGTAGAATTTCTAAGTTTAAGAGTGATAGTGAATTAGATGGGTGAACTCTAGATTTTGATCTTCCAAAGCTAAAATGATTGGTCAAAATAAGTAAGATAAAGTAGATTTGAGAAAAATGTGAAATTCTTTAACAGGTCTAAAAAACATCTTGACAGCACAGGCTAAGAGAGAAAGATGTTTACTATGTGGTGGTCATGACTTGGCCACCATGGCTGACTGTAAACCCTGAGCGTCGGCAATTTAATGAATTTACCAAAAAATCTGAATAGCAAACCGGGTGTATTTATAGAAGTATGTGTTGTGCAGCAAGGAAGGTGCTCATTTGGTATATTCATGGATGATTGTACTGCACATAGGATTTAATTCTGGATGCCACATTTTAGACAAACATTTGCAGACTTAAAGTGTTTGAATGTGCAGCTTTGTAGTACAGTAGAATTCTGGGTCCTGGCTTTGTTATTTGTTAACTGTCTGACATTTAGCAATTTATTTGACCTTCTTTCAAGCTCAGTCCCTCGTCTTTAAAATGTGGATAATGTCTACTCTACAAGACTGTGATGAATAGAGGAAAACATGTTCTTAATAAACTGTTAGAGAGATATAAGGAAATCCCATTCTTCTAACTGGCAAGGGGACTTGAAGCTGTTTTGTTCTGATTTTAGGCTGGAGAAGAGGGGAGTTTGGCCGTCGGGCATGACGGCGAAGGTGAGAGTGGCTGCTGTTTGTGGACGAGCTGAAGTGCCCGGCGTGCTCGACGCCCTTGGCATAGGTCACTCCTTTTAATCAGATTTGGCATTAAAGGCTTTTGTGCTGTTGCAGTTTTCACATGTTTGACAAAGATTTTAAAGCACATACCCTGTGCAAAGCAGAGTGCTAGACATTGTGGCAGATACCAGGAGGAACCATACTTGATCCCTGTCCTAAAGGAATTTACAGTCTAATAAAGAAGACAGGTCTGGAATCAGATATTCTTAGGAAGTACATGCCAGCATGAAGAGGGACCAGAGGAAGGGGACTGGCGTGGTCAGAGGAAGGTGGTATGTGGGCTTGTTTGGATGCGTCCGTGAGACGTTGGTGTTACCGCGTGTGCTGCTGTTCTGTGGTGAGGCTCCCCCCTGGCCTGGGCCTGGCGGGGTCTGGAGGCCAGGGAACAGGTCCATTCCTCCGTCTCTGCCCCAGAGCTGGAGGGCTTTGTGGCCCGTTGTCGGTAGCTGAGAGCTCATTAGCCGTGATGTAGCAGCCTTAAATTTTGGAGTAAGTGGTTTTATTTAATCCTCCTTCTCCCACCATTTTTCAGTCAGGTAGGCTTAAAAAGCATGGCATTCTAGCGTGCTTCACTTGTTCCACTTAACTTTAAGCTTTTACTCTGTGATTCCTGCTCACTTGAGTGTCAGTCTCTGGAAGTGTCCAAGGGAGGCCTGGTGCCTCCTGTGACAGGACACAGGCAATGGTTTTCCAGCTGCTTGGAGACTGTGGCGACTCAGATGAATGCTTCAGCTCTAACACTGTCTTTCTCTTGTATTTTCTTAACATTTCCACAGGTTTTGGCAAATGAGCTTCTAAAGTTTGTATAAATAAGGATGTATCCAGGCAGGCTGGTGTGTCCAGGTACTGTCATGCTTCAGCTATTTCCTGGTGGTCACTCCTTTTCCCCAGCGCCAGGCTGTGTCTGAAGAGCTAGGAATTTGCTTCTCTAGCAAAAGGTTAGAAGTTCCCTTAGTCCGTGAAGGTGGTGAGTCACCTCGTGTACATGTCAGTCTGATAATGCCCAGCCTGATTATGCTGTGTTTCCAAGAGGTTGGGTTAAATACAGACCTACTTCATGGCTCCAGTTCAAGTCAGGGAAGACGAATAGATGTGGGACGTTGAAACCAGGTTGGATATAGTTTACCTTGAGCTGGGAGACCTTCCAGAATGTTTCAGAGCTGACTGGGATTGGGTCATCACTATAGCGGTCTGTTGACTGAGAGAGATCGAACTGGCCTGTGTCCATAAATTCCGTATCCAGCTCTCAGCCTTGAGTGTCCACTTCCATGAGAGTGGAAGGAACTCTGTCTTGGTTAATTCATTTATTAACTATTGAATCATTGCTGTTTATAAAGTAATATGAATAATATAAAGATGAGTCAGAGAGGATTTTGCCATCAAGGTGCTTGGCCTTATTGGGGAATTAAGATATGTATGTAATGAACTATAATCCAAGTTGAAAAGCGAACTGTAAGCACATAAAGCTGTAAGTCAGTGTCATGGCTAGTCTGAAGAAAAAGTGATTGTTTGCATTCCAGGAAGGAAGAGCAGGTAGAGACCGCGGCGTGAGCCCTGCAGAAAGTAGGAATGAAACTGAAGAGCAGCACAGGAACGGAGCGTAGAGCAGATCGAGGAAAGAGTAAGAAGTGAGTATGGCTGGACAGCCGTGCTCATGAGGGGAAAAAGATAGGGGTATTGGAGTGGGTTTGTCATTGAGGACCTACTAACTCCCCTTGGGAATGTCTAGAGGACACACCTTTTACTGTGACTGTGAGAAGTGAATTTGTGAGGGGAGCCCTGACACCCTTGAAGAGCTGTGTGATCACCCTTCTTTGTAGGTTAGACCTTACAGAGGGGACTGCAGTCACCAGACTGGGAAACCTAACACAATGGGAGTAATTGGATTGGGGGCAGAGGCCAAGTGGCAGCATTTACTGGGCTGTAGTGGAGGCTCGGCACTTAACCACGGGCCACCCAGTTAACTATGCGTCCTGAGCTGTCCGTCGTAAACTGGGTGTATCTGACCGTCCAAACCATGCATCTGGTGTGTACAGCAGAACTCCCTCAGCAGGTGGAAGTGGGCTGTAGGTGCTCGGCCTGGAGGGTATTGCCAGATGCACTTCTGCCAGCCTGCCGTGTCGTTCCCAGCCTGTACCTGTTGCCTTGTGTGGAGTTCTGCAGCCAGTTAACAAGAAGGGACTGCAGCCTGGTTTACAGGTGGTTCTGCCGGATACGCAGGCAGCACCTGCGGGTGGACAGCTGCAGCCCTGTCGGCCCTCTCTGGGACACCCCTGAAGGACATGGAGAAGGGAGGGCCTCCCACACTGTACCTGGAAGAACACGACTGGAAAGTTGGTGGAAAGGAAATCTGGGGGAGAGATATGTGGATAGACCTCTCTGAAGGGGCAGAAGTCATATTTGTATCCCAAGTGAATGCTCCCCAGAGAGTGACCAGAGTGGAGGAGGACTTTAATCTCCAGGTGGACAGGGTGACCATTCTGTGGACAGCACCCAGCCACCCGTCACCACCCGCTGGGCTCGGGAACGTGGTCGCAGTGGCAGGGGTGGAGGTTGTGCACGCATCTGCACCCACCCAAGGCTAACCTGGCTGAGAGCCCGATCTGAAGCAGGGACAGCACCGAGTGTCCAGGGTGGCGCCTTCCCCCAGGGTGACCAGCCAGCTCCCTGGGAGCAGGTGCAGCACTCTGAACCACTTCCATCGTGGAAGGGGCAGCATTTTGTTTGGACACGTACTCTGGATGTGGATTTGCCTTCCCTGCGTGCAGTGCTTCTTCCAGAACTACTGTCCGTGGGCTACAGGGAGCCTAATTCACTCATGCTATTCCACACAGCACTGCTTCTGGTCAAATGAAGTGTGGCCGTGGGCCCCTGCCCAACGAATCCACTGGTCTTCCCGTGTTCCCTGCCATCCTGAAGCGGCAGTCGTGATAGGATGGTGGAGGGGCCTTTGAAAGGCTCAGTTACAGTGACAGCTAGGTGGCAGTGCCTTGCGGGACTGGGGCAGGGTTCTCCAGAAAGCTGGGTGTGCTGGGTCAGCGTCCAGTGTGTGGGGCTGCTTTTCCCAAAGCCGGAATCAAGGGGTGGAAGTGGGAGGGACACCCCCACTATTGCCCCTGGTGACCCACTGGTGACATTTTTGCCTCCTGTTCCTGCTCTGCCTGTGGTCTGCTGGCCTAAAGGTCTTAATTCCAGAGGGAGGAATGCTTCCATTGAACTGGAGGTTAAGACTGCTCCCCAGCCGCCCTGGGTTCCTCATTCCTGTGAACCAGCAGGGAAGGAAGGAGTTCCTGTGCTGTCCGGGGTGAGCGGTCCTGATGCCCAAGGGGAGACTGGGCTGCTGCTCCACAGTGGAGCAAAGGAGGAGTGTGTCTGGAATATAGGAGATCCCTCCCAGTGTCCTGTGATCCAGGTCGGGGGGAACCGCGACCCAGTCCGGGCGGGAAAATGAATGGCCCAGACCCTTTGGGAATGAAGGCTTGGGTCCCCCCTCCAAGTAAGGAACCATGACCAGCTGAGGTGCTTGCCAGAGGCAAAGGGAACATGGAACGGGTGGTGGAAGAAGGTGGTCGTAAACGCTACCCCAGTGACCATATGACCAGTTAGAGAGCGAGGACTGTGGTTGTTAGGAGTGTTTCCTCCCTACTTTGTTTTGAATGTGCGTGTGTGTGTTTCAGGAATCTTTGTTTTTTTCCCTCTCTAACCCTTTATTATGTGACATAAAGTGCATTGGCTTTGGATCATAATGCTTAACTGGCGTGAGCTGTACGTTTAAAGTTACGGGGTATCAGGGGAGAAGAGTAGAATCACCCAAGGGTTTTGATCCCCTTCTGGTGAAGGAGTTTGTGTATTTTTGGCCGTATGCAGGCTAGCTGTATCATGTTATGTAGAATTGTGACCTTGTTTTCGTCTTCTTTTAGGGATGAAGTTTTAAGGAGACATGTTTGAGTGCCAAGATGGCAAAGAATTAGTTTTCTGCGTCAACTTGACTGAGTCACGGGCTGCCCAGATATTTGATCAAACATTATTCTTGGTGTTTCCATGAAGGTGTTTTTGAATGAGATTAATATTGAAGTCAGTAGCCTGAGCAAAGCAGATAGTCCTCCATGATGTGGTTGGGCCTCGTCCGATCTGTTAAAGGCCTGGATGGAACGAAAAGCTGACCTCCTGGGAGTATGAGAGGCAGATGTTTCCTGATGGCTTTTAGACTGGGACCTTGGCTTTTTGGCTGCCTTCGGAGTCAGATTGAAATTCGTCTCTTCTTGGATCTGGAGCTTGCTGGCCTTCAGACTGGGAGCCATCCCATCTGCTCTGCTGAGTCTCCAGCCTCCTAACTCAGCCTGCAGGTTTGGGGCTTACTGGTCTCTATGACCACATGACCGACTCCTAATGATAGATGTCTTTCTGTATAAATATACGCATCCTGTCGGTTCTCTCTAGAGAGCCCTAGTGCTCATTTAGTTAATCCTGGCTGCTGTACGCTTAACCGCTGCTAGGTTAAATAGTTTGAAACCACTTTGGAATGATTAATCCCAAATCGCTGTACACAGAGTAGAAATGTAGAGAGACTGGGGAAAGGAAGCCACCTAGGCAGCAGGTTCCTCTGGGCTGGAAATGGAGACTGAGCAAGCACCAGAGCACGTGTCGTATTGGTAGAATTGGTGATGGTTTAAAGCACTTTGTAAGCATTTGTGGAAGGAAGTAGAATGCGTGAACCCTGAGGAACTCCACTGTTGAAACAGCTGCAGGGGAAGGCACCTGCAGGCGGACAGCGAAGGAGGAGCTGCCGAGCTGAGAGGAAGTCAGAAGTCCAGGCTGTTTGGAGCAGACGACTGTTGTCAGCTGTGTCTGGTGCTACTGAACAGACATTTAGCACGGGGACAGAATTGTTCAATAGGGTTTCATAGAGAGGTTGTTTGTGATTTTACCTGTGGTTTCAGGGGCTTCAGAAGATTTCATGCCAGATTAGAATGGACTAAACAGAGAATGGAAGGAGGGAAAAGAGAGACTGTATGTAGACAGCCCCTTTTTGAGAAGTTTTGCCAGGGAAGGAAGGGTGACGGGTTCAGGGAGGGTGGGATTGACCTTGATAGGATCAGAGACACTGCTGCCACTGTGAACGGAGGGAAGGGCAACGGAAGTGGAGATTATACATTTGCAGCTGGAAAGTGAGAGAGTTTTCATCTAGTGACTTTTACTTTGCAGTGGAGTGTGAGGGAGGGTTACCAGCTGAGACCCAGAGAGACAGAAAAGGTGTTGGAGGTCCGCAGAGCTGAAGAACGGACGGCCCCTGAAGGGACAGTCCTGAGCAGGGAAGGGAATGAAGCTTGCTGAACAGCTCTGGGGTCCTTGCTAAGGTTGGAAGCGATTGTTGGTGCTGGCATCTGTGGTGGTTTTATTGTTTGTTTGTTTGTGTAATTCAGTTCTAGAGGAGGAGTGGGGATATAGATGGTTAGGTGCACCCAAGCATGTAAGACTCTCCATTAGATGTAACTTCTCACTGAAAACAATTGCATTACGACCTTTTCACCCTTAAAAAAGAATGTACTGAACGTAATTTAACTTTTTCTTGCTGACTGAGGTTTTCATTGTGTTAGTAATGATGCTCTGATTGATAAAGTTGACTGCTCTAGGTTCAGGTTGACAAGTTTTCATCACGCATAAGTCACAGTGCCAGGCTCTGCTGACATCAAACTGAAAATTAAAATCCCTGCTGTGAGTAGTAGCTGCCTGTGGTGAGGGTGTCACTGGCAGTGTGGACCTTCCGCCAGGGAAGCAGAACAGGTACCCTCTCCAGGACAGACTGATGGATGGGGGTGGGGTGTCCAGGGAGGTTACTTCCCAGGGAGGTGAACAAAGGAGTCAGCAGGCTTGGAACTCAGAAGATCCATTGTCACACAAAACAACTTTGAAAATAGTGGTTAGAGTTCCAGTAAGACCACAGAAGCCAGTGAAAACGTATGTTTTCAATAAGAAACAGTAAAAAGAAAAGTTTAAAAATTAGAAGTTGAGACTTTTTAAGCCTTCTATTCATTTTGAAACTTGTGTTGAGAAAATATGATTTCACTTGATAAGGTAGATTTCAGATTTTATAATTTTTGAGTGAATGCCTGAGTGCTTTTAAGGGCTATAGTATATGATGACAGTGATTCTATGTATTTAACTCATCGTCAAAACTTCTGTGTTTTCCTTTTCTTTCTTGGCATATAAACAGCTTTTTTGTTTAAACACAGCATTGACTATGACTACAAATGAAATAAAGGAAGGGAAAGATGTATGTATGTATATCCCTGGATAAACATTGGAAAACAGTGAGCTAGGGGCAGTGGAGGGGGGCAGATAACGTTTATTCAGTACCTCATATAAGTCATGAACTAAGTTCCTCCATACATAGTGAATACATTGAGTCTTTTTTTTTAATTGAATGAAAGGTTTTTAAAATGCTATCATGCTTTACAGTTTTTAGAATTTCCACACAGATGATTTTATATAATCCCATTATAACTTTTTTTTCCCTCCAACCCCTAAATTGTCCTTTCCCCCTTTCCTCTCCCCGCTGGTAACCACTAGTTTGTCTTCTGTATCTGTGAGTTTGCTTTTTTTAAATTTTATTCACTAGTTTGTTACATGTTTTAGATTCCACATATAAGTGATATCATACAGTATTTGTCTTTCTCTGTCTGCCTTATTTCACTTAGCATAATGCTGTCCAAGTCCATTCATGTTGCTGCAAATGACAAACATCCCATTCTTTTCATGGCTGAGTAGTATTCCATTTTGTGTATATGTGTATGTATGTATACACACACATCCCATCTTCTTTATCCAGTCATCTGTTGATGGTCACTTAGCTTGCTTCATACCTCAGCAGTTGTTAAAAAATGCTGCTATGAACATAGGGGTGCACATATCTTTTCAAATTAAAATTTTTGTATTTTTCAGATACATACCCAGGAGTAGAATTGCTGGATCATATGGTAGTTGCACTTTTAGTTTTTTGAGAAACCTCCATACTGTTTTCCACAGTGGCTACACTAATTTACATTCCTACCAACAGTGTATGAGGGTTCCATTTTCTCCACATCCTTGCCAACATTTATTATTTGTGTTCTTTTTGATAATGGCCATTCTGGCTGGTGTGAGGTGATATTTCATTGTGGTTTTGATTTGCGTTTCCCTGATGATTAGCAGTGTTGAGCATTGTTTCATGTGCCTGTTGGCCATTTGCATTTCCTCTTTGGAAAAATGTCTATACAGTTGTTCTGTCCATTTGTTAATTGGGTGGTTTGTTTTTTTCACGTAGAGTTGTATGAGCTGTTTATATATGTTGGCTATTAATCCTTTATAGGTCATATCATTTGCAAATATCTTCTCCCATTCAGTAGATTGTCATTTTGTTTTGTTGATTGTTTCCTTTGCTGTGCAAAAGATTTAAGTTTGCTTAGGTCCCATTTGTTAATTTTTTTGCCTTTGTTTGCTTTGCTTTTGGAGATGGAGCCAGAAAAATACTGTGATTTATGTCAAAAGATGTTCTGCCTATGTTTTCCTCCGGAGGTTTATGGTATCTGGTCTTACATTTAGGTCTTTAATCAATTTTGAGTTTATTTTTGTATATGGTGTTAGAGAGTGTTCTAATTTCATTCTTTTACAGGTAGCTGTCCAGTTTTCCCAGCACCACTTATTGAAGAGACTGTCTTTTCTCCATGTATATTCCTGCCTCCTTTGTTGTAGATGAATTGCCCATAGTGTGTGGGTTTATTTCTGGGTTCTCTATTCTGTTCTGTTGATCTCTGTGTCTGTTTTTGTGCTGGTACCAGATTGGTTTTTTTTTTTCCAGTTTTATTAGGTAGCATTATTACAGTTCAACTGCACATACACATTATACTGCATGTAGATTGTTTCGATTACTGTAGTACAGTCTGAAGTCAGGGAGCATGATTCCCCCAGCTCTGCTGCTTCTCAAGATCGTTTTGACCACTCGAGATTTTTGGGTTTCCATAGAAATTTAAAATTATTAATTTTTGTTCCGTGAAAAATGCCATTGATATTTTAATGGGTATTGCATTGAATCTGTAGACTGCCTTGGGTATTATGGTCACTTTAACAATGTTAATTCTTCCAATCCAAGAACACAGTGTATCTTTCTACCTGTTTTTGTCACCTTCAATTTCTTTCATCAGTGTCTTATAGTTTTCAGAGTACAGATTCTTTGCCTCCTTAGGTAGGTTTATTCCTAGGTATTTTATTCTTTTTGATACGATGGTAAATGGGATTAAGGAAACAATCTCTTCTTCTACTATTTCATTGTTAGTGTATAGAAATGCAACAGATTTTTGTATATTAATTTTGTATCCTGCACCTTTACTGAATTCATTGATGAGTGCCGGTAGTTTTCTGGTGGCATCTTTAGAATTTTCTATGTATAGTATTACATCATCTGCAAACAGTGACAGTTTTACTTTTTTCTTTCGAATCTGGCTTCCTTTTGTTTCTTTTTCTTCTCTGATTGCTGTGGCTAGGAATAAGGTAGAATTCCCTATGTTGCCCAAAGCACGTAGCATTTGTTAGGGTGATATTTGACAGTAATGTATTTTCGGTGTTCGTATATCAGGTTCATATTTTGCAGGAGACAATGTTGGTGGAGGTGAGTGGTAGGGAGGAGTATCTGTGCGCTGCATTGAAAGTTGAGTTTGAAAGTTCTCACTTGTTTGCTTCATATGAGAGGTAGGTGTTGCCAGTAATTGAGTGGAACTCAATGAGCTGTAGGTATATAGCTATGAATGGAGTTTTTGGCTTGAGCTTAAGTTAGCTGCTGCCAATAACTGCGTTTCAGTCTCAGACCCTTGGTATGTCTGTGAAATCCTGAATTAGATAAAAATTGGCATAGTAGTTCTGAATGAATGTAGTTTTTTTTTTTTGATAACTCTGTTCTCAAAAATATCTTTTGGAAATGTGAAAAGTCAACCTGGTTGGTATTTTATATAAATGGAGAATACAAATTTTAGCATATATATAAATCTAAGAAAACATAAAAAGGGTTTGTGTCTGTGTTACACACTGGTTTGAAGAAATCACACAAAAATTTCCGTCTGAGATTTTTTTAATGCATAGGTGAGACTTTTAAATACCTCCTCATATTTGACTTATCACATTTATGAAATGGAATAGGTTAGACCTAGCTTAAAAATCATACCAAATATTTTGTGCCTTACAGTTAGTTCTGTAAAACTGTTTAGTGGTCTCCATTAACCGCCTTCCTTAACCTTCCCAGGTTATTGAATCTTTGGGAATTGTTATTTACAAGGCGCTGGACTATGGCTTGAAGGAGAATGAAGAAAGGGAACTAAGCCCTCCCCTGGAGCAGCTCATCGACCGCATGGCCAACACGGTGGAGCCCGATGGCAGCAACGATGAGGGCTATGAGGCTGCGGACGAAGGTCCAGAGGAGGAGGAGGGCGGGACGAGGAGGACCATGGCCATCCGCTCGTGCAGAGACGTCATGCAGGTGAGGCAGCTCTGTCACGAGTTGTTATTTCACTTTAAAAAAAGTTGAACGGCAGTTCAGCATTTGATAATAGCTCCTGGGTTTTCAGCTGTAAGTGAAATGAATAAGGAGCTAAAATACACGCTTCTGTGATTTGTTCGAGCCTCCACGCAGCCTTTTATGCCTGACTTACATAACCTTTTAAAAAATGGCTTTTATTATATGCCCCTTATCATCACATATTTATTGTGAACCAAGTTGCCTGAGTATCATGTCTTCAGTTGACTTTGCAGTTTCCTTTGTAATAATAACTGTGACCCTTTTATTTATAGGAAAGTTCTGAATCTAAAGTATTACATTTGATTGCTTTCTTGACCTATCCAGTGGTATTTATATGTAATGAAATAAGTTCTGTAGCTTGCATTGGAATTTTTAGTCAATATTTTCTGTGTACTGGAAGGCCGTAATTTCTACAATGCTAAATGCAGAGATTAAAATTAAGGCAGGTTTGCCAGATTAGTCTTAAATGAGCACTCTGTTTAGAGATACTTACATATGATGTTTATACCAGATTTTTCAAGCAGCGTTTACTCTATAAGCTTATTTTCTAACTTGTCATAAAGTGTTTGAGAGACAGAAAGACGAACTATGAAGACACTGCTTTCCAGATGTTCTATGACACACACCGCTTCTTGCTCATTCTTGGGTAATAAATCTCAGGAACTCTGGAATGAGACTTACAGTTATGATTCTTATGCAGTTCAGATATATTCTTGAGTTCCCTGAACTCGCAGTACTTCTCATTTTAAATCAACAGTGTATACAAGTAAAATATCCTCATATATATACAAATTGAAATTTAAGATGTTTTGTTCATTTTGTATTTTGTAGATTTTAAGGTCTATTTTAAAATATATTTATATATACTTTTTTTTTACATTTTTTATTGATTCATAATCATTTTACAGTGTTGTGTCAAATTCCAGTGTTCAGCACAATTTTTCAGTCATTCATGGACATATACACACTCATTGTCACATTTTTTTCTCTGTGATTTATCATAACATTTTGTGTATATTTCCCTGTGCTATACAGTGTAATCTTGTTTATCTATTCTACAATTTTGAAATCCCAGTCTATCCCTTCCCACCCTCTACCCCCCCCAGTAACCACAAGTCTGTATTCTCTGTCCATGAGTCTATTTCAGTCCTGTATTTATGCTTTGTTTTTTAGATTCCACATATGAGCGATCTCATATGGTATTTTTCTTTCTCTTTCTGGCTTACTTCACTTAGAATGACATTCTCTAGGATCATCCATGTTGCTGCAAATGGCATTATGTTGTCGGTTTTTATGGCTGAGTAGTATTCCATTGTATAAATATACCACATCTTCTTTATCCAGTCACCTGTTGATGGACATTTAGGCTGTTTCCATGTTTTGGCTATTGTAAATAGTGCTGCTATGAACATTGAGGTGCAGGTGTCATCCTGAAGTAGATTTCCTTCTGGGTACAAGCCCAGGAGTGGGATTCCTGGGTCATATGGTAAGTCTATTCCTAGTCTTTTGAGGAATCTCCACACTGTTTTCCATAGTGGCTGCACCAAACTGCATTCCCACCAGCAGTGTAGGAGGGTTCCCCTTTCTCCACAGCCTCTCCAGCATTTGTCGTTTTTGGATTTTTGAATGACGGCCATTCTGACTGGTGTGAGGTGATACCTCATTATAGTTTTGATTTGCATTTGTCTGATAATTAGTGATATTGAACATTTTTTCATGTGCTTTTTGATCATTTGTATGTCGTCCTTGGAGAGTTGCTTGTTTAGGTCTTCTGCCCATTTTTGGATTGGGTTGTTTATTTTTTTCTTATTGAGTTGTATGAGCTGCTTATATATTTTGGAGATCAAGCCTTTGTCGGTTTCACTTGCAAAAATTTTCTCCCATTCCGTAGGTTTCTTCTTGTTTTATTTCTGGTTTCCTTTGCTCTGCAGAAGCTTGTAAGTTTCATTAGGTCCCATTTGTTTATTCTTGCTTTTATTTCTTCTAGGAGAAAATTTTTGAAATGTATGTCAGATAATGTTTTGCCTATGTTTTCCTCTAGGAGGTTTATTGTATCTTGTCTTATGTTTAAGTCTTTGATCCATTTTGAGTTGATTTTTGTATACGGTGTAAGGATGTGTTCTAGCTTCATTGTTTTATATGCTGCTGTCCAGTTTTCCCAACACCATTTGCTGAAGAGACTGTCTTTATTCCATTGTATATTCTTGCCTCCTTTGTCGAAGATGAGTTGACCAAAAGTTTGTGGGTTCATTTCTGGGCTCTCTATTCTGTTCCATTGGTCTATATGTCTGTTTTTGTACCAATACCATGCTGTCTTGATGACTGCAGCTCTGTAGCATTGTCTGAAGTCTGGGAGAGTTATTCCTCCAGCCTCTTTCTTTCTCTTCAGTAATGCTTTGGCAATTGTAGGTCTTTGATGGTTCCATATAAATTTTATTATGATTTGTTCTAGTTCTGTGAAATATGTCCTGGGTAATTGGATAGGGATTGCATTAAATCTGTAGATTGCCTTGGGCAGTGTGACCATTTTAACAATATTGATTCTTCCAATCCAAGAGCATGGAATATCTTTCCATTTTTAAAATATATTTATATATACTTAAAGACCAAATGAGTCTTTCTGCAGACTGCCAGTGACCTCTTTGTTCCATTGTAGACCAATGGTACATAGTGAAGTGAAGAGTAAAAAGTTTCCGTTAAGAAAGAAAGCCATGTATGCCTTTGAAACTGCGCTAACAGTTTCAGTGGGTTAGTGGGTGTGTGTAGGGGCAACAGGGAGTGGTGAAAGAGGAGAGAGCACTCACCCAGCCAGCCATGTCTGTAGATTAACCCTGGGACCAGTCGAATGACAGATGTCATGGCCAGATTCCTCTCTTACACTACAGATTTGGAAGATGAGGGGTAGAGAGTCATTACAGTCCTACTCAGTGACACCAGATATGTTAACTTACGAAGCAAAAAATTCTCATTCAGCAATTTAAACTGATAGCTCATATTATTTTTTTAAATTGAGGTATAGTCAGTTTATAATGTTGCATCAACTTCTGGTTACAGCATAATGTATCAGTCATACACATACATACATATATTCCTTTTCATATTTTTTCACCATAGGTTACTACAAGATATTGAATATAGTTCCCTGTGCTGTGCAGTAGAGACTTGTTTATTTTATATATAGTAGTTGGTATCTGTAAATCTCATGCTCTCAATTTATCCTTCCCACCCACTTCCCCTTTTGTAACCATAAGTTTGTTTTCTGTGTCTGTGAGTCTGTTTTGTAAATAACTTCATTTGGGTCTTCTTTTAGATTCCACATTGAAGTGATATCATTCAGTGTTTTTCTTTTTTTTTCTGGCTTACTTCACTTGGAATGACGATATCTAGGTCCATCCATGTTGCAGCACATGACGTTCTTTTATTCTTTTTTATGGCTAAGTAGTATTCCTGTGTGTGTGTGTGTGTGTGTGTGTGTGTGTGTGTTGTGTGTGTGTGTATACACCACAGCTTCTTTATCCTTTTATTCTTTGTTAATTTGAACTACTATGTCTGTTCTCCTACATATCATAACATAAAAAATGAATAGTTAGAAGTGCGTTTTAAAAGACAGATTTTATAGATTGAAAGAAAACTTAGTTTAGCAATTCCATTCTTAGGAAATTTTTTTGGAGAATATCATGTCCTTACCTATTATTTCTTCATTTCCTTGTTAACCAAAACTGATCAGCAAAAATGTCCACAGCTGTAACAATATGTTTTGAATGTTTCTTTTAGCTGAATGAGAATAAAAATAATTGCTTAAACATTTGAGAAGTCAGTTGAGACTTTTAAATGTCATAAAACCCAGTATTCATGGCCAAATAGTGACACACATGAGATTTGAAATCTTGAATTAGTAAATTGACTCCTGTTTACATTGTTGGAAGAGAAGACAAGAATTAACTGAAGAAATATAACTACTTTCTCCTTGTTGAAAATGGAAATATGAAGCTAAGTTTGAATAATATAAATAATAGCATATTTAGGAACTTGGAGACAATTTGTTTTTAATTCTTAGCAAACCTCTTTAGTGTGTAACTTTTCCCCTAAATAGTCATTTGTTCCTGTTCATCTTTCAATCTGGTATGTGTCAGTATGGTATGTTACAGCTGAAGAGCGCCTTGACATCCATTGTTACCTGAGTTTTATGACAACACTGTCAGGTAGACTGGATTGACTTTTTATACCCATTTTACAAATGAAAGAACTAAGGCTCAGAGAGGAATGTGACTTGTTCTTCATAGACAAGTTCTGTGACATTCAGCTTCATAGAACTGAATAAATGAGAGGAAGAGTGGATGGTGGTTAAATTCAGAGGCTTATACTCAGGTAGGACTTTGGTTGGAACCTGGGTTTTGCCATTTCTGTATCAATTGTTTTACCTTAGACTGTTTAATCCTGTGACCTTATTCTTAGGTAAAGAGAGAATAATATCTGCCTGATTTTTTGTGCAGAGTAAGTTAGAGAACACAATTTATGTAAAATACCTAGCATAGTGCTTGCCATGAATAAAAGTTTAACAGCGCTTACTGTGTGTCAGGCGTATTTCTGGGTGCTGAAGATAAACCTGTAAGCAACATGAAAATGGTCCCTGTATTTATTGTTGTTAATTATAATGAAAAAACAGAATATAAACAAGTAAAGTGTAAGCACACGTAGATTTTTTTTTCTGACTCATTCCAGGGCTTTTTGCCACTGCATGTAGATCAGGCTGAATTGCAAGCATAAACTTACATTAGAGATAGAATGTGTTCTTTCCTTGAATTAAGGCGTAACGGGGTGGTGAGCACATGGAGACGCTGAGGCGGGTGCGCTCAAGGGAGCTGGGAAGCCCCACTCCTTTCCCCCGTCTCTGGCCCTAGGCATCTGTTCCATCCGGCTGGGCCCGAGTTGTAGCCTTTTACAATAAGCCAGTAATCTATGTGGTGTGTTACCCACTTACTGGAATCAGAAAACCAGGTTATCAGCAAGACTCCGGGTCAGGATGATGGAATAAAAGGACGTGGAGCTCATCTCTTTCCACAGATACATCAAAAATACATCTACATGTGGTACAGTTCTCACAGAATACCTGCCGAACACCGGCAGGAGATCTCATACAACCAGAGGTACAAGAAAGGTTGTGATGTAACCAGTAGGACGAAAGGAAAAAAAAAGAAAGGAATCGGGGTGGCACCTGTGCCCCTGGGAGGGAGGGAGAAAGAGGAAGGGTTCCCTTGCCCTGGGAACCCCGTCACCGGTGGGGAGATCAGCAAGGACACAATGGGAGTTACAGAGGCTCGGAGGAATGTATGTATCAGCCGGATTGTAGCAGCAGAACGGAGACCAGCACAGAGAGTCTGTGCCGCCTCCCTGCACTCCCCAGCCTGAGATGTGTGTCTGCTGGTGCGTGGGGGGTGCTGAAAGTCAGGCTTCACTGGACAGACATGGGGGGAAGAACCCTGTGCGGAAAGAGCCTGCAGGGGTGGGAACGTGGTCCGAGCTGCAACCTGGAGTGTGTGCAGGAAGGAGTCAAGTCCGCTGTTCAAGCCCCGTTGTTAGCAGGTGCAGCTCTACCTCTAGGAGCTCTGGGAGCATGCAGGTGCCTGCAGGTGCCCACATGTGGAGGCTGAGCTGCTATCTGAGCTGATCCCCAGGGGCCATGCAACTTAAGAAGCAGGGCTGAAATCTAAGCTATGCCCCAGCAGCTGTGTGGTCTGTGGGTTTACACCACTGCCATTCAATGAAATGGAAAGATAGCCCATGTTCCTGGATTGGAAGAATTAATATTGTTAAAATAGCCATACTACCCAAAGCAATCTGCAGGTGTAATGCGATCCCTGTCAAATTGCCCAGGACATTTTTCACAGAACTAGAACAAACAATACTAAAATTTATATGGAACCATCAAAGACCTACAATTGCCAAAGCATTACTGAAGAGAAAGAAAGAGGCTGGAGGAATAACTCTCCCAGACTTCAGACAATGCTACAGAGCTGCAGTCATCAAGACAGCATGGTATTGGTACAAAAACAGACATATAGACCAATGGAACAGAATAGAGAGCCCAGAAATGAACCCACAAACTTTTGGTCAACTCATCTTCGACAAAGGAGGCAAGAATATACAATGGAATAAAGACAGTCTCTTCAGCAAATGGTGTTGGGAAAACTGGACAGCAGCATATAAAACAATGAAGCTAGAACACTCCCTTACACCCTATACAAAAATCAGCTCAAAATGGATCAAAGACTTAAACATAAGACAAGATACAATAAACCTCCTAGAGGAAAACATAGGCAAAACATTATCTGACATACATTTCAAAAATTTTCTCCTAGAAGAAATAAAAGCAAGAATAAACAAATGGGACCTAATGAAACTTACAAGCTTCTGCACAGCAAAGGAAACCATAAGTAAAACAAGAAGACAACCTATGAAATGGGAGAAAATTTTTGCAAGTGAAACCAACAAAGGCTTGATCTCCAGAATATATAAGCAGCTCATACAACTCAATAAGAAAAAAATAAACAACCCAATCCAAAAATGGGCAGAAGACCTAAACAAGCAATTCTCCAAGGACGACATACAAATGATCAAAAGGCACGTGAAAAAATGCTCAATATCACTAATTATCAGAGAAGTGCAAATCAAAACTACAATGAGGTATCACCTCACACCAGTCAGAATAGTTGTCATTCGAAAATCCAAAAATGACAAATGCTGGAGAGGCTGTGGAGAAAGGGGAACCCTCCTACACTGCTGGTGGGAATGCAGTTTGGTGCAGCCACTATGGAAAACAGTGTGGAGATTCCTCAAAAGACTAGGAATAGACTTACCATATGACCCAGGAATCCCACTCCTGGGCTTGTACCCAGAAGGAAATCTACTTCAGGATGACACCTGCACCCCAATGTTCATAGCAGCACTATTTACAATAGCCAAAACATGGAAACAGCCTAAATGTCCATCAACAGGTGACTGGATAAAGAAGATGTGGTATATTTATACAATGGAATACTACTCAGCCATAAAAACCAACAACATAATGCCATTTGTGGCAACATGGATGCTCCTGGAGAATGTCATTCTAAGTGAAGTAAGCCAGAAAGAGAAAGAAAAATACCATATGAGATTGCTCATATGTGGAATCTAAAAAACAAAAACAAAAACAAACAAACAAAAACAAAGCGTAAATACAGGACAGAAATAGACTCATAGACTGAGAATACAGATTTGTGGTTGCCAGGGGGGCGGAAGGTGGGAAGGGATAGACTGGGATTTCAGAATTGTAGAATAGATAAACAAGATTATACCGTATAGCACAGGGAAATATACACGAAATGTTATGGTAGCTCACAGAGAAAAAAATGTGACGATGAGTGTGTATATGTCCATGAATGACTGAAAAATTGTGCTGAACACTGGAATTTGACACAACATTGTAAAATGATTATAAATCAATAAAAAATGTTAAAAAATAAGGAAAAAAATGACAACTTACAGAATGGGAGAAAATATTTGCAAATGACTTGATTGACAAAGATTTAATTTCCGGAGTATATGAACAGTTCATTCAACTTAACAAAAAAACCAAACAACCCAATCAAAAAATGAGCAGAAGACCTAAACAAACAATTCTCCAATGATGACACACAGATGGCCAAAACACACATGAAAAAATGCTCAATATCGCTTATAGTTTTTTCATGCTATAGATCTTTGGGAATTATCAGAGAAATGCAAATCACAACTACAATGAGGTATCAGCTCACGCCAGTCAGAATGGCCATCATTAAAAAGTCCACAAACGATAAATGCTAGAGAGGGTGTGGAGAAAAGGGAACCCTCCTACACTGCTGGTGGTAATGTAGTTTGCTGCAGCCATTATGGAAAACAGTATGGAAAGTCCTCGAAACACTGAAAATAGACTTATCATATGGTCCAGCAAGCAATCCCACTCCTGGGCATCTATCCCATGGGAACCCTAATTTGAAAAGATACATGTGCCCCAGTGTTCATAGCAGCACTGTATTATAGTAGTCAAGACATGGAAGCAACCTAAATGTCCATTGACAAGATGACTAGATAAAGAAGATGGTGGTATATTTATACAATGGAATACTACTCAGCCATAAAAAGAGAATAAAATAACGCTATTTGCAGCAACATGGATGGACCTGGACATCGTCATTCTAAGTGAAGTAAGCCAGAAAGAGAAAGAAAAATGCCACACGATATCACTCATATGTGGAATCTAAAAAAAAAAAGAAAAAAGAGGACGTTAATGAACTCATCTACAAAACAGAAACAGACTCACAGACATAGTAAATAAATTTATGGTTACCAGAGGAAAGGAGGTGGGAAGGGATAAATTTGGGAGTTTGAGATTTGCAAAGGTTAACCCCTGTATATAAAAATAGATAAAAAACAAATTTCTTCTATATAGCATTTCTTCTGTATTGAACTATATTTGATATCTTGTAATAACTTTTAATGAAAAAGAATATGAAAACAAATATGTATATATATGCATGACTGGGACATTGTGCTGTACACTAGAAATTTACACATTCTAACTGACTATACTTGAATAAAATAAATACAAATTAAAAGAAAAAATTTAAAAAATAACAAAAATAACCCAATCCAAAAATGGGTTGAAGGCCTAAATAGACATTTCTCCAAAAAGACATACGGATGGCCAATAGGTCCATGAAAAGATGCTCAATATTGCTAATTATCAGAGAAATGCAAATCATCTCATCTAACTACTAACATATAGGAAACCCAGGGGCCATAGAAACATTTAAAATAACGCCATAGGAATGCAGTCAGCAGAATCCAGATTGTGGAAAACTCTATAGACAAATAACATAATTTCTTCAGCAGATAACTTGCAAATTTAAAAAAGGAGGAGGAGGGAGGAAAAACATAGATTAAAAGAGACTTAATATATACCAGTTGCAACCAGAGTGAATCCCAAGTAAAGGAAGTAAATTATAAAACTGTGTGTATGTTTGAGATAATCAGGAAAATTTGACCTTTTACTGTTAAGTTGATATTAGAATTTAGTACTCATATTTTTAGGAAAGATAATAGTCTTGTGGTTGTATTTTTTTTTAAAAAGAACTCTTATCATTAGTGATATATGCTGAAATAGTCACATGTGAATTTCAAGACGTCTGGGATTTTCTGTAAAAATAATCCTGGAGGGTGGGGTTTACGTGGTTAAGGATGTAGATAAAACAAGACTGGCTGTGAATTGATAATTGCTAAGTTGGGGGATGGGTACATGGTGGTTCATTATACTACTCATCTAGTTTTGTATGTTTGAAATTTTTTCCTGTAGTAATACTATTAGAAAAATCTCAGAAAGGTCAGTGTTTTTAATTGAGATATAATTAACTTATAAAATTATGTTAGTTTCACTTGTGCAACATAATGATTCCATATTTGTGTAAATTGTGAAATGGTCACCACGGTATGTCTAGTTAATGTCCATCACTGCACATAGTTGGAAAATGTTTTTCTTGTGATGAGACTTTAAGATCTACTTTCCTAGCAACTTTCAAATATATATACGGTATTGTTAACTGTAGTCACCATGCTATACGTTACGTCCCCAGGACTTTACAACTGGAAGTTTGTACTTTTTTGACCACCACCACCCATTTCACCCACCTCGTACCCACCCCCCAACCCCAACCCCTGGCATCCACCAATCTGTTCTCTGTACAAAGAGATGATTTTTTTGTTTTGTTTTAGGGCAGGGAGGTAATTAGGTTTGTTTATTTATTTTAATGGTGGTCCTGGGGGTTGAACCAGGACCTTGGGCATGCAAAGAGATGATTTTTAAAAGAATAAAATGTTGCATAAATACTTGAAGATTTGTATTACAGCATTATTTGTGCTATTCTGAAACTGGAAATAAATGACTCACAAAGAAATGGTATATATCAACTACATGGTTGGATTATCCTGTGGTCTTTAAAGTTAACAATATGTGGGTTACTTAGCAATATGGGAAACTTTTGTTTTAAAATTTTAATAGTGGAAAAAAGACCCCAAATTCTGCATATACTGGTATGTCTAGAGAGAAGGTGCTGCGTTGATCTACGATTTACCACAATACACATGGCTTTGCATGTGAGGGTGGACCGTATGGTTTCAGAAATTCCATCCTATTATTGTTGAGCATTTGTGCAATAAATAAACCATCATGAAATTCTGGTATGCCTATATTAAGTATGTTACTGCCCGTGAATAGTTTTATAAATTATGTTTTCAGTGTTAACAGATTTTGTCTGAAAGTATGAATTATGTTCCTACAAATATAAGAATATAGTTTACAAATAATAAGTCCTGCTTGTAAAAAACTAGCAGGTTTTTGGTTTGCCATGTAATGTCAAAATTTGCCTGCTATTTTGAATACTCCTTGGGAGAAAAATTAAGAAAAGAATAGTACTGTAGAATGTGATTAGAAATAGAAATAACCTATATTACTCAATTTTATTATACCAAACTAGATTAGTCCAGTGCAGACTTTGTCTTCATTTTCAAATCTCACGTGAATTACAAAAAGCTAAAACGAGATGAGTGTAGTATTTTCATTTATATAGAAATTTGGCCTAGGTTAAATGGAGTATTCAAGGGAAGCCAGAATGTTTGAGCTTGTCTCTCACTGAATTAAGATCTGTTCACATAGGTTCGTTAGGTAATCATAGTCCATCAGTCAAGTTAAAGTGGTTCCAAGGAAACAAACTGCACTTCTCTCTACATCAGAATGTTGTGTTCTGTAAGTTTTGAAATTTGCTGAGAACATGCTAATTTTCTCACTCGATTTAGACCTAAATTTACTAATTTATCCTAACTATATGATGCTGCATTTAATGAAGATGATCTTTGTGCTGTTTTTCTTTTGTTTGTTGTTAATTTCTTATGATGAATGTATTATTACACTCAGTGGGCAAAACATTTTAATTATAATGTAGTTTGAAATAATATTCTACTTAGGTTTTTACAAATAAAATTCTACACCTTGTTTTGTGGACTGAATATTTTCAAAAATATTTTAATTTGAGCAGAGGAGAACTATGAGGAAATTTGAAGTCTAATATTATCAACAAGGGACTGTAATATGATAAAACCTAAATATATCAGAAGATATGATTAAAAATTTTTTTACTGAAGTGCAGTTGATTTACAATGTTAGTTTCAGGTGTAGGGCAGAGTGATTCAATTATACATATACATACATATGTATTTTTTCTTTTCAGATTCTTTTCCATTGTATGTTATTACAAGAAATTGAATATAGTGCCCTGTGCTATACAATAGGTCCTTGTTGTTCATCTACTTTATATGTAGTAATTTGTGTCTGTTAACCTCCCATGTCTAATATTATCCCTCCCCCACCCTTTCCTCTTTGGTAACCACAGTTTGTTTTCTGTGTCTGTTAGTCTGTTTTTGGTTTGTAAATGGAATGTGTATCTTTTTTTTTAGATTCCATGTAAATGGTATTATGATGATACTTGTCTTTCTCTGTCTGGCTGACTTACTTCACTCAATATGATAATCTCTAGGTCCATCCATGTTGCTGCAAATGGCATTATTTCTTTTTTTATGACTGAGTAATACTCCATTGCATACACACACACACACACACACACACACACACACACACACACCACATCTTGTTTATCCATTCATCTGTTGATGGACATTTAGGTTGCTACCATGTCTTGGCTATTGTACATTGTGCTGCTGTGAACACTGGAGTATATGTATCTTTTCGAATTATAGTTTATGTGTCCAGGAGTAGGATTGCTGGATCATACATCAACTCTATTTTTAGTTTTTTAAGGATCCTCCATACTGTCCTCTATAGTGGCTGCACCAAACTGCATTCCCACCAGCAGTGTAGGAAGGTTCCTTTTTCTCCACACACTCTCTAGCATTTATCGTTTGTAGACTTTTTAATGATGGCCATTCTGACTGGTGTAAGAGGACATCATTGTAGTTTTGATTTGCATTTCTCTGATAATTAGTGATACTGAGCATCTTTTCATGTGCCTATTGGCCATCTGGATACCTTCTTTTGAGAAATCTCTATTTAGGTCTTCTACCCAGTTTTTGATTGGGTTGTTTGTTTTGATATTAAGCTGTATGAGCTGTTTGTATATTTTGGAAATTAAGTCGGTTGTGTCATTTGCAAATATTTTGTCCCATTCTGTAGGTTGTTATTTTGTTTTGTTGAGTGTTTCCTTTGCTATGCAAGAGATTTGAGTTTGATTAGATCCCATTTGTTTATTTTTGCCTTTGTTTCCTTTGCTTTTGGAGACAGAGCCACAAAAATACTGCAATTTATGTCAAAGGGTGTTCTGCCTGTATTTTCCTCTGGGAGGTTTATAGTATCTGATCTTACACTTAGGTCTTTAATCAATTTTGAGTTTACTTTTGTATATGGTGTTAGAGAGTGTTCTAGTTTCAGTCTTTTACAGGTAGCTGTCCAGTTTTCTCAGTACCACTTACTGTAGAGACGGTCTTTTCTCCATTGTATATTCCTGCCTCCTTTGTCATAGGTTAGTTGACCATAGACTGTGGGTTTAAATTTCTGGACTTTCTATCCTGTTCCATTGATTTATGTGTCTGTTTTGTGCCAGTTCCAGGCTGTTTTGATTACAGTAGCTTTGTAATATAGTCTGAAGTCAGGGAGCGTGATTTCCCCCAGAACCGTTCTCCTTTCTTAAAATTGTTTTGGCTATTCAGGGTCTTTTGTGTTTCTATGCAGGTTTAAAATTTTTCATTCTAGTTCTGTGAAAAATGTCATTGACATTTTGATAGTGGTTGCAGTAAATCTGGAAATTGCCTTGGGTAGTATGGCCATTTTAGTAATACTGGTTCTTCCAGTCCAAGAACATGGTATACCTTTCCACCTGTTTGTGTCATCTTCAGTTTCTTCATCAGTGTCTTGCAGTTTTCGGAGTACAGGTCCTTGTGATTTTCTTGCTTCTAGTTGTGGCCTCTTCTTTTCCACTAGAGAAGTTCCTTTAGTGTTTGTTGTGCGGGTGGTTTGGTGGTGCAGCACTCTTTTAGCTTTTTCTTGCCTCTGAAGCTTTTGATTTCTCCATTAAACCTGAATGGTAGCCTTGCTGGGCAGAGTATTCTTGGTTGTAGGCTTCTGCCTTTCATTATGTTAAATATATTACGCTGCTGCTTTCTGACCTGCAAAGGAAGTACCTCAAAACATAACCATTCTACAGGGATCCAAAATCATAATTTTATAAAACGATAAAATTACTCCCATGCCCTAGGCTCCTGATAGGATGTGTTTCCATCCTAGTAAATTGTGTTTGATTTTTCTGAATTACTGTGCACGATGTTAAATTGCATCTTGTACCCACAAGTAGTTCTGTGGGGACTGTGGGCTGTGCATAGTGAAGGGCATTAGGACTGGAGGTGTCACCAGTTGCCCGCTGCTCTCTTTCCCCCGCTCTCCGTCTGCTGCTGAGGTATCTTCCCAGCGGTCCGTGTGTCTTCCTGACAGCCTTTTTCCTAGATTATACAATTGAACGTGTATGAGAATGAGGCTAGGCTTTAGAACCCAAGAGGACTGTGCTGAGTTCTCCTCCTCCCTCGTGTCAGCTTTATGACTGGACCAGTCCTTTGACTCCTCCTCAGTCTTCTTTGCTATGAAATGGGGCCAATGTAGGGTTACACTGAAGAGTGAATGATAGTTATGCTGTGCATACAACACGTCAAATGCAGTGCTTGGCAGGGTACTTACTCCATAAATGGAAGCTATTAAGATACCTGTGTTATGATCAGCACTCAGTAATTGGTAGTTCCCTTTCTACTCCCAACCCAAACTTTCCATGTGTCCTGTCATTTTCAAATAGAAGCTAACCAGTTCTAGGAAGCTTGCCTGGGCTATTGGGCGTTTGTTAGCTAGTGGACCACTTTTTCCATATAGTTGTGTGAGCTTTGCTGCTGGTCTTGTGGTGCATTAAGCCTTGGGTGATGGGAGTGGTGGATTTGCCTTCCTGTCTGATATGAAAATACAAATATACTGGATGTGTCTGTTTTCCAGGTACAAAAGCCGCACAAGTAATAAGCAGGCACCATTATTTTTCTCTCCCGTAGTTATGTGCTGCTCACCTGCCAGCTGAGTCAGAGGCACCCAGTCATTACCAGGCGGTATGTCGCGCACTGTTTGCAGAGACAATGGAGCTGCATACGTTTCTGACTAAAATTAAGAGTGCAAAAGAGGTGAGTGCTACTGCTTTCCTGTGTATTGGCCTGTGAAGGAGAAACCTGAATTTTCAACGTTGCCCATTGTATTTTGTGAAGTATTTATTTCCGTCCTTCTGTGCTGAAAGTCATTCGGGAGAGAAGCAACTTACGCAGAAGTGTGTCTATCCTTTATTACTGTGTGAATCCATCTTATAAAACAAAGATTTTTTTGGGGAGGGTGTCACTCCATGGCAGAGCGTGGGCTTAGCATACATGAGCTCAATCCCGAGCACCTCTGTTGAAAAAAAGAAGTTTGGTAAATATCAGAAAAGAATGCTTTTAAGGGTTATAATTATCTTCCCCATCTCGTTGGAACTGAGATTGCCTCCTTCAGAGAGGCTAGTGGTATTTTTAGGGTGTAAGTATGGTCTTCTGGGGTTAGAGTAAGCTAAGTGAGCTCTTAAAGTGCTTCCACTTCTGAACTTAAAGAAAACTATTAGTAAATATTTTATCTATTTTAGTGAGCTTAAAATTTTGTTTTTGCACTCAGTGGAAACTTTGCTTTGCCAAACACATTCTCAGGAAGAGATTATTTATTTAAATAAAAGTGTTTTTAAATAGTAGCCTCACAAGTGGAGTAAAAGAACACAAGTGTTTGAAACCATTGGTAGCTCTGGTGATGCCCACAGAGACCGGCCAGGCCTCGGCCAAGGTGGGGACCTGAAGGTCAGGGTTCCAGCCATGTGTCACCCTGTCACCTCTGGCACCAGCCACATCTAGGTCTTCATAGGTTCTGGTTCTGTCCTGTTTCCCTGCTCTAGTTCCTTACTTTGCTGATCTCTTCTCAGCCTTTTCCATTCTTCTGCCTGGAAGCTCTGCTCCGCTTTTAAGAAGGACTCAGCACCCCTGGGCTCTTCTTGGGACGCCTTCTCCCCAGGGGGCAGCACTTTGTCCTGCTTCCCCCTTGGGGGCGGCGGCTCTGTCCTGCTCAGCCTCCTGTCTCTGGACTGGGTGGGCTGGTGATGTTCTGTCTCTGATGCTTCTGAACAGTGGCTCTTCATACCTGTTCCAAAGCCCCTGCCCCCCGCGTCTGTGATTCCAGAAGCTGCTGTCACTGCCATCATCCTGACCGACGTGTTCAGTAAAAAGAGACTGTAGCCTGTGTCCTTGACTCTCCTCTCCTTCTGCACTCTGCTTCTGAGCACAGCTTCGTCCTGATGACCCGCCATCCTTCCGCCCTGGAAGTCATGGGCTCTCGTCCCTCATCTCCTGTCCCCCTGCGCTTTGAGTGCCTCCCCCCTCTGCCACCTGAACTGCCCCCCCCCCCGTCTGCCAGTTTGTCAGCCCTTCTGGGATTCACTCCTTGTCCTACAGGGGTGAGGTTTAGTCACTTTGCCAGGAGTTCAGGCCCACATGTCCAACCTAGATTATTACCCCAGCCGCCTGCTGGTCTCCTGACTGTAAATTCTCTGTCCGATTCATCTTCTACTTTGTCAACGAGAGGTTTTTGCAGACAACAGATCTACCTTGAGGGGTCCGGCTCCAGGGCCAGACCGCTATGTCATCTTCCAGGCCTGGCCGGAGGCTGGCTTTCCCTGGCAGGCCTCACGAGGGCCAGCTGCCTTCCCCACCCGGGACTGACATGCCGCACTCTGCTTTTCTGGAGGGGACCATGTGGACTTGGAGCACTCCACCAGCAGGCCATGTGCACACGCACGCCTGCGGCCCTTGCACAGGCGCCTCCGCTTGCAGGACCTCGGTGGGGGCACCTGCTATCCTGCTTGCCCCGCCCACTCCCAGGCCCGTGACGTGTGTCGGGGGACGGTTGGCCAGCACTCTTCCGCAGTGACAAGATTTCCCCCCACACTGTCGTGCAGTGTCATTCTGAGGGTGAGCAAAACGGGGGCAGCACATGCTTGGTGGCCTCTTGTTGGCGCTGTCGCAGTGAGGCAAGAAGACGTGACCATTGCTTTCACTTTGCCTTGTGCTTCCTGACCGCTGGACACCTGGCAGCTCAACACAGGAGGCTTGCCCATAGAGTGAAGTTAAAGTCCATTGTTTTGCACACGAGGCCTTCGTGGCATTTCACCTGCGTGTTTTTATTCTCCTTGTCAGCTCTGTCTTCTTTGCGTTGTGCACTATCCAATCAGAACTACTTGCAGTTTCTGAGTGTCTGGTGCTTGTCTGTCTGTGACCCAGCACATCCTGCTCTTTCTGCCTGGCCCTTCCCCTCCCCTTTCTGCTGGGTGAGCTCCTGTTTACTCACCCTGCCCTGCTCACAAGCTGCCTCCTCTGTCAAGTTCTCATGGCCCCCCTCCTCCCCAGAGTCTGTGCCCTTCACTTTCTCTGTATCTTGCACGTCCTTCAGTCTTGCTTCTCATACTCCATGGTAGCTATTTACTTATTTCTTTGAACTTTTTATTCACGACTGTACCAGATTCTTCTTGAGATAAATGTGTTTTAAATCATCTTCATATTAATGACTTATTGCAGTGTGCACACATAGGAAACAGTCTAGAAATGTTGGTTAAGCTGAAATACTTAATGCATTATGTCTGTTTTTTCGGAACTTGGATGGTTTTCTTCTGGTTGAAAGAAGGCAGTTTTGAAAGCATTTCTAACTATTAGAAATATTTTGGCCAAGAACTTCTAGTAAATACAAGAAGTTTTATGGGGGTATAAATGAGGTCTTTGAGTGCTCTGTCCATTCTTTAAGTTTACACATAAAAATTCATGTAATAGTGAGTCTTGAAGGCAAGCCATAAAATATGTGGACATCCTGATACAAGAATATTCTGTATCATTTAATTACAGATTTTATGCCATATAAATTTTCTGTCAATACTGAGGTTTTAGGAATAAAGTCTTAGAGGGTCCAAATGGATTTCCTTTTCCTCTTCAATGTATGCAGCTTCTTAAAATTATAGATTTTCATACATATTAGTTCACGTGAATGTTAGCTGATTTAACCTTTAACGTATTCTCAAGAGTGCTAAATTCACACTAATAATAAAAACTCTGCTAATTTGGTAACTTTTCTGAAGATCTCAAAATATGCATTTTAAAAGTCAATCTTCTATACTTGTGAGTTAGTATATATCAGTTGGAATTTTCAAAGTAATAAACTCTAATACAAGTCGATTGATTATCTGAGTATCAGTGATGCTTTGGACAACTTTGTGTTTCTGTGTTTGTGTGTATAAAATTAGGGTACGATCTTAGTATCAGGACATTTGAGCTCAGCTGCTGATAGTGTTCTTGATTTGGGAGACCAAAAGTACTTTAATTATATTACATTTCTTATATGCTCTACTGACAGTTTATTAAAATATGAAACCTGCAATCTGTTTCCAAGTGTTACAGTTGTTCTATAAAGTGGTCATTGCATTTACTAGATCTACCTACTTTACAGAGTACAGAGTCTTATAGTTCATCATTTATTTGTTTAGAAAGCAAATTCATTTTCATTCTGATCTCTTTTCATAATGTGATGATTTTGTTCTTACACAAGGAATGAGGTTGTTCTCCAAATGATAGGGGAGATTTGGATGGGCCTGCTGTTACTGTATCTCAAAGGCCATTTGATATCCTTGGAAGTAAGTACATACTCTTGCATCTCGTAAGCAATTTGATATCCGTGCACGTAAGTGTAGCTGGAGGGGCCGTCTGAGCAATCCATTTAGTGCATCAGGCTGTGTGAAAGAAGAGACAGCTTGTGCCCTGCTGCCAGTGACCCACCGCAGCCCAAATCCCCCCCACCCCCCGGCTGGCTAGGGCGGAGTGGAAAGTTTAGCTTGTGTGAATTATTTTATGGGAAAAGAAGAAATTGTATCAGTGGTGGTGTGCTTTAGTTTGTTTTTGTCTAGGTAGTTTTTGGTCATCCTGGTTTTGTTATTGTTAAGTGAAATTACTCGTTAGTCCCTCAGACGGTAATTCCTGCTGCTGTCCTGTATTGTACGCCCTGCGGGTAGAAAGCAGACTCTGTTGCTTGCTTCATTTAATCCTCAGGAACAATCCCAAGACTAGGAAGTCGGTTGATTCCGTCTGTCCCTAGCATGCTGGAGCCGTTTGTGTCTCCATGTTGAGAGTGTGTGGGGGGCCTCACCCCTGTCCTCCAGGGGTACGTTGTTTCACAGCAGAGGTGTAACTGTAGAAAAAACTTGATGGATCAGAGAAGTACACTGTTTTAAAAAATCTGTCTTTTAAGAAGAATCCTTTTTTAATTTAAGCAAGTAAACCACTTCTTTTCATTTACATTATATTTAAAATATGTATATCAACGTTGGTCAGTTTTTCAAAGCCCCTTTACTGTTGGTGAATCACATTCTCCCACTCATTCATGTGACTGCTTAAGTCACATAGCCTTTGCTAGATTTCTGTTCAGTTGTCTTTAAAGAGGGAAGAGGGGGCAATTAGACATGCTAACTGTGCGTTAAGTCATAAGATTCTCTGCAGAAAAGTGTAATTCATGTGGCTAAATCTTTGTTCTGTTCATTCACCAAGATTTTCCTCATTTTTGTGCCAGTCTTGTTTTGTGTAAACAAAATGTATGCAGATAAATATTTTAAACTGCATTTTAACTGCATTCCCAATAAAATTTCCTCTTGTTGTTGTGTACTATTTAATATTATGTATCATGCTGTTTTATGATACATTTTACATTTGAGATGGAGTTTATAGGAAGGCTGTTCAGTGCTGTAGATTTTATAGGAAAGCACAGGTTGTCAGCATTGAGCTGGTATCAGTATGGACTCAAACTTCTGTATTTCAAAGTCTAATGGTAAAAACCCCTGCAAAGAAGAAATTCATAGCACAGTAACATTAGCTGTAAGTGGATGAACAGTCACAAGAACTGAGCGCGGGGAAACCAGGTTCACGTCGCTGCAGCGAGACTCCAGATTAGAAGGCGTGTGAAAGGTTTTTAAAGCCATAATTTCTGTCGGGAAATGAAAACTCCCTCTCCCCTTGCAGTTTCCTGTATCAGACATGCAAACACGCCCAGAATGAAGGCAGAGCACCCAGGCGCTGTGCTCTCTGCGGGAGGAGGCGTCCCGGGTGCCTCGGGCCAGGCCCTGCGGGTGTGGACTGCTGATTTTCCGTCTCTGAGGAGCTTTGATCTCTCCTCAAGTGTGCCGGCACCTGTGGGGCTTGCGGATTTAGTTTCCTTAAGTCCTCTTACAAATTCTGGGTTCATTCACCCTCTCAAGTGTGGTTCTTCCCCTGCATCCTTCAGTCCTCAGCGGAAGGGACGTCTGGGGCCTCCCCTAAACACACTAGCGCGTTTATCAGACTCGGCCTTTTCTTCCAGTCGCAGTATGCCGTGCACTTCCTCCCTGGCAGCCACCACCCTCTGGTTGTCTAGCTGGTCTCTTCTGACTCCTGGGTGTCTGCCACTAGGATATATTCTCACTGAGGCTAGAGACCTTTCCTCTCTAACGCACTGTGTCCCCAGCGTGCCAGTGCTTTGTAAATACTTGGTCAGTGTGAATGCCCTAGGAACCTGGGGTTCGGATGTTGCAGGTCTGATTCCTCACCCCTTGCCATGAACCTTGGCCCTGACACTCCTGCCTTGTCTCCCGAGGGCAGAGCCGCCTTCGTGCCCTCGCTGCCGGTGCCTTCCTCCTGCAGTGACCTGACCCTCCTGCCCGAGCTGTGGCGAGCTTCCTGGCGCTGTCGCCCTTTTCTCAGGCGGTCTGTCCGCCAGCATTACGTCCCTGCGTGAAGACCTTGTTGACTCCTTCGTGCTTGTGGGCGGGAGGGTTAGACCCCTGAGCATGACGTAGAGACTGTTGACAGCTGGACCCCGATCTGACCTGCCTCTTGGTCCCCTGTTCCCCACACGTGCCCGTCTTCCCTTCCTCCAGTCCCCGATTGCCTAGGGCCTCTGCACCCACTGAAATGTCCTTTTCCTCTCTTCTCTCGGTTAGAAATGCTTGCTTATTCTTGAGACCTGACTCAAATGTCCACTATTCCGAAATGCTTTTGCTGATCGAAGTTAGTTTCTTCCTTCTCTGTGTTCATCCACAGAGCATTCTGCCCTGGCTTCCGTCACTCAGCACGCTCTGTCGGAATTGTCGTTTATGTGTGTCCCCTCACTGACTGTGCCTTCTCCAGGACAGGGCCGTGTTTATGCTGCCAACCCCGTCAGAGAGTTAGGCCAAGAGCAGTGTCTCCTGTCGTCTTTTCAGGTGTGTTCCCCTTGCTGCTTCCTCAGCTTAGGGCAACCCTAGGTCTCTTCATTAATGAGACTTTTTTTAACCTAATGAATGTCACATTTTGGTTCTAAAGTTGGATTTTCCTGAAAGTTTAACACATGAACATGCAAGAAGAAATGGAGCAAAAAGAATCAGCCTTAAGTTGTTTACAGCCATCCCCTCACATTCAGCCTGTGCCCAGGGGGGACCTCGGGAGTAAGGTTGAGACTGAACTGCTTGGTTTTTATTAATTTTTATTAAGTGATTGACATTTTTGTTTCAGTTAGCCTCATACAAGAATCGTGGTTTTTTGAAGACATCTTTGAGCTCAGTTAATCTTACATAAGATATTGCTAAAATATTTTACTTAAAATGGAGTATACTATAGGTATATAAAATGTATATATAAAGTACCTTCTGTTGCTAGGGGGGAAACCTTTTTGGAATTGATTAGGCTGTTATGAAACTGTCTTTTGTCTGCTCCTTAAATCAAATAACCATATTTTATAACCTGTAATTGGTTGAAAAAAATCGAATGTAAACATTTCCCACCCAAGTGTCTCTTTAACAGCCAGTAAGCAAATCCACCTGTGTCGTGGTGCTTTTGGTAATTAACACATTGACTCTGAAGACATCTGCTTGTGACATGACTTCAGGCTGTCTTCTGCTTGAATGAAATGCACTTACAAGCAAAGCCACAGGACCTCTGTCTCACTCACATATTGATGTATACTTTAATTAGCTTTCTCGTATTCCCTCCCTGTCCCTCTCATGTCTGCTCCCAGCATCTCTAGTAATAAAACTGCGATGACATTTAACTTAACTGGAAGTTTCTTCCTAGTGCTAAAACAGATTTCTGTTCCTCCAAGTGCTGAACATATTTTTTGAAAGAAAGAAATCTACCATCAGATGTCTGTCTGTAAGGTTGCCATTTGTTCATTTTAATTCGATCGCCGATCGTTTGTAACTTCTTAAGGCCCTTGTCAAAATCTTTCTTCTCTTTGGTTTGTTCTTTTGTGAGTGTCAGTAAAGGTGCAGAGCACTCACCTTCCAGCAGTAGTGAAATGACCCTCTCTGCCCGTAGATTTCTTCGCTTTGTCCCTTCCCCCTGCTAAGATGCTTCAGAAGAATCTTTCTTGTAAAATAACACGTCAGAACTCTTCTGCCTTTCAGGTCCTGTGGCTCTGAATGTAATGAGTTTATTCTATCAGATAAAATTCACACGTCGGAAGTACTGCCGTGCGCCGTGCACCTCTGCTTCTGTCCCCAGGCCACTCGGTGTCTCTCCCACAGGCGGTGGGGGCTGTTCATGTCTTCTCCTTCCTTGAAGAGCTAGCTTATGTGTGTTTTTCCTCCCTGTTCTACACTGTTCTAAACCTTCCTTTTTTCACTTAGTAATACGTCTGGAAGATCACTCATGTCAGTGGGTAGTGTCTGCATCTCTCGTGTCTCCATGGTAGTCTGTCATGCGGAGGTACTGTTACTGGTCTGATCAGTCCTCTGCTGACAACGAGTAGGTCACTTCCAGCCTTTTGCTGTTTACAAACAATGCTGCAGTGGATAGTTTTTAACCTGTCTTTCTTGGGTGTGATCACATATGTGAGATAAATTCCCAAGAGTAGAGTTGCCGGGTCAGAGGAGCTGTGCATTTATAGTTTTCATAAAATATCATGAGATTGTCCTTCATAGCGGTTTACTAATTGATACTTTCAATGGAAATTTAAGTGTCTACTTTTTCTGCATCTTCACAACGTGTTTTCTAAGTGATAAGTGAAAATTTGTATCTCATAGTTTTAGTTTACGTTTTCTCTGTCGTGAATGAGATTGGGTGCCTTTTCATATTCTTAAGGGCTATTGTATTTGTCAGTTGCCTATTCATATTCTTTGCCCATTTTTCTAATGGTCTTGGTCTTTCTTATTGATTTATATTCATTCATTAGGAAAATAGCTTTTGTGATATAATTTGTAAATGTTGTGTCTTATATTTTAATAATGATTATCACTGCATTTCTATAGTTGTGAAAATTGTTGAGTATAAAAACTGAATGGGCAGATAGATGTCTTTAGGGAGATGCTGTGAGTCCAGCTACTTGGGGAGAGATGGTCACTAAACACTCAGCCTGCATGTGTGTATGTGTGTGGGTGTGTAAGTATATTGGGAGAATAGAGGAGCAATATTCCTTTCCTAGAACCTAGAGATGAACTCCTTCATTTTGATGACTTCATCTATACCTTTTCGAATTTCAACAGTGAACCATATAAATTTGAATTAAACTGTACAGAATAGGCAATTTATAGTTGAGTATCTTAACATTTTCATATTTTTCGTAGAAGTTTATGCTCTTCTCCCTGTCCCACCCCTCTGGGAGCAGGGGCACGTTACATCTTTAAGAAAGTGCCAGAGAATTCCCCGAGCATCAAATCTACTGACCATGTGCATCAATGTAGTTGTGCTTTTATGATTTAACTGGCCCTAAAAATTCTGTTAGTTTAAATCTTTAACAGTCAGAAATTACTAAGGAAACTAAAACTGTCATGAGTATCTTGTCAGATTTCAGACTTTTCACGTGTGTTAATATTCACACATCCTAAGGAAGACTTTGTGCGCAGCGTGTTGCCCTCCGTGTACTGCCTTGTTCTCCATTCTTGTCTGCAGCAGGCTTGCTCGGGGAGTTGTCTGTTGTCGCAGTCTCCACTTCCGCCTTTTCCGTCCTTCCCTTACCTCGTTCCACCTTTGTTCCCTCTGCACGCAAGCACCCCAGCAAGTAGGAACAGACAACGCAGGTCGGCAGCGAGCGGCGCAGGGTCTTCAAGCGGAGGGGTTCGCGCTCTCCCTCACCCACCCACAGCGGCGTGCGTCCCATGAGAGAGGAGGCTTTTTCTGTCTAGCTTACGGCTGTTTATGGAGTGCCCCAAACTGTCTGCAGTGCAGTAAGCGATTAATAAACACTTGTTCAATAAATACAGGTTGAAAGAAAACCCCGCAGTGCCGTAGAACTTGATGAAAATGGAACTCTTACCCTTTTGTGATGAGCCGTTGGCTCTTTAATCCACTTGGGAGCTTTCCATTTGCCAGACGAACCGCTGCAACTCCCTGGGGGCTTTTTTGTGCTCTAATTTCCAAGATGTTAATTTGGGGCTGGTAAATATGATGATGAAGTCCTTTCTCCTGCTTTTCCGTGATAAAAATATCTGGATTAGGAAGGACATCATGGGTCTTACTCTGTGAGGCCAATATATATGTTCTGTTTATCATATACAATGTTTATATTAGTGACTTGGTTACTTGTGAAATGTATTTAATAGTCTATGTAAGTAATTTCTTTGGAAGTATATTAGAATATTTTAAGTGAGTAAAAAAGGTTTGTTCAAGGAATTATTGAAACATACTCCTTTTTATACATTTAAAAGTTTCTAATTGAAATATGTACACATTATACAGGGAATACCATTAAATAAATAGTTTAAAATGGTTAGCAATATGGAGGAAAATGGTGATCATTAAAATGCTGATATTAAAATCTTGTTTTCATATATGAATGTGTTTGTAAGGGTGGTTTAACCTAAAAAGAGACTTTTGTATGTGAGCTGATGTTCAATCTATGCAAATAAATTAAAATTACTCTCTGAGCATTTAACGTACTTGGGATTCACAGAGTAGATTTTATTTATTTTTTTAAGATGCCAGGGACTAAAAATGTTGGCATAGAGCGATTCTAACTGTAGCTTGAGAACGGTTACGTCAGAAACAGGGAGAGTTAGCTGCCATGTGGACGCTGTCAGAACTTTCTCACCATATTCCCAGCACAGGCTGGCATCTGTTATTACATTTGTGCAGGCAAAAAAGGAAACAAAATTTTATGCAGAAGCTGGAATATAACTGATGGAAGTGTGTCTCTAAAACTAGAAGAACCTGAGATTTCTGCTTGCGTATTTATCCAAGCTTGTTCAGTTACAGTATTTACAGACTCTCAGCTACTTTGCACTGATTTATTGCTGAGTCAGGACTTTTACTTCATGATGAGGCTAAAAAGGTCTCATTTGGTATAAGAAATGGTTTTGTAATTGCATGGAAGTGTTTACAATCAAATTCTCATAGACACTCATTGGCTTACGGGAACTAATACCTTCCAAGTAAATACCAAGTGACTCGCACCTGCCAGTCTGCTTCATATGAGCCAGGCTGCATGTGTGTTTCTTCTGTATTATTTTATGTAATGTTAACAAAACCCAAAAGGTACTCATTAGTCTATACATTTTACAGATGAGAAAGTCAAACTGGAGACTCGAGCAGTGATGTGCTGCCCAGAGCCACACAGCTGGGTAGTGTCTGAGCTATGGTTTGTGCTGCTTGCTGTTCAGAAACATAAAGAAACGTGGAATTCTCAGGCTGTTCATGTAAATCATCTTCAGGATTACAAACAGCAGATAGTTTTTCTCAGTGGCAGGGAGTTAGGGATGTTGTCACAGTCCAAGTAAGAAAGAGATGTATAAAGTCTTAACAGCGAGACCATCCTGGCTACATCCATCAGGGTGTGTCGGAGGATGGGAGCAGCTGAGGTTGGATGGGAAAGGGCCATGTGCTCCGCGCACCCTTCCACCAGACCCCCTGAGATGTGGAAGCATGAGCTCGTATTTCTGGAGTAAAGGGACGTAGTGAATCACAATTCTTTCTATTGCAGATGACAGAAATCCACTGGAATTAGCACAGGTGGGGTGGACAGGGACATATGGCCCCTCATTTGGGAATGGCAGGGCACTGCTGCTGCGGGCACAGCAGGACCCAGCATCCCACAGGCCGCGACCAGGGTCGGCTTTCTCACTCAACATCCCTGGACAGGCTCCTACTAAAGGCAGCTAAAGTGACAGTCTGCAGCCCAAATCACACATTTTCTCAGTTCAGTAATTCTAGCAGAAAGTTTTTTAGTTAACGGAGACAAAAGGTCTTGGAGGAAGACAGGGAGTCAGGTCACCCACTTGAGAACCGGTCACGTGGGTGGGAGGTAGGCTGCGCTGCCTGGTCAAGGTGGCATCCTCACCCTGTGACTAGCGGTGAGGGGCTAGGAAGCGGTCAGCCCTGCTGAAGGCGCGGGATGTGCGTCCCCAAAGAGAGAAGGACTGTTATCTGATGGGAAGGAGGGGAAGGGTTTCTGGGAAAACAACAGATGGCCACAGAGGGATCATGTAGTTCCGTACAAGTCAAAATATCTTTAAAATAGTGAATTCTCCCTTTAAAATTCATGTAAATTTTGTTTTAAATATCTACGTCGCGTTATATTTTTCAAATGTTCCATCTGTAGATTAATTTACCCTCCTGGAAATAGACTCTGGGATAAAGTTTGAATTCAGGAGGTTATTGGGGATTACTCTGGGGAGGACCTGTAAGGGGTGAGGGAAAGGTTACCTATGATGCAGGTGCAGCAGGCCTCAGGTGATCGCGAAGGGAGCTCAGAACCTGGGATGGCCCTTCCGAGGTGTGCCGCGTCGAGGCCGAGGCCAGGGGCCTGACCTGTGTGACTGGTAGTGGGCCACCTGGAGGAAAGCGTAAGCTTACAGGGCAACTGCCTTCTCTGAGTGCAGCTGCTAGGGCGGGGCTGGGCTATGACAGCCCCCAGTAGCCGATGGAAGAGAACTTTATTGGGAGTCAGGGTGGGGGTAAGGTGTGGGCCTGGGTAGCTTGCAGAGCATCCAGGAAAGTTATCTCCAGAAAGATGTGTTGTTTATTTGTTGTTGTGAGTGCTCCCTGGCATGTCCCTCTCCCAGAGTTGGAGCAAGTTCCCCAGAAGTACTTAAGGTACTCCAGTGTGAGGGTCACAGCACAGGCCCTGGGAACCCATCATGGGGGATTAAGAAGACAAACTAACGGAGGGAGAAATGGAAGCAGAAGGAGCAATTCAGAGACCTACTCTAATCAGCTTTTTGGTAGCAACAGTAGGAATCAAGAAAAAAGATAGATATTTCCAAGTTGCCGAAGACTTCGCATCTCCTGCTGTCTCCGTACATTTGTATTGCCTTCTCTTGTTTTGATCGTGAAAGGACCTAAAGATCATTGGAATTTAAAAAAAAAAACAACACACGCTTGTAAAGATGAGTTTCTCCATCGTGTTTACAGTGTTTTCCATTATCTTTGGTTTATAGATCATTGGGTAAACGATATAGTGCTTGCTCTGGGAGCAGCCTTTAGGTGACGGGAAATACTGTCCCATCCCTTCAGGGGATTCTGAATTTAGAGAAGAAAATACAGATTGTCCTCTGGATAATTTTCCTTTTGATTGAACTTCCTCTTATTAAAGTTGACTATTGAAAAGATTTAAGTGTTGAACATTCTCAGTTGAAAGTATCTTAATTCACTTTTTCAGCAAATGTTTACTAAACACCTACTGAGTGCAGGGCACTGCTCTAGAGATTTGAAGAGCCCCAGCAGAGCAGGCCAAAGCTACTCCCTCACGAAGCTTGGAGTCCAGCAGGGAGAGGCAGACAGTATGCATAGTACACAAACCATGTGGACTGTTAGAAAGCAGGATGGACTGTGGGAAAAGTCATAGACGGGGGTTGCTCATGGCAGGCTGTGGGGCTGGGGGTTTGCACAGGATGGTCAGGGTAGGCCCCACCGAGAAGGTGACGTCTGAGCAAGAACGAGGAGGCTGTGTGGGAATTAGCCCCATGGGTATCTGGGTGAAGCATCCTAGGGAGAGGGGACGAATGCCCTAAGGCGGGAGTAGGGAGAGACAGCAGGAGAAGAGGTACTTCCTCTCAGCTGCCTGTTTGTAGTATTTCGGTGGGTGGGTGACAGAGCCCAACTGAGTCCTAGGGTGCCTGAGGCAGTTCACCTCCTGACTCTCTTTTCTTTCACTATTTAACTGTAAAAACAGAAACAAAAACAAACAAACAAAGAAAACTGGAGGAAGAATCTTCTAGTCAAGAGAATAATGTGTACTTCAGTTCTTTTGGGGCTGGAGCCTGGGGTACCATCATCAGCGGGAAAAAATAACATGTGTTTCTTTTTGGTCTCTTCTCCACTCAGCTCTGACGTTGATATTTCATGAAGATGTGGTCTTGGGTTGAAGACTACGGCTAAAGTCATCAGAGATTTTGTTTTTCAAAGATAAGATCCCTCATTTCTCACTGGGGATGATCGGTTGAGCGTGAGAACTGGTGTGTGTGCACCAGGGCAGCTGATGCGTCTTAAACACAGAGAGCCGGGAGCCCGGACTCAGTCAGTGATGACCGTCACTCAGATTGTGACGTGACGTCACCCCAGCTACTAAGTGCCCGTTGTCTGTAAGGCCCACGCACAAGCCACAGATTCCATTCTTTTCCCTTGTGTAATACCAATTCATAAGTACTTATTCTGGCAAAAGTGAAGTAACATGCTACCCGTCTGTCTTCTGAGGGTCCTCTAGGAGTCCGGACACGTACATTCCCAGCAGGACCGCTCTTCTCACTGTCTGGTGCCTCATGTCTGAGTCCCTGGTGCCACTTCTGCCTGCTTCTCGCCTGCTCCATCAGTTTCCTTGGGGGTGCAGCCACATTAGCTCGCTTCTGTGAGCCTCAGTTTCCCCCGCAACATGGGTTGTAGTTGGGTTAAATGATGGCTGCCTGAAGGCTTAGCCCTTGTCCCTGCTCTGCAGACTGCCGCAGCTGGAGCCTTGGAGAAGAGGAGGGCTCTGGCGAGGAGCAGGGAAAGGGGCTGGGGCCGCACAGAGGGGAACTCGGATGTGCCTGTGGTGGGGGGGTGTGAATGCAGGCCTCTGCTGTGTTTCACTGATGGTGTTTTAAACACGCCAGCATGGGGAGGTAGATGGTGGGATCTTCCTTGTACAGGTGGGGAAGAGGGGAGCCTAGACAAAGCCATGACTTAGGGTGGCCACATGTCTTACCGTGTAGCCGCAGTTCACCTCCTGCGGGAAATGTGATGTTTCTTTTAAAAATAATTATGGAAACATATTTTGAAAATCAGAAATATTTCCCCCCATAATTTCTTTCCTAGAGAGAGAAATAATGCATTATTTATATCACCTTTTAAGTTCAGAGTAATTTTATATTCTTTCTGTGTTAATATTCCTGTATATTGTTGAGTACACAAAGCAGTGGTGTTATTCTCATTTTGCAGGTGATTAATCCATCTGAAAAGCTAAAAAGGTTGTTTGTAAATATTTCATTAGTAAGTATTCATTATTTTCATATAAAATTAGGCATCATACAGTGCTTCTATATATACGTATTTTTGAAATTGAAGTCGAGTCAGTTTACAACGTTGGGTCAGTTTCTGGTGCACAGCACGATGCTTCAGTGATACGTGAACATGCATATAGTCATCTTCATATTCTTTTTCACCACAAGTTACTGTAAGATGTTGAATGTAGTGCCCTGTACTATGCAGTGTAAACTTGTTGTTTATCTGTTTTATATATAGCAGTTAGTATCTGCAAATCTTGAACTCCCAGTTTGTCTCTTCCCACCCTCTTCCCCTCCGGTAACCATAAGTTTGTTTTCTATGTCTGTGGGTCTTTCTATTTTGTAAATAAGTTTGTCTTTCTTTTTTTAGAGTCCATATATGAGCGATACTGTATGGTATTTTTCTTTCTCTTTCTGGTTTACTTCAGTTAGAGTGACAATCTCCCAGTCCATCCATGTTGTTGCAAATGGCATTATCTTATTATTTTTTATGGCTGAGTATAGACAGTGCTTTTAAACTCAGTCGAAATGCAATCAGACAAACAGGCTCAGCAAATGTAAAATATATTAGGGTTGAATTGTTGTGAGTAGGAATGGTACAACACAAATTTGCTTTCTCAAATTTGTGATTAATACGTAAATATAGTTGAACCTTGAACAACACGGGTTTGAATGGTGCAGATCCACTTACACATGGACTTTTTTCAGTAAATACACACACTGTTACTGTTACACAGTCCAGGGTTGGCTGGATCCAGGCATGTGAAATGGCAGGCACAGAGGGCTGACTGTGGGACTTGAACACCTGCAGATTTTAGTATCCACTGTGGGTCATGGAAACAATCCCCCATGGATACTGAGGGATGGTGGTATGTTTTACCTTCAGCATTTCCTTCAAATTGCAAATGCTGAATGAATGCAATTTAAAAGGGTACAAACTTCAAGTTGTAAGATGAGTAAGTTCTGGGTATGTGATGGTGACTGTAGTTAACAGCCCCATGTTATACAGGTGAAAGTTGCTAAGAGAGTAAATCTTACATGTTCTTACAAAACAAAAAGGTAATTATGTGAGGTGATGGAAGTGGTAGCTAACCTTATTGTGGTAACCGTTTCACAATATATACATGTATTAAATTAAAAATGAATGCATTGTATGTATTGAAATTTATTCATTAAGTTATTTGACAAATATGTATTGAGCATCAAAAATGCCAATACTTGAGTAGCTTCTGAGAATAGAATTCCGTGTCGTGAGGTGTAGAGGGAAGCTATAAACAAGTGTGAAATTGCAGTGTTGATGAGAGCTACAGAGGAAAGGTGTGCAATGCTCTGAACTGTACAATAGGGAGGTTTGACTTACTCACGGAGGAAGGGAAGGCTTCCCTGAAGAAGTGGTGATCCTGTCGAATCACCTGATACCTGACCTCTGGGGGAGGAGCAGGAGCAGGCAGTGGGAGAGTGGAGAGCGTGCGTCCCGGGCAAGACTGCTTCAGAAGTCCAGGCAAAATAAGATGCTGCTGGATGAAGGGGTTTGCCGTGGAGACGAAAGAAGAGGACTTAAGGTAGAAAAACAGGGAGGAAGTCGTATCTGTGAGATTAATGATGCATTGGGTATGGGGGTTGAGGGAAAGGGAATGTTAGAAGATGTGAATTAATGTTGTGACAGAGGTTTATCCACAAGGCCTTAAAAGGAAATTAGAATGAGCGGTTTCAGTTCACCCCTCTGTGGGGCTGTGTCTAGTTTAGTTTACTGAAATTGGCTGAACTTTACAGAGGAATAGATTTTGTACTGACTGCTTCAGAAACACTTCTGCTTATATTTTATCTGAAGGTATCTATTTGAAATTTTAATTTGAGAAGGTAGCTTAATGAAATTTTATGCCTAAATGTTTTATTTGAATTCTAATTGGTAGAATCTGAAGAAGATTCAAGAGATGGAGAAGAGCGATGAGTCTAGCACAGACCTGGAGGAGCTGAAAAATGCTGACTGGGTGAGATAGCCGGGTGTTCTCTCTGTTCTGTTGAGTGTTGAAGAAACTGTATCATGCTTTTTAAAATGCTGGTTTATCTTTAGGACTGTTGTATGAATTGATACTACACAAATTTGAATGCCTAGTCTTACATTTGAGGAAATAGCTATTCTCCATCTTAAAAAAGTGTCTGATTTTATTAGAACCACTCGCAATGTCTCTGGGAATTTCAGCATTTAAAAATATTGACCTTTCTAATTATATTAATACCTGAGCATGCTTTTATGTGTAAGTCAAAGTTTAAGCTCTGTGTCAGGATATAGTGAAACTATAGTGTGGTCCCCTCATTTATCCACTGAGTAGTCACTGGATTAGGGCCCTGGGATGCAGAGTGAGTAACACAGGGCTCTCTGCGCTCACAAAACTGAAGGGTTCTGAGTTCAAGGACAGATGGTTGTGGTGGATTTGTGCGTCCATTATTTTATGTAACTGTGACTTTAGTTTCTGAAAAGTCATTTGTAAAATTTTTGCCAAACAACAGTGTATAAAGAACTGAGCACACCGCAGAGCCTGTTTGAATCTTTCCATAGACTATAGCAGAAGCTTCTGATGTGAGTAACCGTCCCTAACTGATCTGTTCTGAGAATTCAGAGTTTCACATATCAAGTTTTCTGAAAGCCTGAGAAGATCGAGAGAAGAGACAGTTTTTTTCAAAATGAGGTGATACTTGAACTGAGTGTTAAAGGAATGAGTAAGAGAGGTTGAGACTGGAGCATCCCCCAGGGAGGTCTGAGTGTTCTGGGGAGTCGTGTCAGGATGCCTTTAGCGGCAGAATCTTTGAGTCTGTTTTGGATGTTCATATTTTAGAAGATGATCTAAAGGATATACCACAATATTAAGTTCCTCAAATTCTCTTTGGAATAAGGAATGATACACATTTGTTTAAAATTACAAATCGTTTTTCAGGATATTTTTGAGAAATTTAATGAGATATTTTATGTAGACAATTCTTACAAGTATATCACCTGATTTTTAATATATTTGGGTCACTTTTTGAGCCACTTATTAATTTCAACAAACTATGATATTTCACCTAAATGCCATATTGATTTATTCTTCACTCTCGTTAAGAATATGATAGCTTAGCTTATAGACAGGAAAACAAACGGGTTAAAATATAATAATAATACACATATTTAATGTATTTTAAATTATTGTAAATGCTTCACGTGTATCTCATTGTCTTGAAGGGCAGACAGAGTAGCCTACTGTTGTTTGTTGACAAGAAAACTGGTATTTAAATAATTTGTGCGAAGGTAGTAGTAACATAAAAGTTGTCATTTCTGAACATTTTCTAAGTGCAGAACACTGTACTTCAGCCCTGATCCTCTCAAGCTGGCGAAGGGTACCATTTTCTTCGACTGACTAGGAAGACAGGGTTCGGAAAAGTGAGTCAGCTTGCTGGAGATCGGACGGCAGTAGACGGTCGTATTAGGTAGCTGTGGTTACGGCAGTGCCGTGTGACTGAACACTGCAAGGTGCAGTAGCATTTATTTAGCTCACGAGTCTGCCGATGAGAGGGTGGCTCCACTCCGTCCCATCCTCCTCCTGGGTAATCCCATCAGCGGGTTCGTGCCAGCCCAGGCACGATGTTCTCGTGGCAGTGACAGGAGCAGACAACAGGCATTATGCATCTGCTGCTCAAGCCTCTGGTCATGGTCATGTCCATGCATGCTCCCGTGGGCAGCCAAGTCACAGAGCCAAACCCAAAGTCAAGTGCGGGCAATGCGCTCCTGTTCAGTGAGCAAAGCCACATGACGTGTCACACGAGGGCACAGGAAGAACTGAGGCCGCGAATGCAGCTTAGCACAGCAGGTGAGTTAGGGTTTACAGACAGGTGTCTGCAGTTAAGGCTGGTGGATGCTCTGCTGGCTTTCTGCCCGCTTTTCAGTGTCCTAAAATCTAAGTTTAAAAATTGTTTCTGTTTGCTTTACTCATTGTTTTGTGATCGAAGCTCTTCATTTTTTCTGTATGACTGTAGCTATTTAGAGGAAACTAGTAAGTTTGTTAATGGTTGTCTCCCCAACCTTGACTCTTGAAGGCTCGATTCTGGGTGCAGGTGATGAGGGATTTGCGGAATGGAGTGAAACTTAAGAAGGTTCAGGAGCGCCAGTACAACCCTCTGCCCATCGAGTATCAGCTCACGCCTTATGAGATGCTCATGGATGACATTCGATCCCGAAGATACACTTTGCGAAAAGTGATGGTAAGTAACAAAGGAAACTCTTAATGGATTCGTGGTTATTTTTCAATAATCTTATTTGTTGAAAATGCTCTTCTTAGTATTATGTTTTAAAAATTATTTCTTCTCATAAAAGTAATACATGGTCGTTATAGAAAAGTTGGAAAATACAGTCGACTCAAAGAGGAAGAGTTACAAATGTGTAATTCCACAACCCAGACAAAAATTTTGCTAACATGCCGGCGTATAACCTTCAGTCTTTTTTCTGTACATTTTACTTGGACAAAATGGATTAATGGTGAATACTTTGTTTTGTAACCAGTTATTTTCACTTAACACGTTATAAACATCTTCCTGTGTTACTGTATGTTCAGCATCATCATTTCTAAGTGACTGCGTCTTTGCCAGCTTATGTCTGTACCAGAGTTTATTGAGCTAATCAGCTCGTCCAGTTGTAAGCAGCTTATTTTCAGTATCCTTGTATGTGAATCTTTTTGAATAACTACAGTGAAATCCTTGAGTTAAACTCTTAGCAGTGGAAGCCTGGTAGCTTTGCCTGTGCAGCGTGACCTGACTCTCGCCACCTCCGCCTCCGATACCCTCTGTTCCAAGCCGCCGCCGCCTCTCTCTCAGACTGTTGCTGCCGCTCCAGTCTGTCCTACCCTAAAGCGCCCGGAGCAAATTTCTTTAAGTGAGAACGGGGTGATGTCGGTGCCCTGCCAGAACCTTCCGCTCCCAGCACACTCAGAGTAAACTCCACTTCCTGACCTTGGCCGCCAGGTCTGGTCCGGGCTGCCTCTAGACCTCACTTTCCACCACCTTCCTGCTTGGTTTTCCCTCTGGCCACCGTGGTCCCTGCCGCTGCCTCGCAAGTGCCTTGCATGCCCCTGCAGCGGGGCCTCTGCTGTTCCCTCCCCCTGGGGCCTCTTCCCACATGTCTGCGTAACTTGCCTCGACTTTCCAGGTCTCTGCTCAGATGTCTGCTGCTCATTAGGAAGGTCTTTACCTGTGTGTGTCAATAGCTCACGTTGCCATGTATTTTCAAGTTTACTGTGTCCCTTACAAATACAGGGACGTGGTGACAGTTGCTTTTTTGTGTTGCTCTTCTTGCTGAGTTTGTTAGCTCTGACAGTGCTCTCGATGTGCCGTTTAGGATACTTTATTTTACGTATATGCTCGTATCATCTGTGAAGAGAGGTACTTCTGCTTCTCCCTTTCCTACCTGGATGCCTTTTAATTGCCCTGATTGGAACCTGCACTTCGTTGTTTAACAGGTGCGGCAAGAGCAGGCATCCAGGGTTGCTGGATCTCTGATCATGGGGGAGGAATCAGTCCTTCACTGCTGAGTGTGATGTTGGCTGTGGATTTCCATAAATGACTTGATCACGCTGAGGACATTTTTTTCCAGTCCAATTTTATAGCGTGTTTTTATCATGAAATTGTGTTGGATTTTGTCAGATCCTTTTTCTGCATCAATTAAGACAATCGTGAGTTCTTGTGCTTCATTCTGTGGATGTGGCACTGAGTGGTTTCTGTGCGTTAAACCACCCTTGTGTTTATGGGGTGAATCCCTCTAGGTCGTGATGTATAATCCTTTTACTACCCTGCTGGAGTACTGGCTGGTACTTTGTTGAGGATTTTGTATTCTTACTCAGAAGGGATTTGGCCTGCTGTTCTCTTGTGGCATCTTTGTCTGGCTTCGTATCAGGGTAATGCTGGGCTCAGAATGAATTGGGAAGTGTTACCTTGTTTTCTAATTTTTGAAATAGTTTGTGAAGGACTGGGGTTAACTCTTCTTTTAATGTTTGAGTTGAACTCACCGGTGGAGTCTTCTGGTCCTTGGCTTTTCTTTATTGGGGGGTTTTTGATTGCTGATTCGGTCTCTTTACCTGTTATAGGTCTGTTCAGATTTATTTCTTCCCTCCCCCCTCCTCAGGACTCTGCCAAACTCTTCTACTTACTAATTCTCTGAGTGTAGCAGGACCTCCTTGATCAGAGCCTGAGTTTGTCTCCAGAATGTGAATCATGTTCCCATTTCTTCTCATTACCCTGGTTTTGTACAAGGATGAAAATAAGAGGTAAAAGACTTTTTGGATTATGAAATAATTCAGTGTAGTATTATTTATTCCATTCATAGTCATTTTAACACTCTCTGTTGGAAGAATGTATCTCAAGTATAATTTCCCAAAATGATAGAGCTAAATGGACTTGGATTTTCTTCAGTTCTGCATAGTTACTTCTGCTCTGAATCACTCAGCTACTTACTCTCCATTTTATTGCTTTGAAGTGTGTCCTTGGTGGAGCCAGATTACGCTTCCATAGTTTTAAAGTGGCATACTTGACATAACAGCTGAACCCAGAAATTTATAATGAGAATCCTGTAGTCACGTGAATCTTGCACTTTTTGTCTCCTTTCAGGTGAATGGTGATATTCCCCCTCGGTTAAAGAAAAGTGCTCACGAGATCATCCTGGACTTCATCAGATCAAGACCTCCTTTAAACCCGGTATGTCGTCCGGCAAGTTCCCTGTGGCTGCAGAGCACCCCCGGAGGCCTTCTCCTCTGGCGAGTGGCACCAGGATGCAGTTCTTACCGTAGTATTTACCGGGAGCTCTCATTCTCAGAGCTCTGAAGCCCAGTGTCTATGACATTCTTAAGTCAAAAAATACTGAAAATTACTCAATACGGTGCTATCTTACGATGTTTTAACTCAAAACAACCCGAGTTACGGCCAAAATCTGGCCAAGTGCCTTCTAGAGTAACGGGTAAATACGACGCCACATAGTTCCTGGTGTGGGCTGCCCACCATGTTTATGGCGCAAATACTCTGCCTTGACTAAATTGTCGTTTTGATACTGTTTTACAGTCAGCCCACCCTGCTGTACCTCCCCCTTTGCCAGGGTTCTTTCTAGGGACTGTGGAATTGGGGTGCTCTGATCTGGTGTGAATGTTGGTTTGTGTTTCCTCTGCTCTACTCTGACGTCCCCTGGCTTCACAGCCAGCGCCTCCCAAAGCCTCTCAGATCCCATCTACGTTCAGTAACTAGAGTGGGAGGTGCTTCTTTCTCAATTTGAGTACATCTAAAGCATAATTAATGATCTCTTTTATAAATCCTTTTAAGATAAGGGAAAGGCCACGTCGAAAGGAATGTTATGAAGGCTGGTAGGTCATGGGAGGGAAGAGAGAGCCTGGAGTCAGATGAGCCCGGGATCCGCACAGCAGCTCCACTGTTTGGTGGCCACGTGTCTGAACAAGTTAATCGGCCTCCCTGAGCCTTCGTTTCCTCCTCTGCAGAGCAGATGATAACCTAAGGAGGCTGTGATGGCTTACTCAGGAACAGTAATAGTAGCCGGTAGCGCACAGCATGCATCTCACCTGGTTGCCCGTCATGGTAGCAGATGGAGAACATGATTATATCTGAGGCAAAACTGACTCCTTAAAGTTAGTTGAGCATGTGGGACTGACCCACTGTGAAATCTGGTAATCTCCCTATTGCTCGAAAATAGTCTAAGTAGTGTTGTAATCAATAAAATATAATTTCATGATACTCTACTGTGTGAATGGACTTCAGTAAAAACTAAGGGCAACTACTCAAGCGTCTTAATTGTTCCATTTCTTTTCCCCAAGGTCTCAGCCAGAAAACTGAAGCCAACTCCACCGCGGCCACGGAGCCTCCATGAAAGGATACTGGAAGAGATCAAAGCAGAGAGAAAGCTGCGGCCCGTCTCCCCAGAGGAGACCAGACGCAGCAGGTTAGGTGAGTGGACTGCTCGGTGCTCGCCTGGCCTCGGGTCGCCCCTCGTAGACGGCGCTGCCGTGTGGCCGCCCCCGCAGAGCGCCTTTCCTTGCTCTTCTTCCCCCACCCCCTCACAACAGCCTCACACTTGAAGATTATACTTGAAATTCATAGAATTCACGAGCGTGTCATGGCGTGATGGGAAGGACTGCCGGTCTCCAGACTGTGGTTTCAGGACGGTCTTTCCCTCTCTGAGCATCGGTTTCCTCATCAGCAGAAGGGGGATAAAAGTTCCTCCACACCTTTGTTCTGGCTTTCACATAAGAAATTAAATAGGATTATGGTCAAAATACTTTATAAACTGTATGTGAACGTGGGTGGGTTACTATGCTTTAGAAATGTAAACGACAGGTGCGTAGTTTTACTTCAGATGTCTCGTCTTAATTGTGGCTTAAAGATACAGTATTATCTGATGAGAGAATCGATTATTACTGATACCACTTAACTTCCTGTATGTTTATTATATTTAATGATTTTTATAAGCACACATTGATTTTCGTTTATAGCAAGACCGTATTACGAAACGTAAGCATTTTTGTTGACACACCTCTCCTCCGATTTGTAGGATTAAAGATGCCCAAGGAGCTCAGGGAAACTTCCTTTAGGAAAACAGATTATAGTGGCGCCTGAACAGGGAAGGAACCGGCTCTGTGACACCGTCTTCTGGTTTTCTCCTCTGGTCTCTCTTTCTACCTCTTTCGGGCTCTTCTTGGTCCTTCAGGATTCTGTCCCGGGCTCACTTCACCCTGAGCAATTACACCCTTTTCCATGGTCTCTGTTTCTGGCTAGAAACGTCTGCTAGACGGGGCCACCTCACCCCTGACATGCAAGGCAGGCCCATGGTGCCCACAGGTGACCTCTCCTGCCTTCTCAAACTGTCTCCCCTGGCTCCCCATCTCAGTGTGACCAGGATGGAGGCCTCAGCATCACTTTTGACCCATACCCAGCGGCCAGGCCTGCTGATTTGACTTCTCCTGGGTCTTTCTAGTCATCCCTTCTTTGAGCCCCACAGTGGCGAGTGACCCTGGCCCCACCTCTCCTCTCATCTCCTGAGTCACATCCGCTCTGACCGTGCTGTCTGCCTCCCGTGACTCCCAGTCACCCCACACTGATGCGCTCCTGTTTGGCACTCGGCTCAGTGCACCATGACCCGGACCAGCAGGACCCTGTTGTGCCCGGTCTCCACTGCAGGGCTGTAAGGAAAAGCGCTCCCATAGGTGTTAAATAATTGAGTGTGTCTTCTGGTCACACAGCTGCAGAGTGCACAGGGGCTTTGTGGGTTTATCCCTGCCTCATTCTTGTGGCAGTAAGTGTTTTCTCTTTAAAATGATGTTTAAAGCATGCTGAGTGACAAATCCATGGGAGTGAGCACTGATATAATAATGAGCTGAAACATTTAACCATGTGAACCGAGAGTTCTTATTCTAGGAGTCCCTGAGTGAGCCTGAGCAGGGTCTGTGAGTCCCCTGAAGTATAAAAAAATGTGTGCATATTTCACAGAGGGTGTGCATGTGCATTTTTCTGGAGGGAGGTTCCATTGCTCTCCTCAGATGCCTAAAAGAGGGTCCACAGCCTCAAAAGAGTAAGAACTTAACACTGTGGAAAAATAAGGAAGTGGTATCGTAGGATGGCAGCTGAAGACTAGATTTTTTAAAAATTACTGTATTAGAGAAGGAATAATGGAGGTAATAGGAAAGACTTCAACAAAACTATAGGGCAGAACAAATATATTACCATGAGAAAAATAAGCTTCAATATAAATAGACATTTCTCCAAAGAAGACATACAGATGGCCAGTAGGCACATGAAAAGATGCTCAGTATTGCTAATTAGAAGAGAAATGCAAATCGAAACTACAATGATGTATCACATCACTCTGATCAGAATGGCCATCATTAAAAAATCTACAAATAATAAATGCTGGAGAAGGTGTGGAGAAAAGGGAGCCCTCCTGCACTGTTGGTGGGAATGTAAGTTGGTGCAGTCACTGTGGAGGACAGTATGGAGGTTTCTTAAAAAACTAAAACTAGAACCACCAAATGGCCCAGCAATCCCGCTCCTAGGCATATATCCAGAGAAAACTTACAATTTGGAAAGACACATGCACCCCAGTGTTCATAGCAGCACTATTTACAGCAGCCAAGACATGGAAACAACCTAATTATCCATCAACAGATGAATGGATAAAGAATTTGTGGGGTGTGTGTGTGTGTGTGTGTAGACACACACACACACACACACACAAGAATATTATTTAGCCATAAAAATGAAATAATGCCATTTGCAGCAACATGGATGGACCTAGAGATTATTACGGTAAGTGAAGTCAATCACAAAGAGAAAGACAAATAAGCTGTGATATCACTTGTATGTGGAATCTAAAAAAGTGATGCAAATGAACTTATTTACAAAAGTAAAATAGACTCACAGACATAGAAAACAAACGTTTGATTACCAAAGGGGAAAATGGGGGAGGGACAAATTAGGACTTTGAGATTAGCAGATAGAAACTACTGTTTATAAAAATAGATAAACAGGTTCCTACTGTATAGCACAGGAAAGTATATTCAGTATCCTACAATAAACCATAAAGGAAAAGAATATGAAATTCAGTTTTTTCTATAACTGAATCACTGTACTGTACATCAGAAACAAAGAAGCACTGTAAATCAACTATACTTCAAAAAAAGTAAAAAAAAAAATAAGCTTCACAATTTGCAGGTGTAAAGAGCAGGGATTATAAACTTCAGTGGAAGTACCGATAGGACAGTGAAGGAGCGAGACAGGCATGATGTGCTTGTGTGATTTCGGGTGATTTTTGACACACAGTTCCTTCATTTTTGTTATTGAAGTACAGTCAGGTTATATACTGTTATGTCAGTTTCTGGCGTACAGTGTAGTATTTCAACCATGCACACACACAGATTTCCCTTTTGGTATTCTTTTTCATTGTAGGCTATTACAAGATACTGCATATAGTTCCTTGTGCTATACAATTATCAACTTGTTATTTAAGTTCCTTCATTTTTACAAGTTTTTTTTTTAACCTTTATTTTCAGTTAGACAACTGTGTCAGCAGTTGGGGTAGAGGGATGGGCGTGGTGTATGTTCATTGCACGGTGGGTCCCCACCGGTGCAGCCACAGTGGGTCCGAAGGCGTTTGGGTGGCTGTGGAAGGAGTTTGCAGAGAGACCGGCAGTCCCTGGGAGTGTCAAGGGGACGCATTGCATGAAGGGTCCTCACAAACCTTTGTCATAGACATATTCTTCTGTTTCATTTTAAACAAATTAGATGCTGACTAAACAGTAAACCTACTTTAGAATAATTAAATACCAATTTTATGTTGGGTTTATCTTACTATATTTTAACCTTGTGAATTGGTGTTTCACAACAACCAGAATTGAGTTGTTACAGAAAGTGATTTTTCTATGACAGTCTTAACTTTAAAACTGATCTTGAACCTGAAGTGGAAAGGGAGGGATTTGGCTCACGTATTTTCTGCAGGTCTGCATCGGTTCTTACTATGCAGTTCTGCCTTGGGGAGTTGGAAAAAGTTGGTAGAATTATCTTGAGGAGACGTTTCCCTGAACAACTTTATAACCTTTCCCCTCCATGTCAGTGCAAGTAGAAGCCCCAGGAGACACTGGGGAGATGCGTGAGTGTTTAAAGAAGAAATGTTACCCACAATTTCAGCAGCAGAGGCTTCTGCTGTCGGTGCTTGTGTGTGCTGGAGACAGGACTTTGTGCAGTGTTCTTGCAACATTGTGTGTGGCGTCAGCACCTCCCCACAGCGTTAAACATGACCCAGAATTTTATTGATAAAGACATGATTCCTGACACTAAGTCAGTTGTCTGTTATTCACCTACTTCCCTATTATTTTAGAGTTCCTTTTTTTCCACTATATTTGAATTTTTTAAAAAAGGGTAAATGATGTATAATGTGCGTGATGCATCAAAAAATAAGATGAATTAATGGCTAGACTGAATGAGTAAGTTGGACGAGATATGTCTGTTAAGCCTGTGTGTTAGAGCTCTGCTGGCAGTCTGCCTCGGAAACGTGGACTGGGGGGGGGGGCGCTTTGCCTGTCCGTGGCCCCGCGGTTCCCCTCTTCTGACTGTAAAAGCACCTGTCTTCCCTGAGCCCGGGTTGTAGAGTAAGTGGTACTGGTGAGAATTTGGGGCTGCGGTGAAAAATACATTATTTCTCTCTCTTATGAATACCCAGATTCATCAAATCTTTGTAATAGCCTTTTTTAAAAACAGCTTTATTAAGATATAATTTACCTACCATAAAATTCATTCATTAAAGGTGTACAATTCAGTGTTTTTAGTATATGTAATAAAATTTTGAAAACAAGTGATTTCAACAGGAAATAAATGCTTATTTTTAAGAGATTATATTGATTAACTTTTACTATATGCCAAGCACTGTTCTGAACACCTTTTTTTTTGTATGGAAACATTTAATCTTCATAACAATCCCATGAAATAAGTGCCATTGTTTCCATTTTACAGAAGAAGTTACTGAAGCATAGAGAGGTTAGGTAACTCGCCCAGAATCACACTGCCTGTAAGCGGCAGAGCTGAGGTTCAGACTCGGGCGCGCTGGGTCTGGAGGCCGCTCCTCAGCTGCAGGTGGCACTGCCTGCAGTAGATGGTACTGACACGTTGTGATGTTGTACCTGAAGGAGACGTTTACAAAATGTCTCACCTGCATGCAGAGAGCCGAATTTCCATCCTGAAGTGAATTATTTAAGAACACATTTATTCTTAAACTTTAGAGATTTTGTATGTTCCGAAATCATGTTTTAAAACATGGCTACTTTTGATCTATTTTGTAAGTAAAAACTCCTGTACTATGATTCTAAAATGTTTGTATCTTTGTTTCACTTTTGACATGTTCTTTAAAAAGTTATTTTTTTCTTGTATTGTTTCTCCATTTCAAGTCCTGGTGATGTAACTGAAACTCAGCCTCATGGTTTTATTGCATTTCAGATTTACTCACTGCCTCCGCCTTAAACTCTGAGATGCGCCACTGCAGGTCTTGAATCTTCTCCCTTCCTTGTCCCCCCTGTGTATTCCTAACAGCTGAATTATTTTCTTTTTATTGTTTGTTTTCTTTTTTCAGCAATGCGGCCACTTAGCATGTCTTACAGTTTTGACTTGTCAGGTAAAAAAAAAAAGCACTGTCACACCTGACGTGGGTTTTGTGGTTTTGTGAAACACATTTCATCCGTCTGCTTGTTCAAACATGTCAAAAAAGAAAATTGAAAGGCTCTAGGCTGTGGTCAGTCAAATAAAACATTCTGCTCCTTTGGAAATAATCTTCCTGAGGAAAACGCAAACCCCAGTCACTCGGTTGCCTCCCGGGGGCTGTAGTCACGGGACGTGTGCCCTCCTGCGGGCACCTCGCTCACCCGCACACTCGTGAGGCCACGCCGGCGAGTCCAGCAGCTCTGCCTTTGGCGCATACCCAGCGATTACAAGAAACAGTTTTGACACTTCTCTCTCAAGCGCTCAGCGTTTAAGTAGCTGAACGCAAAGCTGTCAGCTGCTTCAGAGTGCCGCTGCTCCTCAGCTGGAGGGCAGGAGCTGTCTTCTGTCCCCCAGTCTCCACGGTCCCAGAGCCTGTCCCGGGTGGTTCCGTGAGCTGGAAGGAGTCTCACAGCACGCGAGCGTTGTGATGGCTTTGGCTGTAAGATACAGTTATGTGTCCAGGGTTTGTAGGACAAGTTTAGACCCCTTTTGTTAAATAGCGGGGATTAATAGTGAAACAAGTAGCTCTTAATGACTAAGTTTGATCTGTAATGTCAGCCTCCTTTTTAACTTGAGTTTTTAAACTGTATATGTGTGTATTTTCAAAGTCAACTTAATCCCAATAAAATATATTGCAAGGTGGAATTTTTATTTTTGGAAGTTGCTATTTTGAATGTAAAATGAGATACAGTGTTGGCACCAATACTTCCTTCCAGAACATTCTTTTACATGCCATGGAACTGTTGGCATGCCTTTATACAAATTCATATTTAAAGAGCCAGAGAATTCTAGTATCATGTTCTGTCTGTGAATATTTACTGAGTATCTTCCAACTACTACACTAGTTCCCAACTCCATTTTTTAAAAATTTCAGTTTATATTTGTAGTCAGGCATGACTAATATTTGCACTTTCAAGAAACTCAGATAAGTATTTGAGTCTTCACTTACTACTTTTGACTGACCACTGAAGGGCCTTTTCTATTCTCTTTATCCATTTGACGATTTTTATGTTGTCAACCATTTGCAGAGTGATATTGTGGAAAGAAAAAAAAGTTGATCTGGAAAATAAGCTCAGAAATGTTTTAGAGCACACGTGTCACCGCTGACCTGCAGAGCTGGCAGCACGTGCTCCAGATGGTCTCTCTCCTGAGTCCCTGTGAGAGGTGTTCCTCCCAGGCGGACCGCGGAGGGGCGGCTGGCTGCCTGCACACTGACTGCTGGCCGACGAGACTCGGGCGCAGGGGTGGCTTAGACAGCGTGGCCCCCACACACGCTGCGTGTGCAGCTGTACCTTGTGCCTTAGCGCTTCTTGTGTCGGGAAGAAGGCTCTTGGTGCTTAGCCTCCTTGATGTAAAAGAGAAGCCAAAAAGTTTTGCTTTTCCTGCTTATCATTTGCCATAGTTGATTTTGTACCTTAGTCCACTTGGGCTACTTTCATGTTTTCATTGTTGCATTTTGACCAATCAATTTAAATGTCCCAGATTATCAACGGAAAGATTGATCCATTCTTCTAACCTAAATGCAGAGACTGGAATGCATTTCTTCTCCAAGCTGAGAAATTAGCAAACTGAGAAGTAAATATTTAAACATGTAGTATAGAAAATGCCTCTGAACTTAAGTATAAAGTAAGATGTGTGTGTTCTGCTTCAGATATGTTTAGGCAATATTAATTCTTAATACTATTCAACAATAATTACGGTGAGTATAATTCATTTTTCCAATGCAGATACCAAATATATAATCTGCATCCAGTCATATTTCCTCCAGCTAAATAAAGCAGCAGCTGCGTCTGTCTGACACACAATTACTAGACTGTGTAATGACAGGAGTTATTACATAAAGTATTTAATATCATGGTTCTGCAGTTGAGATTCTAAACATGAGGTGCATGACCTCTAAAGCTATATGTAGCTTCTTAAATATTTTGCTTACTTGTAATTCCATCACCAGAAATTCTATGGTGTGGTTTCCTCACTGAATACATTGAAGTAATAATGATTTATTCATTTGAACAGAAAAGTATAAGTAATCAAACTACTTAAAAATATGTTCAGCTGGCCTTTTACAAATACGTAGTATGAGGTCAGATCACACGTGGCGGTTAGCTTCACACGTGGAGATCGTTCTGAAACCTGAGTGTGACGTAACATCTTCCCACCAGCCCCGTCTGTCCCGGAGCTTGGACTTAGGGCTGGGTGCTTATTCGAGCAGTGGCAGCCGGTGAGCTCAGGTGCGCAGGTCCCCCTCCACACAGTGGGGGGCATTTAGAGAGCCGGTAGGTGATTTCTCAGACCCCCGCCCGAGCATGAGGCCGTCTCGCAGCGGCCGCTGTCCCCTCACAGTGTCCCCTGGACATCAGTGGAGATGACGCCCTCGTGATTTTTACCAGCCTTGAGTGCCATGGGTACCATTTAAACTTTTAAATCTGCCGTAAGTGTCTTTTAAACATTTCTTAAGCAAAGACATCCATAAAATCATGTGTCTGATACCGTAATTACATGTTTCCTGAGACGTCACAGTGAGTATGCAGCCACCGAAGCCGTGTCAGTGTCCTGCACATGCCACTGGCAGCCTCGCCCTCAGGGCCGCTCTGCCTGCTGGGTGGGAGCTCGTGCCGCTCGGGTGGGAGGCGCGTGTCTTCACGAGGGCGACTCTGGTTCTGGTTCCTCCACTCTGTGCTTCCTTGTGGAAGACTCACTGCTACCAGGACGTGAGCTTCAGTCTTCAGTAGGAAGTGCAGAAAATGAGATACACTGCAGACTGAGGCTTTTCAAAGTATACTTCCAGACCGTGTTTAAACATTAGCTTTTTCTTTAGTAGGAATGAACCAGTTAGCCCAACCGTTTCCTCCTCTGCTTTTTGGAAAATTTACTCTCTTAGGTGTGGCAGCCTCCTGCTCTGCACACCTCCTTATGAAGGATTTATTTAAAGATTTTAGCCTTTATAATTTGTGTAAAAACTTGCTGCTTTTGCCCTTCTGTCCCCTTCAGCACACCCTCTCCCCCGGTTGTATACTTGTTCCACCTCCTTAATACCTGGAAAGGTGATAACAAAATTAACTCCTGTGCTGTCAAGTTTTCTACTAAAAATAGTATGAAAGACAAGTCTTCTCCCTTCTTCCTTCCCTCCTTTCCTGCTTCCTCAGACCTTCTCTTCTGGTTCACAAGGCCGATTCGGGTTCTGGCCTTCTTGATGTCTAAAAATAAGCAGAATTGGTAAATATTAGGAGTTACATATGTGTCATTTATAATAATTTACGTAATTCTTTTAAATAATGTCAAAGAAGACTGGACTAGAACACGGTTTCATTCTGAATGTTTCCTGGAAGTCCTGTGCGTCATGTTGGGGGAACAGTGACAGACAGAACCCGCCTGCGTTTGACAGCGACTTGGGTGCAGTGCCTCCCCCCGGAAGGAGCCCTCGCCCGACTTCTCACTCGCTGCTCCGTATCCCCTTCTCCCTGGTGAACGACAGGGCTTTCTCGGCCTGCTCCAGGGACAGAGACCAGTTCATGTGCTGGTCTGTGCGTTAAATTATGCCGTGGCTACTTTTGTCACTTTTAAGTAGTCTACTTCAGTAGTTAGATATTGAAATTATTATGTTTCTGAAATGCTGAGGAAAGTGAGTTCCACTTGCACGGGAAGACGACGGGCTGCAGCGCTGCAGAAGGGGCCTCCAGCGCCAGGCCTGCCACGCTGCCAAGCCTTCTCTTCCTCACAGAGGGTGGCAGAAGTCGGAGTTAGTGGTCGCCAGCCCTGACTGCACCGGCACTCAGAGCTGGTGTGTGACTGTCAGCCTGCTGACTCCTCACAGCAGGCCCACGACTGTGCGAGCCCCGTTTTACAGACAAGGAGATGGCATGTAGCTTGGCTCAGGGTGAGACAGCCAGCAGCAGAGCTAGACTGTGAATCCAAACCGTCTGCACATTGCTGTGTGCCGGACACGCTGACCTCTCTGCAGTGGGCTCTGTGCTCTGAGCTGGCACACGGTGCCGCGTGCTCTGTGCTCTGTGCTCTGTGCGTTGCGCACTGTGTTCTCTGTACCCTGTCCTCTAGAGCTAGACGCCATGCCCTGCACTCGGCGCTGCCACATTCCTTTCACTGCCTTCCCATCCATACTTGAGCTGTTTGTAACTAGATCAGCTTTATCAGAGGGAATGTAGCCCAGACTCTTCGTGTCCATGTTCATATGTGTATAGAGTATTAGCTATTTTTATTTTTAAATCAAACCGTTTTCAGATCTTACAGCCGTATCTTCATAAGGCTTAGTGCACGCCCTCGCTGTGAGCCGCTGATCACTAGCTCTTTAGAGGCTGAGAAGTGAAGCTGGCTTCTCTGGGCCTCTGGAGAATAAAGAGGTGGGAGTCCGTTACCAATGGGGTTTCTTCCAGCTCTAAATTTTAATCTATAAATGTGAACATACAGTTACTCATTTGAAGGTTTTGCTCAAACCTGACATAATCTAATAGAAGTGTTTTGTATGCGTAGGCGGGATGGTGTCTGTCCTCTGTGTTGTATTTGTTCGACGTAGAAATGCCAGGTCCCCTTGGGTGTGGTTCCAAGTGCAGGTACTCGGAAAAGTACATTTGGTCCACTGATTACCTTTCTGGGCTCAAGAAAGGGTAAGCTCTCACCTTTGTTTTACCAGATGTAACTACCCCTGAATGTCCAAAGAATGCTGTGGAATCATCAATGGTGAATGGAGGCGTAACGTCACAATCAAAAGAAGGTGGGTCGGGTGCCCGGCAGCAGGTTCCTGTGCAGCGGAAGAAGCTCCTCAAAGCTCCAACGCTGGCGGAGCTGGACAGCTCTGACTCCGAGGTGAGGCCCGCCAGGCCCCGCGCGCCTGGACCCCAGGCTCAGGGTGCGGGCGCCCTCTGGCCTGGTTTACTAGTCTTGGTGCTCCATCTCTTCTCTCGCTCCCATTTTAAAGTCAGTAAACTTAGGGCTGAAATTGACTTGTTTGGCAGGAAATGAAACAGTGGATTACTCACTGTTACTTAATAAAGGCCAGTGTAGTGACTATAGTTTAAAAAATAGATTATGAACTCTGTATATTCTTAGATTGTAGTGGGGTTGAAGTAAGTCAGCAACTTTCAGACCTGTATTATCCTAAATACCTTTCCCTTTGTTTAGGTGAAGGAAAAAGAAGAAATGTATTTCTATGGAGCTTTCCCTCTCTCAACACACCCCACCCCCACCCCCACATCCCCCCATCCTAAAGCTTTTTCTTTCTGTAACGCAACAGACAAGCCTCTGAAAAGAACACTGTGCTGTGTTCCCACAGGGCCTTCCATGACCCCTAATCCAGCAGTATCGGTAATAACAGGTTTGCTGCTGAACGTCTTTTGAATGTTGAAAATAATAAAGAAATGCCCCCGTCGCTGCCCGACTTCAGTGCATGCTCGCTCTCGTCTGTCATATCTCACCTATCTTCCTAGCTTCCCCAGTTCCATCTTGCAGATACCACCAGAGTCTTTGTCACTCCTCCTTGGAACCTTTTGAAGGCTCCCTGCCACTTACAGGATTAAGTTCATATCCCCTAAGAAGCGTCAGAGCTGTGCACTCCAGGGCCTGCAACCCTACTCCGTGCCTCGGTTTACCCTGCAGCCCTACTTGGCCCCTGTTCTTTCCTGTTCAGCCCTCATTCCTCCGCTCTGTGCATCTGCGTCTGCAGCCTGCCCAGCCCAGCTCTGCTTTTCCCCGACACCAGTGACCCAGCAAGACTCTTCCTCTGTGATGCCATCATAACCTTCCCATTGGCCTGTTATGTTAGAGCGCGTGACCCTTTATAATAGAATTATCCACTCATCAGATAATAAATAGTAGTAGTTAAGCAATAAGCATTAACTACAAGCTTGAGTTGCTGTCTTTTAAAAGTTTCTAGCTGTTAAACTGGGCTAATAGCAGTGACCCAGAGACCGTGCACCCTGCTTCAGGCCGTGGGGGGTGAGCTGGCGCTGCTCGTGTTTCTTACTGAACAAAATAGCATGAGCATTTTCCAATCTGATTAGTCCTTTTCCAGCGTGATGCCTAGTATTTGTGTGGTCTTCCATCATCATAATCTGCCATCTGTATTTAACCAGCCCCCCATTTTTGAACATTTAGGCTGTTCCCAGCTTTCTGTTACTCTAACAGTAGCGTTGTGAACATCCTTATGACACGTTTGTGCTTCGAATTATTCTTCAGAATATTTCTGGAAGAGTGTTGGCTAGGGGAGAGAATGTACACTTTTACAGATTTTGATACATGTTGCCAAGTTCCTCAAAGAAAGCTGTAGTGCCTACTTTTTATTGTGCTTACTGTGCTGAGCTCTAGGTGTTACAAGTTCATGTCTTCGCAAAGACCCTGGAAGCAGCTGTGCCCCTTTCATATAAAAGATAAGGAAACAGACGCACCGAAGGGCTTTATCTTTGAACTTTGACTGTTAAAGAGCTAGCAAAGCACACAGTCGGATTTGAACCCCAAGCCTAACCTCAAAGCCTGCGTGTCTCATAAACTTGCTAGTACTCCGACGAGCAGCAGTGGAGAGTGCCTGAGTTAAAATAGTTTACACTGGAGGGGGCCTTTGAAATCCTGTTCAGCATCATTACTTTTCGGTGAGAACACGAGCCCCTGGCAGAGAGAGAGACCTTAAAACCTCCCGGTAGCAGGGTCCCTGCGGAACGAGACCTCCCGACACCAGACATTTTTCCATCTTTTTTCCCTCTTCCTAGAACTTTAATTTCACTGCTTCTTGCTTACCTTCAGTAACCTCTGCTAGCCTATCCCAGGTAACAGTTTGAACATCGAGATAAGCTTTGATTGGAGCCATATGAAAGCTCTCGGTCAGAAGGCTGAGCAGATGAGCTGTGGCTGAGCCTCCACTGGGCTTCGTTTTGGGAAAAGGAGGCTTTCCTTCCTGTTACGTGAGTGAGGTGCCCAGGCTGTGTCTGAGGTGATGCTGGCAGCCCTCAGTGACGGTGCCGCCCTGGGAGCAAAGCCACGGGACTGCTGACGGCGACCTCTGTGCAGCCCGGACCTGGTTAAGAGTCACTGGTCAGGACAGAACTAGAAAAGGCCTAACTTAGTGAGTGTCAGAGATTAGTAACTGGGATCAGACAATACAAACAAGCATATTTCTACAGCCAGGCTGTGGAAACGGATGTTCCAGAGATGTCAGAGCCCCATCAAAGCCCCTCAGCCAGGAAGGCAATGTCTGGTCACTGGGAGGAGACGTGGCAGGCAAGGTCCCTTCGCTCCCTTCTGGGTGTCTCCGACTCCTCTGGGCCAGGAACTGAGCTTGAAAGTGGATACAGCTCCCTGAGGGGGGCATGCAGGGATGGGGGACCATCGACAGCTTCTGGGAGCAAGCCCCGGGAGGCCCTGAGCCGCATCCCTGCCCCACAGCGGCCCCATCCCCACGGCGGCGCTGCACACTGACCTGCGTCTGCCCTGCCTGCCCAGGACAGGTGCTTGGCTGTTCTCTGTGGGAGCAGCTCAGACCAGTAAGGAGGAGTGGAGTGCAAGGTGTGGGCAGGTCTCGGGCTTATGTGAAGTTCAGCTGTGAAAATGAGTGTGAGCGGGTGGGCTGAAGAACATGATGGGGGAGTGGTTTGCATCAGGGAAGCACCCGCTTCGTAATCACCGGCAAGTCCTGGGTGTGACTTCTTTTCCTGTTCCTACAAGACATGCTTGGCCTCTGTGTCCTTCTGACCTTCTGTAAGCAGAAGGGTGTCGTGCTAGCTCTCGCTGGCTTTTCTCGTGACTGTGTGGCCTGAAGCATGTCTGGGGTGAGGCTTTGTGTACACTGCGTGGTTGGTTCTCGTGGTGAGAACCAAGAGTGCGGGGACCTTCCCTGCCTGCACTGTGTGGTTCACATGGCCTTCCTTCTTCCCCTGTTCCTTGGCCAGATCCGTTGTCGTGAAGCTTGTTTGAAATTAATGCTTTCAGCAGTATGTTATAGTTGAGGCCAGTTTTTAGTGAATGGCTAGTTCCTGAAGTTGCCTTACCTAAGTATGTCAGAGAATTTTCACTAACAGTTTATCTCACATAGTCATAGATTAATATATTAACCTAATTTTTTTCTTCTATATTTAAAAATATTTAGCAGTGTTCTATAGATATCGTGGAAGTAAGTTGTCCTCTGTTTAGTGTGTGTCCCTATCATGTGTAAATAGTAAGTTTTTCATGAATAAATACTGTGCTTCATTTTGGTGTAACCTAAAGCAAATTAAGATCTCTTCTCACTGGTAATAGGAATTTACATTTTCTTTCGTACAAGACAGACATTTTTCTAGACTCATAACCCATTTCATGAAATGTTTATTCTCATCCATTCATTCAGCTAATACTTACTCATTTCTTGTAAGTCACGTGTTTGGTACTAGGCAGCAACAATAAGCAAGACACACTGCATGTACCTAGTTGTTTCCCAGTCTGTTACTTTCATACGTGTGTGAAATACTCCACTAACAATTTAATCACCGTTTACTGTGTGCCAGGTAATGTGTTAAGCATTCTAAATGTATTATCGGATCTATCCTTGTAACAACCCTGTGGAAATCATGAAACTAAGATGACAAACTTGCCCAGTGTCACGTCACTCTAATAAGGGACGAAGCCAGGACACAAACCCAGATGTGTCTGATTTTAGAAACCTTCTAGTTTGTCTCTAGCTTGGCTTGAACCTTTGACGTGACAGTTCAGTGCCTCGTGTTAAAATGCACGTCTGCCAGTAAGCGTGAGCAGGTAGCAGGAGAGCACTGGTGTCTGAGGACGCTCTGCCTGTGCCGTTCTCAGGAGGAAGCCCTGCCCCGGTCGGCCAGCAGCAGCGGCGCGTCTCCCCACTTCCCGGAGGGCCCATTCCTGGAGGCTGTGTCCATGAGAAAGGGTGAGTGTGCCAGGCACCTTACAACACACGTCTGACCTGAAGCAGGAACCCCAAAGCGCCTCCTGATGATTTGGGGTGACTCGTTAATCACAGAACTAGCCCTGGGATTTCACTAGTCAGGAGCAGAAATTTTCGGTTATTTTCCTACAGTGACCTCAGAAGGTGGGGCTAGACTGGTGACCGTGTCCCAAATTCTCAACTTATAATAAATCAGTCACCTTTGGATTTACAAGTAATAGTTGTAGGGAACATGTCAACTGTGTGTAGTTGTTAGATTAATTAGCTCCTTATCTGATTTAAGCTGGAAGCCCTAAATAATCAGATTTGTTATCAGCCCCCGCCCCCCACATATCCTCACCCACACATGTGTAGATAGTAGAAACACCTTTATAAGTCTTGAGACAATAGGTTCTGAACACAGAATCTAAAGGTAAGTGATTTCTTAAAATACTGTAAGTAATCTTTTCATTTATGAGATTATTACAAAGGATTAAAAATTGCATATTAAGGGGGAGGATCCTGGGAAGAAGGCAGAGTAGGAGCACCAGAAATTGGTCTTTGAACTTAGACAGTGCTGTCTAACTGTGCTGGCAGAGTCTATCTGATGGAACGATTTTTGCAACTCGTGAGTCTGTTGAATGTTTACAACTTTCAGGGGAGACTTGGATGCTAAATTGTGGTTCGTTTCAGTAGATTTCAGCTCTTAGCTCAGTGGCGGCTACATCACCCCGCCAGCCACACACCAGCGCTGTGGCTGTTCTTGGAACAGCCTGCATGCAGCCTGCAGGGGCCGGGCCGGGCCGGGCCAGGAGGAGCCTGTCCTCTGGGCCCTGAGGGCCGATGACCGCGCCTGGTTGCAGAGGCGCAGGCAGAGGCTGGCAGGCGTTGTTGTTGCACTGCCACCAGCCCCAGCCTCTCCTCTAGCTGAAGTGGTGCCTTTCCCCCAACCCCTTACCTTTTCACTTCTCCCCTTTTGGAGAGCAACAACACAAGAACATTCAAAAGATGGCTGCATCTACAGGCAAAGTTAGACAGGGACTCTGAGTGCCTGGGGGCGGCTCCTGAAAGACCCGAGGAGGTGCTGGGTTGCCCCTCAAGCTGATGTTCAGCACAGAAACGGCCTGCGACAGTTACAGAAGACAACGGAAGACGGCAAGCCCTGGGGGAGGGGGAGCGTAGGACTTCCAGAGTTAACGCAGCGTGAGATTCCAGTGTCCGGTGTTCAGCGCACAAGCATGAGGCATATAAAGCAATGGGAAAGCAGGGCCCACGCAGAAGGGAAAAGTAAGTAACCAGGACCCGTCCCAGAAAAGGCCTGATGATAGACACAGTAGACAGACATTAAAACAGCCGTTTTATTAAAGCATAGTATTTTACACCAACTACAGTTCAGTTTTAAAGAAAGAACTGCTTAGGAAGTAAGCACGAGAGTGAAGTCCTTGCTCACCGAAAACCGCAGAACGTCGCGGAAGGAAACAAAGGAGGCGGACAGATGGGAGCACATCTCATGTGCACGGATTGAGTGCCTCAGTGTTGAAATGTCAGCACTGCCCAAAGCGCTCTGCAGGTTTAGTGCAGTCCCTGTTCCAGTACCAGTGGCACTGTTTGCAGAAGTAGGAAGACCCATCCTAAATTCACACGGAATCTCAAGGGACTCTGAATATCCAAAGCAGTCTTGAAAAAGAACAGAGCTGGGGGACTCACACTCCCTGGTCTCAAACCTTACTACCAAGCTGCAGCCATCAGAGCAGCACGGTGCTGGCGGAGGACGGACACACAGGTCAGTGGAATAGAATGCAGAGCCCAGAGTAAACCCTCACGAAACAGACGGTTTCCCACAGGTGTGCCAGGGCTGTTCGGTGCAGAAGGAACGGTCTTCTCAGCAGTTGGCCCTGGGAAAGCTGGGTGCCTGCATGCGAAAGAGTGAAGGGAGACCCTCACCTTGCACTGTGTACCAGAACTGACTCAGAGTCAACCGAGGACCTGAGTAAGATCTACAGTAATAAAACTCCTAGAAGAAAACAGGACAAAAGCTTCACGACACTGGATTTGGCAGTGGTTTCTTGGATGTGACACCGGAGGCACAGATAACAGAAGAAAAACTGGACAAATTGAAGTTCCTGAAGAGTAAGAACTCAGTGCATACAAAGACACGGTCAGCAGAGAAGAAGAGCAACCCACAGAACAGGAGAAAACACTTGCAAATCACATCTGCTGAGGCGTTTATAACCACGACAGAGAGAGAAACTGTAGGAGCCGACCTTCGCTGTTACCTGTAATTGGTACCGGACCAAGCCCATTAAATTTATAGAGACAGTCAAGACACATGGTAGATTTCTGTACCTGTTCTTGATCATGGAAGTTGTGCCCTTTGTTTCCCCTCAGTGATCTCTAGCTAGGACAGTCCCGGTAGGAGGGTCACCTCTTACCTCTGTGCTTTCACTGTTCTCGCCCGCGGCACTGAAGCAGCCTGACCAAGCGCTGAGCAGAACTCTGACAGCACAGTTTACTCCCGATGTCCCCCTCATGCTTCAGAGTGTGAATCGTACCTGGACACTCTCCTTTAAACCCTGTTCCAGACTGTTACTAGGCAGAGGGGCACTGGTAGACTATTAAAACATCAAATCTGGAATTCGATTTTTGAAATTTAAATACAGCCTAATTTAAACCTAGGGATAAAATGTCTTGATCCACATCAAGAAGGAAGAGGTTTCCTATTTTATTTTAAAAAGGAGAATGTAAGCGGAGGGTGCACTTGAGAATTTGGGTGTGAGTCTGTAATTTTTACATGGTTTTAAAATAAAGCTCAAGATCTATTCCTTGAAATTTTTTTGTCCTTAAAATTGTTGAATACAAGGCTTTTGCTACCCCCTAATTTTTTTAATTTAAAAATTTTAAAATAAAGCCTGAGACTCTTCAACTGCAAAATTTTGTGGAAAATAGCATGTGACTTGTATGTACAAACCCGAGACCGTATTTATATTGTATTCTATGCATGAATTTGAATGAATATTAAAAACAGTTCTTTTCCTTTCGCCTTGCTATTTCTGCAGCAAGATTGTCTTACAAAGATTCTTCTATAACAGTCCTTACACTGTCCCTCTAAGGGCCTGGACCCCAATATACCTCTCCAACGAAACAAACACCTAATTTTTGAATGCAGTGTTTGTCACAGGTGACAAAGGGTTTTCTGTTAGCAATGTGAAATCTAAGGTTTTTGTTGTAGGAGTTGATTTCAGTTTGGTTAATTGCATTTCCTTAGCCCCTCCACAGTTCTTGCCCATGTCCTCCACGCCCCAGCCGGAGAGACGGCAGCCACCCCAGAGACGACACTCCATTGAAAAGGAGACGCCTACCAGTGTGAGGCAGTTCCTGCCTCCGTCCAGGCAGAGCTCCCGCTCGCTCGTAAGTAACGGACTCACGGACACTGCATGGTAGCTTGCCATCAGTTAGAGGGTCTTGAACCGTTAGCTTTCTTGAGAAGCTTCCAAGAGCTGCAGTGAACTTAAACAACCTTACTGATTTCTAATAGCCAAAGAAAACCAACCCTAACCGTAGCCCAAATGAAATCTGGCCGTCATTTGTTTGTTCAAGGTACTTTTCCCCCAGAGACTTATTAACAGTTAAAAGTATGGATCTTTATTAAAGGAAGGCTTTCTTCCTTTCAGAAACTAAGCGAAAAACTTAGCCAAGTCTGACGACACTAGACTCTTTAGTTGGAGCAGAAGTACAAAGGGGAGAACTTTGATCCGTGAAAATCCTTTGCTCATTGTTTCCAAGTGCATTTTATGATCCTGGAGCCAAAGCTTCTGTTTGGATGGGTTGACGGTTTTTGCTGTTTTCCAGAGACTTCCGGGTTCATGTGGTGGCTACTCATTCCTCAGACAGTGGGCTGTAGTGCCGAGACCCTTCCAGGAGGAAGGGCTGCATTTACCAGCCAGAGGAAGTCTGCAGAGATTCCTTTTGTCCCACTTGACTTCCAGTATGTTTGTAGGCGAGATGTAAGGCCTCCGTCAGTAACTCTGCCGGCAGCCAGCCCAGTGTCTAACGTTACTTCAGACACTCAGGAGTGAAATGCTGGACTGCGTGTGGCCGACTTGTTCAGGCTGCAGTGATGCAGCAGGGACTCGGTGGCGCAGTAACAGGGTCCTCCCTCCAGGCACAGGGAGGTGGCGTGGAGGGACGGGTTCGAGCTGAGCTCGCAGTGTTGAAGTGTGACCAGTCGTCTCTACCTCCAGATAATGCCACCAAAGGGCTCATGATTTTGTAGCAGTTCCTATCGGATTTCTCCAACCCCTAAGTAATCACCAAATCCTGATACATGTTGAATTACAGCTGAAAAACAGAACTCTCACCAGAGAGGTTCAAAACTTTGAAATCCAAAGGTTTTTGTTAGTGTGAGTAAGTTTATTTGTAGAATACAGTTATTGTCACAACTTAAAAAGATGTCAGAGGGAGCTTTTTTATGACTTTTTCCCACAGGTCCGGTGCTTAGGACATTGTTTTCTTCACACAGCTTCCCCTGACAGTCGGTTAGCGTTCAGCTGTGTGCCGGGCCTTGTGATCACGTGACATCGTTGTTGAGACTAGACTTAAATGAAATTTTAAAATTATCAGTGTGAAGAAACTGTCAGATCAACTGCAGGAGCTTTTGGCTTGTGAATAGAAGCGTTACCCAGGAAGGACCCCCCCCCACATCGGGCTCGCGTGGTGTCCTTCCTGGTGAGGGGAGCGCAGGGGGTGCTCGGTCAGGATGTGAGTTGTTTTTGTGGAGGAGGAGAGCGAGATAAAACCAGTGTGCATTCACTGAGCGGGTCTCAGTAGGGCCTGTGGTCAGTGCTGGGGGCTCCGGATCCACGCAGGACCAGGCCCCCTGCAGTGCCTCCAGGTGGAAGTCAGGACTTGTCTTGCCAGACTTCTCTTGGGGATCCATAAAGTCACTACTTTCCTGGTGGTGCCCTCTAGCTTGGTAAGTATTGTTTTTAAAAGTATGATCGTTTAAAATGTTATCTGTACTTTAGAAAACATGGAATCACTTTGTATTTATAACCCCGCCACTAAAAATGGCAGAAATGTCTTTGTAATTCCTCATTGCATTTTTATTGTATGTCCCTCCCTTTCCTTCAGATGTTGAAAGTGCAGTTTTTTTCAGCATTTGGTCAAATGGTTGAGGGTGCTCTCCATCGAGTGAGGACGGCTTGTCTTTAAGGACCTTCTGGGGCGGGGGCGGGGGCAGCTGCTTGGTGTACACCCCCTCGCTTTCTGCGGTTGCCTCACCCTGCGCCCCAGCGAGCCCCGTGTGGGAGACTCAGTGCTCACAGCACAGCCGAGTTACAGAAGTTGGGTCTTTGCTGTGTGAATGCTGAGTCTCTAGGCATGACTTCACGGTCTGATTCCTGATTGATACATGCGGTTGGATACAGACGGACACGCATGTGGAATCTACCGTTCATGTCCTCGTGGTGGTTTTGTTCTGTTTTGTTTTTCTTCCGTGCTCTGTGATCACTGTTGGCAGGTCACTCACGTTGAGCATCATTTTCTCCTTTCTTTTCCCCGCCGTCGTCTTCTCCCTTCTGTGTTGTTCAGGTTCCTGGGGTGACCAGAGCGTGGCCAAGGACGCCTTTCCGACCACTTTTCTCTGCCATACAAACAGCTTCTCTGCTCAGCTCTCATCCTTTGGAGGCAGCCGTGTTGGGGGTAGCAGGGGCTGTGTATTATCTGTGTGAGAGAGCTTTTACCAGCAGGTGGAGATCCGCAAAGGTTGGCCTCTTTCTGCTGGTTCTGGAATCATTTTCCTCTCTCTCTCTTTGGCAGTGATACCTCAGCCGCTGCACTCTGCAAAGATTAACAGCTTAAATGGACACTTGCTTCTGACTGTTGATTCCAATCTTTGGTAGGATGTGTGGGTCACACGTGATCCCGATTGACAGGGCAGTAGCTGAAAGGACAACAAACTCAGAATGCAGCATCGGATTAGAGCGGCCTGATGGAACAGCGGAAGGGGTGCCGTCCCCCGTCAGGGTCAGGGCGTGTCCCCCCAACGCCAGGCCTCCCCACCCTCAGGAGAGCGCGTGCCCGCACACCCAGCTGCCAGGCCTGCGGCCACAGGGGACCCGCTCTCCTCCGGCAGCTTTAAAGCTGTGTTGTGATGGTCAGGATGCTACGTGGTTTTTGTGAAAACCCACTCTGCTTCTCTGTAGAGAGAAATCTGAAGTTGTCTTTTTATTGATGTGGTTATTTACAATACTTTAAAATTCTCATTTAGCATTTTTTTTTTGAGATTTTCGTACAGAATATATCTTTTAAAGAAAGCCTCAGTGGAATAAAAAACCCCCGAACTGTACTGAGGCCCCCCTGCCCCGGGGCACGCGCTGCCGCCCCCCAGACCCTCCCAGCACGTGAGCCGGCAGCTGCTTCCCTGGTTCCTCTCTATTGCTGTCCTGGTGTGGAAAAGAGGCTCCGAATGTAAATGAGGCACAACACATTCCATTCTGTTTGCTGTGAAATGCAGGATGAATCTTTATTCTTTTCTCATTTCAGGTCTGGCCACGTGAGCACGTGGTCAGGCACTGGGGTGGCACTTTAACTCCTGCCCCTCCTCCTGCTGTTTCTGAAAATCTGCCAGCATTTTAAATTTAGTTGTCCCCCGTTTGTATATTAAGTCTACATATGACTTAAGACAAAGAATTCACTTTGAGTTTTAAAGTTCAACTTGAAAAAAGAAAATTGTAATTAAATTTAATATTTGCATTTTTATTTGAATCTGCCTTCCTTTTCTTTATTAAAAACTCATGAAAACCAGAAGTTGTTTGGATAATTTTCAGATATCTGCTGTTGATTAATGAAGTTTTTGCTCATTGAGAACTCTGTATAAAATGTGGCTGTTTCCCCTTCTGTGGCTCAGTAACCAGATTGTACATCATGCTCAGGTCTGTGCTGCCTGACTCTGATTCCTTTTGAATGGCAGATATAACCAGAATGTTAACCAAAACTCGGTGATGTTAGTGACACACATAAAAGCAAGCTCTGAAGGCACATCTGCTCCTGTAGCGTATGGTAACCTTTGTTAACACTCTCTAAAATTTAGCTCCCTTTCCTGAACTTGGGAGTCACGTGGACGCACAGAGCAGCCAGAGAGTCAGAGCTGGGCTGCCTGGCCCCTGGAGTCCATGCCCAGCTGAGACGGGGGTGCGCCGGCCCAGTAACGGGGGGGCGGACCCTGCGTGCGCTCGCGTTTGGAGCGTCAGCATCTCAGCAGGACCTGCTGAGGTTTGGTTTGGCTTTGGGGATGCCGAATTAATGTTTTTTGTCAATTGAAAAAATAATGAAAACTATTGTAGTAACTACTTACTACTTTTTTTCATGTTGCATTAAAGCTTTGTTGTCCTTGAGAAAACACCAGAATTAAACATTAGCATTTGACCTGATGGAACATACTTTGTGAAACGGTAATCTGCTTCAGATTTGAAAAAAGAACAAGAGCACAAACAAAAAAAATCCACAGTGTCTTATAACATCCAGTGAAGCCCTGATTTGTGCACGGTTCAAAGCTCTAGGTTGGAAGTGTGCTTTGACTGGGCCCTTTTGTGACGTGCGACCAGGCGAGGGGCTGCAGGCTGCCGGGTTTGTGCTGTGTGCTGGTGCCCCGCCATGGGAGGAAGGGTTCCCGCGGGCTGAAATGCCCACCCGCGCAGGCCTAGGGAGGTGGTCGTGAGCCGTCTCCCTGTGGGCACAGCAGCACCTCTCAGGTGGTGCCCATCTGGTTCCTTGCTGGATCCATACGTAGCCTGTCCCAGCTCAGCCGCTTGTCACACGGTGAGCCATCAGAAGATGCAGCACAGTCCCGCTCGTCACTAGTGGATAAAAATGAGCACAGGGACCCTGCTCGTGGAGCATGTTAGAGGCTGAGAGCAGTCGTTCAGACGTGCACAGCCGACGATGCTGTCGTGCACAGTCAAGTCCAGGGGCGAGCCTCGTTCCCAGTGGACGCCATGCTTCTCTCAGGGTTGAGCCAAGCACAGTAAGTGCTGGACACGTCAGCTTCATCCTATTGTCTTTGAAAGCTCTTCCCATTGAAAGAAAAAACGTTGTGATGGTGGTTCTGTCAAGTGTTTCAGACATCCTGGAGCACACATTATACTCTTCCCGAGCATACTGTCCCCCACCCTCCAAATTATAAGCTTTTCGTCTTAAAAATTCAATTGCAGGACCTTTTCCAAAACATTTTTAGTAAATTTAACATTCCCTAATTCAGCTTGAAGAGAGATGGATTTAAATTGATCATTAGGAAGAAGCAGTAGTTCTGCAGACTACTTTTTTTAGTAAATGCTAATGTTTGTCAAGTTTGCAAGCCAGATTTGTTTTTGTTTTTCTCTGATTGAAAGACAGAACTGAATGTTAAAACTATAAACTGACAGCATTCATAGTCCTGTGCTCTGTCGTTTGGCTTGTGTGACCCCAGAATGCCTGGGAGCAGCGCTGTTGTGTGTGTGGGAGTGAACTGCAGTGTGTGCACCGAGAACACTGGGTTCGTGTCACTCCACCACAGTGGCCCTTGTGACGCCTGGCAGGGTGCAAGCGCCCAGGCCAGTTCTGTCTTTCTGTCGGACACGCCACCAATCAATGCAGGGCCGGGGCGGGGGGCAAGCAGTGGGAGGCTGTTTACTCAGTGGGTCAGTTACACCCGCATCTTCCTCGGCTGTCGTTGGGGAGCCGTTAACCTAGGACAGCCAACCTGAATTTCCCTGTCAAAGTCTCCTGAGCGTCTCCACGTCGCTCCAGTGCTGGCTGTGCGTTCCGCAGCTGCGTTAAGAGGAGTAACAGTCCTGGAGAGTGTGGGCCGGCCTGTAGAGGTTCCCTCCGGCTGCAGACTGCACCAGTAAATACTTCCACGTTCCGGTTCCACTCACACCATCAGGATTTTTCAGGGTGTGCCGATGTAACTTACCACTAAGTAACGCTTCTCAGATCAGTTACTAACCACCTTCTTCGGGCTGCTCTGGGCACCACAGGTCAGTTTTACAAACAGCACCAATATTGTAGATTCGCTGTTTATTATTGGCAGATACATACAACACAGAGATAACGTCTGTGTAGTCGTAGGAGAAACCTGACATAAATCTGGTTTGGAGCAGCAAAATTTTTTCCCACGATTTTGGTGCAGAGACACACGGTTCCCACTTACTGACCTAGAGGTACCTGAGGCAAAATGTCTGAGCAAACGTGAGGAACTTCTACTGATCAGAGATTTCAGTCAGCTCCAGGTTTCACGTGGTCCCCGAAGTTCCCTGTTGTCTGTCGCTGTCTTGGTGAAGTGAGGGGCGATGTGGTCCCCAGAGTGCGCCAGCCCTGCTCGTGGTGGTGGGAACCCTCTTCTCTTCTCTGAAGCTACTAACAGGTGACAGATCTGACGGGAGGTGTCCCCGTGCCGAGGGGGAGTTTCTCGCTCATGTGGAGTCTTGAATTTCAGGAGGAGTTCTGCTACCCGGTGGAGTGCCTGGCGCTCACGGTGGAGGAGGTGATGCACATTCGTCAAGTCCTGGTGAAGGCAGAGCTGGAAAAGTACCAGCAGTACAGGGACATCTACACCGCTCTGAAGAAAGGAAAGGTAGCGTGTCGGCCGTGGGGCCGTGGCCAGTGCAGGCGTGCCCCCTGCGGGCGCTGTCTGCTGGTCGGCGGGGCTGGGCTCTGAGGGGCTCTAGAGGGTGAGAGGCTTACTCTCCGGCAGGCAGGCCCACAAAAGCGAGTATTTTTATTTCTCCCCTGGACAGTGAAAACTAGAAGGCTTAAGCCACCATCATAAATAACGGTATGCCTTCAGGAAGTGTCTTGTTTGCCCTTAGTTGTTACACTGTTAAAGGATTTGTAAAGAAAATGTATTTTGAGAAACAGGAGATTTTTTCAGAACTGCCTTCTGATTGCTTCCATGATGGTGAGACTCGGGTGACTCTACCTGTAAAAGTAGAATTATAACCAAAACCAGAGCCCAATTGTAATTATCACAGAGCCAGACTTAAGAGAAGGGTCTGTAAGTCCTCTCCCTTTGTCTGCTGAACTTCCCCACGTACAACTTGCAGGTCAGGGACTCAGCTGTTGGCCTTGCTTTTCTCTCCTTTTAAACCTGTGTTTTTAGCTCTGCTTTTGTTGCCGAACCAGGAGGTTCTCCTTCTTCACCTGGTCTCACACCTGCCAGTTCTGCAAGAGGTAAGGCCTCCTGTGACGGTGACGGTGGTGCTGCCATCGTGCTGCTGTTCTCACGGGGACGGTGTTGGGAACGGGCCAGTCTGTCACCCTGCTGTGCTGTGTTTGTGTGCTAGAGACACTGATTTTTTTCACAAGTGGCGTAAACAGTTGTTTAATACTGAGCCTGGAAAGTGTTTTTCTGTGTGTATTTCTTCTATGTATCCAAGGTAGCTCTACTAATTATATGTCACGTTTGAACAGAAAGCAATAGATGTGACTGTTACGTGATCCCAGGATAGACAAGTAAGAGAAGTCCAGACATATGTCAGCTCTGCCTCCAGGGGACACGGTGTCAGAGCTAGGCTTGGCAGGCTGGCTGTCTTCTCGGCAGTCCACGTCGTGCAGGCCGTTACACCCGGATAGAAGGCCCAGAGCATTCGGGCCACTACTGTAGAATTCCCGACCGCGCAGCCCCGGCTTCTCTAGCTCTGCAGTCGCGTCTGTGTCGTGCTGGTAACACTTGTGATTTTGTGTGCAGGCCCGTGTGCTCGCAGTGCTGCAAAAAGGTAAGCAGGCCCCCACACTCCCCCTTGTGTCGAATTCAGAGACTCGGCCTCCAGCCGCGCTGCTCATTCTGTTTTATTTGGGTAACAGATGCGGCTGCCCTCCAAGCCATACTCCACCCTTCCCATCTTTTCACTGGGACCTTCAGCCTTGCGAAGAGGGGAAAGTTGTGTGAGGCCAGAGAAGCCCCCTGCTGGCCACCATCGGCCACTTCAGAGCATTGCCAGGTGGGCAGGGCCTGGGTCTCCTGAACATCCTTTGTGGATGAGGACTGTGGTGATGTGGTGGGGTTTTGGCTGGAAGGGGTTTGGGTGGGGTGGGTGGGTTGGCTCCTTGGTTTTAACGTAGCTTTGACTTGCACACAGATCTCCAAACTTGCCAGAGGTAGCGTGCTAAGGAATAATGGCTAGGTCCTTGAAAGATACTTAATGTCATAGTTAGACTTTTTTTCTACTTTGGAAATAATTACTTCAATGTATCCTTTAAAAGTCATCTTTAAAACTGACCTTGTTTCCAGTGGAGTTGAAAACTTTAACGTTAACAGTCTGATCTTTCTTTCCTTCTTTAGTTCAAAAAGAGAATCTGTTTAATCCTGTGTGTGTAGTAGTCTGCAGACGCTGCCGCTTACTTTACTACCGCAGAGGCGGAAATAAAGCTGTGTGCCAGGAGCTGGCAATTTAAATAAAGCAGGTGCCTGAGTATCAATCACTTTGCGTTCAGTGCAGAGTCAGGCTAGTGTTGGTCCTTCAGGAAGACAGGGAGGGGTCAGGCCAGCTCAAGCCACACGCTGGCAGGGCCGAGAGGGCTGGGGTTTTATGCACTGGCCCCCCTCTCCCCGTTCTGGGAGGGACACTGGCCTTGGTGCCAAATGCCGGACAGTGGCCACTGCTGCGTGTCAAGGCCCGTGGGCAGTGAGGCAGGGAAGCCGTGAGCCCAACAAGAAACTCATGCCCCTGGGCCCAGACTCCGCTGGGACGTTGCTGCCCCAGCAGGACCTGACCGCGGCTGTGTCCCTGGGCTCAGGGCCCGCAGGTCTGACGTTCTCTGCTGTACTTACTCTGAACGTACGTTCCTGTTTGGTTTCATTAAAATAGGAAATGGATAGATGATTCCTAGTTATTTCCAAAAGTTACCAAAACACTTGCTGTGATGTTGGTCTAGTTAACTCCAGCTCTGGGGAATCCAAATAGCCAGCCACCCAGATACAGAGAATCATTGTGAAGGGGTGGCTTTGATAAATGCAAAAATGACAAGAAAGCTGATCCAAAGATAATTTTTCCAGGTGTGTCATAGGATCAGGATAAACTTACTTCAGGTTCCTGTAGTCTGACCTGCCATCTACAGCTGTGTTCAGTAGCCATGACACAGCGTCGTGGAGGAAGAATGCGAAGGTCTGCCTGCATCATCAGCAGGCTGCTGGCAGCACGCACTTAACTTCATTTCAGCCATTAGCGTTCAGGATCTCTATGTGCATAGTAATCAGGTGAATGAGTATCTGATTTCCAAAAATTCTAGATGGGTGCTAAGTTTTTAGTAGTAGTATTTCTTAATAAAACATGTTTCTTGGTTTTTTTAAACTATTTTAAACATTGTTGCCAATTAGAGCTTCCTCTTTAGAGGAGCATAACATGACTAAATCACTGGCTCATTCCATAATGATTTGGCAACAAGTTTACTTTTTCTGCACGTATTTTCTTAGTATTACGGTAGAACTGTAAGTGACAATACTAGATGTTTGAAATGTTTGGTTTCTTTTTTCCAGATTGTCCTCAAAATCCAAGTCTGTAGACAAATCAGATGAAGAACTACAGTTTCCCAAAGAGCTCACGGAGGACTGGAGCGCTATGGAGGTGTGTGTGGACTGCAGAAAGTTCATTTCAGAGATCATCAGCTCCAGCCGGCACAGCCTGGTGTTGGCCAACAAAAGAGCCCGATTGAAAAGGAAAACCCAGTCTTTCTATCTGTCCTCAGCAGGCGCCTCAGAGTACTGCCCGTCCGAGAGAACCATCAGTGAGATCTGAGCCGCGCGCCGTTCGGTGGCTGTGTGTTCAGAGGCGAGGTGCGCGCGGGAGGACGCTGAGCTGGCTGTCTCTGCTTGCCGTGGTCTTAGTTAGTGGGCTTGAGTTTGCCTAGGTCAGGTCTTTGCTGCATGACACCGTTCCGCAGACTGAACACTGTGTTCATACTGAGGACACGCGGCAGGCCAGCCGTTTGCTCGTCTGTGCTGGGGGAGGACAGTAGTTTGAAACTTGCTTTTGCGTGCGTGTTGGTTTGGAGGTCGAAACTTTTTCCTTTGTTCAGTTCTTTACTGTTCCTCAGATAATTTTCTGACTGAGGCAGAAAGCTTCTTGTGTGAGATACCAGTCTAACACAGGCGTCGATGTCAGCACAGCTCTGAGCAGTAAGTCACAGTGGCATTTCCACCCTACAGTGTTCCCACCTCGTGTACAGTGATCTGGGCCCCGGAGGCTGGGCCCAGCGGCTGCTGTTCACAGTGCAAAACCTGCAAGGGTTTGCGCATGCCCTCAAACTGATGTTAAATTATTATTGCTCCGAGATAAAGACTGGGGGGGGACCTTAACGCCTGCACGCCAGTACAGACACCTGACCGAGCTGCCCCCCCGGTGGGTGACCACCACCTCCGCACAGCCGTGTTTGCCCCAGTGCAGCCGAGCAGTGTCTCCCGAGGTGTTTTTGTTGCTTACCTTGAATGTATTATGGTTACTAGTAGTTTTATAATGGAGGACGAAGAATTAAAGTTTTGTGGAGTTTTGGGGTAAAGGGAGGCTAGAAGTTTGTCCAGAAGCTGAGTTTTTCGGCTGACTGTGGAAAAGGCTGCCCACTGCGGGGAGTGAGCCAGAGTTCCCATGTTTCCAAGCACGGTTTTCATAACTTTATAGTCTCGCTATCACAACTAACTTAAGCCACAATTTGGTACCTAAGGTCTCAAGCTGGAATTTATTTATTTTTATAAATGAATTTTAAAAGAAAAACTATTGTCTAGTTCTTTTAAAATTACAAGAAAATTAACCTGCATGTGATAGGCTTTTTGGATGCTTTTTGCACACGTTTCCCTTGAAAGCAACTCGAATGAGTGGGATGGGCTTTGCTGCGGGTAGTTTGGAGGGCAGCGTCGTCACCTGCAACTTCCCAGTTCCCTTGGCCCGTTGCGTGGGCGGTCTTGTATCACTTCATGTGCTTGGCAGTGAGCAGCCAGTCCAGCTGCCACTCGTGCTGGGACGGCCAGCTAATGCCCGCGCACGGCGGTGTCCTAAATCCCCGGGCACATCTATAGCCGCAGGACGGCGGCCCCTCTTCATGCCACACCGAGACATAGTGACATTTCTGCAGTAAATTCACAGTAATACCTCAAAACTGCTCCGGTAGTGGTTGTAGTGATTGAGATTTATAAATCAGTAACTGGCTTAAAATTACTTATACTGATAAAATAAACTTTACCAACTGACTGAAGTACTCCACGTTAACAGTTTGTATTCGCACATGGAAGTGGGCCGCAGGGAGCCCTTACCGATTATGGAGATGTTTGCATTGTTTTCAAGACTCTTCTTTGAGAGCTTTAAACATTACATTGAGTGAATCTCATTTATAAAATTTTGAGAGGGACGATTTGAACCCTAGGCCCCAGGTGGTTTGGCAGGAGCCACACGCTTCGAAGGCCCCGGCTGAGCCTCTGAACCAGCTGCCAGGAGGGGAGCGGGGGAAAGGAGCTGGTGTGTGCACACGTGCACAGACCTGGCCCCAGAAAGCGGGCTTTTTAAAATAATGACTAGCTTACAGTTGTTGTTAAAACACACGCAACTGAACTCCTGAATGAGAATTCTGTCCACATTCACGAGGCAAATAGTCTTCGCCACCCCTTCCTCGGGTCTGTGATGTAGGGTAGCCAGTTGGGTGTCAGGAGCACCTCTCACCAGAGCCCTGGAAGGTGAATCCTTTCGGCAGCGCTGACGGGTTTGCCAAGTGCACTGGGGAGTTTGGGTGGTAGGTCTCCTTGGGACGGTCTGCAGAAAATGGAGGAGAAAAGGGCACAGAACACAGCTGCTCTTGTGGACAGCAGGTCAGCATCACTTTCCGCTGCCAAAACAAATCCCTGCTCTGGGCCCTCCCTTCTCGGTGGCATGTCCCCAGCCCCGCAGCCAGATGAGGCACTTCCCAGAGGGTTGTCGATGGCAGCTTGTGGAGCGTGCTTACAGTCCTCAGCCTCGTGCGGTGATACCTTCGCAGCGTTCCTTTGTCCTGGTGTCCGCATGTACTTCTGGTCTGACAGCAACAAAAATGTCGTTGGCTGGCTGGTCTCGGTGGGAGCCCGGCGCACCCTGAAGTCCCTCCTGCGCGCACTCTGCCCTCCCACCCTCACTCCCTCTCAGCCTGTACCTCACGGACTCACCCTGCCGGGAGATCCCCGTTTCCTTTCTCACAGCTTAACTTTCTATCAGTGTCAGAACAGATGAGAATGTTTGTAAATACTGTAATATATTTATTAATACTTGAAAGGCATTCATTCAGTGGACAGTGAGAATTAACTCTCCCAAGGCAAGTAAAGTTTAAATCAAGTAACTGATGTTTACATCAACTTAGCAGTTTTATTAGATTTCAAGTCTTAATTAAGCCTTTGAAATTAAACCAGAAAGTTGTTACGCAGGAGTTTTTAAATGATCTTACGTTTCATGAAATCCCATAAACTTACATGCTCATACCATGTGATTTGCACCATGAACTCATACCATGAAGTTTTTAAGGCTTTCATTTTTCTAACTGTGTTAATAAATGTAGGACTGGAGTTCAGGTGTCACAGAGGAAGCCTGACAAGTTTCAGTGGTGTTGCTATTTGTTGAAGCAAAGTAGCAGACAGCTTTGCACAGGAGAACTGTTGAGGGCCTGTTTGTGGGGAATGTGTGTACTCTGACCTGGTTTCCTGTGTGTACGAAAGGCAAGGTGTTGCTGGCCTTCAGCATGACGTAACCGTACTAGACCTTCTCCATTAGAGTCTTTTATTTTAAAATCGAGGGGAAAATAAATGACTTTCCATCATGCCTTCTGTGTGGAGTTCCTGCTGTAAAATGATGCTGCCTTTTGGTGACTAGCCTTAGAAACCACCTGGATAGGGAAGACAAGGTACATTTATGTAACATCTGCAGTTTTTGGTCCGTTTGGGAAGTGGAGTCAGCAGGGACCACACTGGGAGCACAGACAAAAGTGAAGCCACCACCGTAATTGCTGTCACCACGCGGCCTGCCTCACCTCACCTCAGCCGGGTGGGAGCCAACATCTGTGAACAGTGTGTAAGTTTCTCGTGGAAGAAGTCACATCTGTGGAGACAGATTACATGTAGAAAGATAAAGCTTTTATTCCTTTTTTTCTGAATAGAATTCCTCAAAGGATATATTCCTAAAATGTCCCACGAAAGAAAACTTCTTGTTACAGCTCTCAAAGCCTTGAGAAAAAATGAGGACGAGCAAGCCCAGCATGAGTTTAGGAAAGTTCTTACATTTTTACGTTGACTAAATGGAGAGCATCTTTGGCCCTTCACAGTTCTTACACATTACGTGATACTGAGTTTGTTATGAATTCATTAACACAACCCACTTCCTTATTTGCTAAATATATTCTAGGATGATCTTCTGCTGAAGTTTCTCTGTGAGCGTGTGTTACGAGAGATCAGCTCATAATCCAAACGTTCACCAACTTTCTGTGTCCAGGTCAGAGCCTTGCCCCACCTCCTGGATTCCAGGCTTGGAAGCTGGATACCAGGAAGGGGAGAGCTCTGGGTAGCCCTGACTTAACCGTGTCTGTCTTTTTCTTTGCCAGCTCCTGTTGAGGAAAAGCTGTCCTAGCACGCGTCGTCAGAGTCTAGCGTTTCACAGGGAAAACTTGCAGGAAAGGGCTCCGTTGCACACACGACGTGTTTCACGGCTCCATTCTCTCTGCAGAGTGCGTGTGTGCATGCACACGCGCGCACGCAGACTCACTGGAGTGCTCCTCCCCGCGTGGCAGCCTAACACCCATGTCTAGAGACAGCTCCCTTTGCCCATCCAAAAAAATGTAAGAGCTCAGAACCTGCTTAATGTAAAACGCTGCTTGCACTGATTGAATGCTCAGGTGCAGTTACTGGCGGACTGAATTCCCAGTGCTGTTCTGGCTTGTCTGTTAAAGTGTGTGATGTATTTAGATTCGACTTTACTGTGCCAAGCCTCCTGCAGCTTTGTTTCTGCTCTTGGACTTTGATGCTGGTGGCAAAACCTGGGCCACTTCCAGATTACTGAAGGCTTCAGGCCTGACAGGACACAGTTCTTTAACAGTGGGCTCTAGAAAACTGGGCCATTGAGAAGTTCACTTATGTCCTTGGGACTTAAAAACTGAGGGGTGGCCTGGATGTTGGACACAACCCTGGGGGCCTGCCACTGGCTCCTCTACTAGGACTGCTGTCAGAGCAACTGGATGGCAGTTTCTCCCATTTTAGAGCAAGGGTGCTGGACGAGGTGGTCCCAAGGTCACCTGTAATCAGGAGAGAGGGACAGCACACTGGATCCAGCCACCAGGCCTGCAGACACTCAGCAATGACCGAGGGAGAGCCTGAGCCGGCTGCAGTGAGAGATGGAGGAAACACCTTTGCGCGTCGAGCCAGCCCTTCGACTGAGGAGAAGTGTGAAATGACTGGTGAGTCACTATTAGACAGTATCTCTGCTGATGACAAACCCAATTATGTATATTACATGAATGCAAGAAACAGTGCGAAACATGCTGCATTTATTTGAGACCTGGGGAGGCAAAGGCAAGTTCAGTTTTACTAATTGCTGTGGAAACTGAGTCCATCTCCCAAAATTTAAAAGAAAACACAAAGAGCAAAAACCAAACCAACCCCTTTGCACCAGCCATTTAGTGTTACTGGCGGTTCACCTCTCAGCCCTGTGCCTCGGTGCGTCTGCCCCACGGTGTGCCGTGTGCTCCTCTGGGAGGTGTGAAGAGCAGCAAGGAGCTGGCAGCGACTTCACATAACAGACTGTTTTAATTGCATTAAATGGAAGCAGAAGTACAGACAACACTGCCTTCAGCTCAATCAGAGAAGTAATTACACCGTCCTGGGGGTCCCATATATACACCTCCCCTGTGTAGTAACGGGGCCCCTGGCTAAGGAGCTTGTCTCTTTCCCCCTCTGTCCTGGAGACCCCATCCCTCTGAGCCCCTCCCCACCAAGTCTGATCTCTCCTGTTGGCTCTCGGAGCTCAAAGTGACCCAAGGAGACATGCAGTCCACCTTCCGGCCAACGGCAGGCTCTCAGCCCTGGCTCAACATCTCCGGAGCAGGCAGCTCCTTACTCTCTGCCAAGTTCCATCACTGAGCAGAGCCAGCAGTTGGGAAGTTCAGCCCTCGTTCAATCCCCTCCCATCGCTTAACTCCCTGGTTCTGCCTCGTGTGGCTCCACAGAATGAACCTCCCCTTCCGAGTGGCCGCTGTAAACAGTCCGCCATTCCTGAGTCTGCAGAACTGCTGCTCCTCCTCCACTGCACTTACGTCGTCAACCTGTCCGAGCTCTTCACTGCCCAGATGTGGAAAACTGCCTGCTACGCAGCTGGTGCTCAGTAGGTACTTGTGGGGCGAATTAATGAATGAGTAGGTTCAGTATGGAAATAAGTGAGGAATACACAGATGGAACCATCACTATGCCTTCAAAACAAACTGACGTGGTGCGTGGTCTGTGCTCTTTAACACGTAAGTGCCACCATGTACAGCCCTGTGCTGTTCCTCCAAGTCAGCAAGTCACTGCAGCCCTAACGCGGCAGTTAAAGCAGCCCACGCAAACCCTGCCGCCGCTCTTGTGAACGGCCATCTCCAGGTGGCATCCAGAGCCCCGGGGTGGAGCCGCCGCGCACAGCTCTGCCTCCCTGGCCCCACTTTGCCCACCTACAGGCTGGCGGGCAGGGGTCAGAGGCCTGGAGGCCTGCGGCAAGCTGCTGCGTAAATGCACAGCGCGCCTCTCGCAGCCGGGAGTTTGTGCTCTTTACGTTGCACCACTTGCCCCTCTTATAGTAGGATACTTGACTCTCACTAGTCACCATAATGTTTTGATAAAAACTTACGTGCCAACTGGGCTGAAATTTAAAATATTAAACTGTTTAAATTTGTTGTATTGAAACAGTTTGGCCAAGAAAAGAGTAAGGGGAGAGGTAAAGGTAAGCTACGTGTATGAGTTATTTTGTGCTGTGTTACTGCCAGTACATGCAAGTATTTTGCTGGTTTTCAGTAGCTAACAGTGGCTGCCAGTTACTGCGCACGTCCGCAGACCACAGCGGGGTTCGTTCCCCTGACGCACAGTAATCAGTCTGCTGACCGCCGGTTGTGGTGAAGGAAAGCCCAGCATTTACTGCAAGGCGCCCAGCCTGGGGCCAGGCAAGGAGAACGGGCAGCTCACGATCAAAAGCCTGTGGCTTTCGGGCACGGGGTTTTAACAGCAGGGGTGGGGAAGGGGCTGCAGGGGCTGATCAGCTAGTGGACCTCCTTCTGCTGATGGTGTGGTGAGGTCAGCGGGAGTCAGCGTCATCCACCTTCTGGCTCCAGACACTCGGGGGTCAGCGTGCAGCCAGCGTCTCCGCCCGGCTGGGGTTTCAGCACCTGCAAAACAACTTGGGGATGTGGCTCGGGGTGCATGCGCTCCGTAGCCCTGAAGTGGAACCAGGGCCCTGATTTTGTTACATGGCTAAACTATTATTACTTATTTTCCTCTGTGTTTGCATTTTTTCTTTCTCTGATTAATTTGCTCATTGGAACTTGGGTAAAAAGCCTAGGAGGCTAACACTTTTCTACAAACCAGAGCCGAGGAGCACGGGGGCTCCATTCCCAGGAAAGCCCCGCAGGGTCCTGCTTGGTTTAAGTCCCCTTTTCTTCAACAGTCCTCAGTCCTGAGGGGAGTGGGGGTGAAGGCTGCTCTGACTGCTTCCCACTGGATGGGGGCAAAGCCAGAGTTTCAGGATCAGAGGAGAGAAGGTCATTGAGTTTCTTATTTTTCAGTGAACTATATGGTTGATTCATGTTTCAGGTGTACAGCAAAGTGATTCATATATATATATATATATATGTTATATAAGCTGTGTTAGCTGTTTGTATATTTTGGAAATCAATTCTGTGTTGGCAGCACCATTTGCAAATATTTTCGTTTTGTTTATGGATTCCTTTGCTGTGCAAAAGCTTAAGGTTAATTAGGTGCCATTTGTTCATTTTTCTTTTATTTCCATTACTGAAGGAGATGGACCCCCCCCCAGATATACTGCAGTTAATGTAAGAGTGTTCTGCTTATGTTTTCCTCTAGGAGTTTCTTTTTTAATTATTGGAGTGTAGTTGATTTACAATGTTGTATTAGTTTCTGGGGTACAGCATAGTGGTTCAGTGATACGTGTATCTCTCCAATTTTGTCTGTATGTCCTTTCATATCCTTTTTGACTACAGGTTACTACAAGCTGTTGAGTATAGTTCTCGTGCTCTACAATAGGTCCTGGTTTATTCTGTGTATAGTAGTTTCCGTCTGCTAATCCAGACTCCTTATTTGTCCCTCTTCCCCGTCCCTTTTGGGGGACTGTTTTCTGTGTTTGCGAGTCTGTCTGTTTTGTAAGTTCATCTGTCTCAGTCCCAGACCCCACTGCATCACGCTGTTTTAGGTCTTCTGCCCATTCTTTTTAATTGGGTTGTTTGTTGTGTGGTTCGTCCCGCCCCTCCCTTCAGGAGAGTGTGTTCCCAGTGGGGCTTTTTATGGCAGCCCCAGGCTCACTGCACACACGCCAGGTTCTGCCCGTACCCGAGGCTGTCCCACGCAGGCAGCCGCAGTCCCCTCCCTGGGCCTGTCCTCTGAACCCGAGCTTCAGCAGCCGGTCTCGGCGCACGCCCGCAAGCTCCCGTCTGGGGCTGGGGCCGCGCAGACCCTTGACGGCTTCTCTCTGCTCTGCCTCCCCTTGTGTCCAGCTGATCTCCCCACGGGTGAAGGGGCTGCCCAGGGTGGGGGCGCTTTTATTCCTTCACTGCTGCCCCCGGGCACAGCTCCCATCCCGGTGGTGGTGGTTTCTTCCTATCCAAGTATGAGGAGACGTCTTGTAGCTCCGCTTGTGTAAGGTCTTCTGCCGTTGTTCAGTAGTCATTCTGCGAGAATGAGTCCACGTGTAGAGAACTAGTCCACAGACGTACATTTTTGATGTTATTCGTGGGAGGGGTGAGCACTGCACCCTCCTGTTCCACCACTTGAGCCCCCTCCTCCCCTGGGAGGTTCATGGTGTCTGGGCTCACACTTCGGTCTCTAATCCCTTCTCAGTTATGTTTGTGTGCGGCGTCAGAGAGTGTTCTAATTTCGTCCTTTCACAGGTGGCTGCCCAGTCTTCCCAGGTCCACTGGTTGAAGAGACTCTTTTCTCTCTTGTGTATTTTCGCCTCCTTTGTCATAGATGAATCGACTGTAAGTGCCTGGGTTTATTTCCGGACTGTCTGTTTGTTGATCTGTGTGTCTGTTGTGCCAGCCCCAGACTGCTGTGATTGCTGTAGCTTTGTGGTGTGGTCTGAGGTCGGGGAACGTGATGCCTCCAGCTCCCTTCTTCTTCCTCTAGATTGTTTTGGGTATTTGAAAATTTGTTTCTGTACAAATTTGAAAAGCTTCTGTTCTGCTTCTGTGAAAAAGGCCTTTGGTATTTTGATAGGGGTTGCACTGAATCTGAAATTGCCTCTGTAGTATGTTGGTCCTTTTTTAAAAAAAAAACAGTATTGATTCTTCCAATCTAAGAACATGGTGAGTCTTTCCATCTGTTCGTGTCTCCTCTGACTTCTTTCATCCGTGTATTACAGGTTTTGGAGTGCAGGGCTTTTTGCTTCCTTAGGTAGGTTGATTCCTAGGTGTCTTATTCTTCTTGATGCGATGGTAAAGGGGACTGTTAACCTTATCTCTCTTTTGATATTTAATTGTTAGTGTATAGAAATGCAACAGATTTCTGTGTATTAATTTTGTATCCTGCACCTTTACTGAATTCATTGATTTCAGAGCTCTAGTGGTTGCCTGGTGATGTCTTTAGGGGCTTCTCTGTATCGTGTCATGTCCTTTGCTAGCAGTTTTACTGATTCTTTTACAGTTCGGATTCCTTTTATTTTTCTCCTCTGATTGATTTAACATAGTTTGGGAAGTGGTCAGAGTGGGTATTCTTGTTCGGGATCTTAGAGGAAGTGCTTTTAGCTTTTCACCACGGAGGAGGATGTTAGCTGTGGGTTTGTCATGAAAGGCCTTTATTAGGTAAAGTTATAGTCCCTCTATGCCCACCTTCTGAAGAGTTTTTATCATAAATGAATATTGAATTTTATCAAAAGCCTTTTCTGGTTCTATTGAGATGATCATGTGGTTTTTATTCTTCAGTTTGTTAATGCGATGTATCACATTGATTAGCAGATACTGAGAAGTCCTTGCGTCCCTGGGAAAAATCCCACTTGACCTTTTAGTGTGCTGTTGGAGTCAGTTTGCTAGTATTTTTGTTCAGGATTTTTGCACCTGTGCTCGTGATACTGGCCTGTGATGTTCTGTTTTTGTGATACCTTTGTCTGGTTTTGGTATCGGGGTGACGGTGGCCTCGCAGAGTGAGGCTGGAAGTGCTCCTTCCTCCGCAGTTTTTTGGAATGGCTTCAGGAGGACAGGTGTTAACTCTTCTCTGCACGTTTGGTAGAGTCGACCTGTGAAGCCCCCTGGACCTGGACTTCAGCTTCTTTGGTGAGTGTGGTCAAAGGCTTATCAGTTTTGTTTATTTGCTCAAAGAACCAGCTTTTAGTTCCACTGACCTTTTCCTTCATTTGTTTTTGCCTTGATCTGTGTGTCTTCCCTTCTTCCCTTTCTGGGTTTTGTCCTCTGTCCTGGCTCCTTTAGCTGTGAGGCTGGGCTCTGGCAACTTGAGGTTGTCCATGTCTCCTGTCTTGTTGTGTCCCAGGGGTTTGGATCGTCCTGTTCTCATTTTCACTGCCCCCAGGCACGGTTACGTCTCCTCTTGGACATCTTCAGCGGTCCACCGGCTGCTCAGCAGCGTGTTGTCCAGTCTCCGTGTCTTTTTGTTTCTTCCAGTTTTCTTCTCGTAGCTGATTTTCAGTTTCTCGGAGTTGTGGTCAGAAAAGATGCTCGGCGTGACTTCACTTATGCTAAATGTACCGATGTTTGCTGCGTGGCCCCACATGCGATCTGCCTTGGACAGTGTTCTGTGTGCACTTGAAAAGAATGTGTATTCTGCTGCTTTCAGGTAGAATGTGCAGTAAATACCAATCAAAGCCATTTGGCCTAATGTGTTATTTAAGGCCTGTGTTTCCTTATTTTTTAAACTTTTTTTTTTATTGAGTTATAGTCAGTTTACAATGTTGTGTCAAATTCCAGTGTAGAGCACAGTTTTTCAGTTATACATGAACATATTTATATTCATTGTCGCATTCTTTTTCGCTAGGAGCTGCCACAAGATCTTGTATATATTTCCCTGTGCTACACAGTATAATCTTGTTTATCTATTCTGCACACGCCTGTCAGTATCTACAAATTTTGAACTCCCTGTCTATCCCCCCCACCATGTTTCCTTACTGATTTTCTGTCTGGATGATCTGTGCACTGCTGTAAGTGGGGTGTTAAGGTCCCCACTGTTACCGTTACGGCCAGTTTCTCCCTTTACGTCCGTAACGTGTGCCTTGTGTGTTGAGGTGCTGCCGTGTTGGGAGAGCTGCTTCTTGGGCTGATCCCTTGATCACTGTGTAGTGTCCTTCTTTGTCTCCTGTAACAGTCTCTATTATAAAGCCTGTTTCGTCTGACTGTTGCTACCCTGGCCTTCTGATTTCCATTCTCATGGAATACCTTTTTGCAACCCCCCTCGTTCAGTCTGCATGTCTCTAGATTGGAAGTGAGTCTCCTATGGGTCTTTTTTTTTTTCAGTGTCCCTTCAGCCAATGTGTTTTCTGGTTGGAGCATTTAGTCGGTTCACACTTAAGGTAATTGCTGGTATGTGTTAGTGCCGTTTTGTCGACTGTTCTAGATTTGCATTTGTGGGTTTTCGTTCTCTGCTCCTGTGACCTGATGGCTGTCACCAGTGCTATGTCTGGATTCCTTTTTCTGTCTTTGTGTTTATCTATTACTGATCTTTGCTTTGTGGTTACCATGTGTTTTTTTGTATGGCAGTCTCTCTGTGTATGATTGATTTAAGTTGCTAATCTCTTAATTTCAAATGCATGCTGGACGCCCTGCATTTGTACTCTTCTCAGTTTCTTTTTTAGCTGAAGCACAGCTGGCTTACACTGCTGTAGTCAGTTTCTAGTGCACAGTGTCATGTCTCGGTCATACACATACATACGTGTATTCCTTTTCATTATAAGCTACTACAAGATGTTGAATATAGTTCTCTGTGCTCTACAGTGGAAACTTGCTGTCTATTTTCTATACAGCACTTAGTATCTGCAAATCCCAAACTCCCAATTTATCCCTTACCAACCCCTTCCCTCCCTGGTAGCCGTAAGTTTGTTTGCTGTGTCTGTGAGTCTGTTTCTGTTTTGCAAATAAGCTCATTTTTAGATTCCACATGAGTGGTATCATGTGGTGTTTTTCTTTCTCTGTCTGGCTTACTTATGAGAACGACAGTCTCCAGGTCCATCCACGTTGCTGCATCACATCTGTTTTTGATGCCAGGTTTTACATCGAATTGTTTTGTGTCCCTTACCTGCTTCCCGTGGACACGGACGATGCTAGCACTCGTGTCTTTTTTAACTTCCGTACCGGTGCTGTGCGCTGATTCCTCACCTTCACGTTTGCCTCACCAGCGAGGTTTCCATTCCATCCTTCTCCTGTTTCTAGTCGTGACCTTTTATTTTTCACCTGAAGAAGTCCCTGAACATTTGTTGTAAAGCTGGCGTGACGGTGCTGACCTCTTCTAGCGTTTGCTCGGCTGTGAAGCTTCTGACTTCGCCATCGGCCCTGAACGGGAGCCCTGCTGGGCGAAGTAGGCCTGGTTGCAGGTTTTTCCCTTTCACCACGTGCACTATGTGGTGCAGCTCCCTTCTGGCCTGCAGTTTCTGCTGGAAAAGCAGCTGCCAGCATCCCAGGAGTTCCCTGGCATGTTACTTGTTGCCTTCCTCGTTGCTCTCAGTGTCCTCTGCCTTCAGTTTTCATCACAGTGTCTTGGTGTGCTCCTCTTTGAGTGGATCCTGTGATGGACTCTGCGCTTCCTGGACTTGGGTGACTGTTTCCATCCCTGGGTTACGGAAGGTTTCAGCTATTTGCCATTACCTCTCCAAATACTTCCTCGGGCCCTTTCTCTCTCCCTCCCTCTCCCCTCCTGCTGGGGCCCCTGTAATGCAAGCATTAGAGCACGTGGTGTTGCCCCACACATCCTTTCAACTGTCCCCATTCCCCGCACTCTTCCTTCTCCTCGGCGGCAGTGACTCCCGCCGCTCTGCTCTGCCGCCTCCTTTGTAGTCTGCTGCTTGTGCGCTTCCCTTCTGTTTGGTTGTTCTTTGTGTTTTCCAATTCTTTCTTTCAAATCTGTAAATTCCTCACCTGTGCATTCTTTCTCCTCCCAGGTGTTTTGATCATCTTTATAGTCATTACTCTGAAATCCTTCTTGGGTAGAGCGCCTGTCTCCACCTCACATAGTTCTTCTGTGATCTTTGTCCCCTTTCTCTGAAACATCTTTCTGTCGCCTCATTTTGTCTAAGTTGCAGTTTGCATCTGTGTGTACGTGGTAGGTCAGTCATGTTTCTCAACCTTGGAGAAGTGGCCTCTGTAGGAGGTGTCCTATGTACCTCAGAAGTGCTCTGCTCTCTGGTCGCCCAAGCCATCTGCTCTAGGGGTTCTCCCTGAGGGCTGCATGGGGCCTTGTGTCGTGGGGCGCTGACTCTGGGGACAGGCTGCTAGTGTGTTCGGTCCCTAGTCTGGTTGGTTGCCAGGCCCCGTCTTGTGTGGACGCCCTTGGCTGATGTTTAGCAGGGCCTGGTCACCCTAGGGGTCCCGGGGCTCATGCTGGCTCACTGGTGGGCTGTTGCCCACCCACCAGCAGGTGGAGCCAGATTCCTGGCCAGCGGAGCTGGTTCCTGGAGTCTGGCTGCAGGGCCCAGGCATCCCAGGGCTTGTTTCGGGCGGTTGGGTATGAGCTCCGGGGAGTCCTGGAGGTTGTGCTGACCTGCTAGTGGGCAGGACCAGGCCCAGTCGGCCCCAGGGTAGGGTCTGGCCTGCACTGCAGGGTCAGAGTTTTCTTGCTTCTAGGTTTGCTCCCTGGTGGACCAGACTCATCTAGCGGTTGGTGCAGGCTTCTGGGTTGGCAGGCCCAGTGCCTGTCCCCCGGGGGGGTGAAGCTGGGTCCTGGCGCTCTGGTGGGCTGGGCTGGGCCTGAGGGAGGGTCCAGAGGCGGCCGTGAGGTCTTTAGTGTCTAGGCAGCCTGTCTGCTGACAGGTGGGGCTCTGTTCCTGCCCCCTTACTTCTTCGGCCTTAAGTGTCCCAGCGTTGGCACTTCCAGGGCGTGGCGTGGGGCCCGGTCTTGGTGCTAACGATCCAAGATGTCAGCCACCAGCCTCAGCAATGTTCTCAAATAGGTCTATCCCCAGGGTGAGCCCCCAACCCCTCTCCAGGAGACTCCAAGACCTTCACACATGTCTGGCCCAGGCTCCCATCAAAATTACTGCTTTTGCCCTGGGTCCCAGTGTGGGCCCTTTCAGAATGAAGTCTGTCTCCCCCGAGCTGGGCTCTACTGGCCTTCAGTGCCACATGCCCTGGGCTCACCTTCCCGGTGCCAGACCCCCAGGCTAGGGAGCCTGACGTGGAGCTCAGAACTCTCACTCCTGCGGGAGAAGCTCTGGGACGTGACTGCTCTCCAGTGTGCGGGTCACCCACCCAGGGGCGTGGGGTTTTATCTTATCACGGTCCGCCCCCTTACCTGTCTCCTTGTGGCTCCTTATGTCTTTAGGTGTAGAAGAGCTTTTCTGGTGAATTCCAGTCTTTTTCATTGATGGTTTTCCTGCAAAGGCTGTGACTTTGCTTTGCTCACGAGAGGGGGTGAGCTGAAGGTCTTTCTACTCCACCATCTTGGCTGCCAAATCTCTCCTTCACTTTAATTGCAAAGAAATCTTGAATCTCAAGCTTAGCCTCAGTATTTTGTATTATGAACCTATTACCTGTTTGATTGCTTTGTCATAGCACCCGGACAAACAGTTGAACATTAGTCATCATGTTAACAGTGAGGATAATGACCGAGGATTTCTAGTCAAGCTGGTGGAGCGGTAGGACCACGAGCTCGCCTCTCCTCACGACTACAACAAAACCACAACTGACTGCTAGACAACCATCAAAAAAGACGAACCTAGCAGAAAAGATCTTCAACTGGAAACATAAAGAGGGAACCACAGCGGGACAGTAGGAGGGACATGCTTGCGGTATAATCAGGCCCCACACCCCCGGGTGGGCGACCCACAAGCTGAACAACAGGCAGGCACCGGCATGCACGTGGAATCTAAAAAAATACAACGAAGTAGTGAATATTACAGAAAAGAAACAGACTCACAGATGTAGAGAAGGGAGGAGTGGTTCCCAGTGGGGAGACGGAAGGGGGAGGGGCAAGATGGAGGGGGAGGAGGAAGAGGGGCAAGATGGAGGGGGAGGAGGAAGAGGTGCAAGCTCTCGGGTATAAAGTAAGCTACAAGGATGTATGCCAGCATGGGGAACGCAGCCAGTATTTCATAACAACTATGAATGGAGTGTAGCCTTTAGAAATTGTGAGTCACTATGTTGTACACCTGTACCATATATTGTACATCAACTATACATCACATAAAAATACTGTATTGTAAACTAAATACATAAAGTTAAAGAAACAGTGGGGATAATGATCAAAATGCACTCACAGTATTCCCTGAAAGTGTCCTCCTATTCTAGACAGCAATCAGGAAAGGTAAGTTTTGAAGTGGGTCCTCTTTATGTATATTCTGTAACCTAGTGGCCTTTTAAATTATTCTATTTATTTGGGTTTCAGCTTTTCCAGGGGTATTTTATACATAGCAGGGGTTACTGGCCATTACACATCTCTCTCCTTTTTTTTTGCTGAGACCTGAAGCAGCAGTACTGTCTGGTGTGATTCTGGCTAAAGAATCTAGTGCCTTCTGCGGGGCTGCCACGTCTTGAGGTTGTCTCACTTGCCATTACCGTCCCTAACGTGAGGGAGCGGTTTCACAGTTGCAGGAGGAGACCTTGAGCCCCTCAGGCTGGGGCTGCTGGCAGGCACCGCGTACGGCCAGCGGTGTCCTTGCGTCTGATGTAGCTCAGGGAATTCAGTGACACAGGAGCGTGTCTGAAACCACATCCACAGCGGACAGCCAGCCCCCTCTTAGGTGCCTGAACCACAGTTACTCTTTGTATTTTAAAAAAATGCATTCTATTTAATGGTTAAAGCAGATGTACAATGCATGTCTAATAGGCCATAAGCAGCCTGTTTTGGTTAGTCTAAATTTCCAATTAAATCATGTTTAAGCCAGAATGACCCCATACCTCAATTTTTGCTTGCACATCTTTCTAGAAAGCACAGGTGATCAAAATATTTGTCCCTTAATGGCACGGTGCTTGCTGCCTGCCCCGGGACCACCACGTGCCTCAGTGCTGGGCCTGCTTCTGTATGTACACACACACACACACACACACACACACACTTGCCCAGTCCCCCACGATGGGGGAAGTAAAGCTCAGAGGCAGATTAATGGGGAAACAGGCTGCGCATTTTTATCACCTGTACTGAATTGTCGCACGAACGCTGTACACGTCCTTCTAGCAGCAGACGCCAGCAGTGATGCATGTCTCGAGTGGTTGTGCTCTGTGACGGCCTTGTTAGAGACTTCTCTTTCCATTTTGATAAGGAGAGAGACATCTGGTAAACAGTTTGTGAGCTCATCAGGGTTTCGATTAGGATTCTTCAATTTTTCACCAGTTCAGCAGTACGACCTGAAAGTTACCCGAAACCTGTGCTTGTCAAAAAATCCCTTCTGTGAATCTTCTTGAAGATGAAGCGTTTTTGCAAAAACAGCAGAGAGAAACAGTAACTGTGAGTGACAGAAGACGTAAGACGGCCTGGTTACAGATCTGATTACAAAGAAACTTAACCAAGTTGCTGTGACAGCATTTTAATGACTAGCATTGACTGATAAAGTAATACCAGGACATATTAAAATTTTAGGAACTGCATATAATTTCTAGGACATTTATCCATACAGTGCAACCTAACAGTGCTCATCACCGCTCACGTGCCGGTGCTTCTCATGTAATGTAACATACTAGAGAGTCCCCGTTAGTTTCTCTCGGAGACACTGTAGGGGCCCTTTGAAACACCCCAGCGTCAGCTACAGAAAGAAACTGATGAAGCATACGATCTGTTACCAAAAGCAGCTCAATATCCCAGGAAAACTTTGTTTTCCTAACAGAGAAAGCCAAACTGCAGTCTTGCATTAGCCTACTTTTGATAACAAAATTTAATTAAATTCAATCTGATCTTAGCCAGTCTTGACCACAAACAAAACTCCTTTCTCAACGTTCCGTTTCCACAAACATTCCGTCATTTTCTGTATCCGTATCCGTTTGTCCCTTATTTTCTTTCCCATCTGGAAAGAAACAGCTCTGGGATGAAATTACTTTTTTCCCTTAACAAAAATATCTCCATTCCTTCATGCCTCCTCCCACCAACAACATGCATCTTTCTTTACAGAGTGACTGCTTCCCTTATTATTTTTAGTACTTTGCTTATGTATGTAACTTGTAACCATTAAAAAACCTTATCCTCTAGCAAAAACCAAGAAGTGCGCAATTGTGAACTGCTCGTTACGCCAGCATTTCCTGAGTGGCAAACTTAATAAACACATTTAGTAACCTTTGAAAACATACATTTTATCACAGCATAAATTCTTTCTTTAATGTGGTACAAGATGTTTGTCTAATAAACCCAAACCTCTTCAGTTTTTCTCCTGTAAGACAAAGGCCGGTGACTTAGACTTGCCCAGGAGTCAGCATCACAGTGCCGGTCTGGACAGTGAACCCTCGCTGTCTGCCCTGACTTGGTAACACGCTGAAGTTTCAAGCTGCCAACCTCTGGAGAAACTAAAACATAATTATCCCTAAAAAGTTCACCTAAAAGCTTCTATCCTGTTTATCTCCAGCTCATTACTGACGAAAAACATAATATGAACTTATTTGGCTTCTGGTAAACCTAGATACAGTAAAAGTATCATACTTACTACTGATGACTCTAAAGACATATCTGTATTAAACCAACAAACGTTAACTTTAATAACATTAATTCTGAATACTCCCCAGATCGTGTGACAGTTTCTGCTGTATTTCTGAGAATTTATAAAGCATTTAATCTCCCTTAAGCAAATATAATAGAGCTCACTTATAAATGCAGTTTTACATATCCACCGAATCACAGCCCTCATAGCTTCACTTTAAATCTCAGTCAGGGGAGAGGGTACAGTTTAGTGGTAGAGTGTGCGCTTAGCAGGCACGGGGTCCTGGGTTCATTCTCGCCATTAAAAAAAACAAAACTAATTAGTAAATAGACTTCATTACCTCCCCCCAAAACGAACAGCTTAGTCATGAATCAGACATTATAAATTAATGAGTCTTACAATGTCTGATTCATAAGTAAGTTTTGTTTATTATAAATAACATGGAATAAGTTTAGTTTACGCCCTTGAATTTAAAGTCTCCTTTCCCTTTTTGTCTTTCAGTTTCAGGTTCTATAAAGTAACTGACCCAAGGCTGGAGTCTCAGGCCTTGTGGGCTGTGTCTGCATTCTGAGGACATAAGAGTTATAAGTTCAAGCTTTCTCCTAGAAATACCTTTGTTCTCTCTGGGTCAGAATTTTGAAAAAAAATCTTTTATCTAACTGAGCAATAAAAAGAACCAGTTTTGGAATTTTTCTGCAGAGTCTAAAGAACATTGTGGCCACACTGTCTCAGAAACACAGTCTTCTTTCTCTTCATAGGAGCAGAACTAAAGGTCTGCCAATTCTGCACAATACACCCCAGGGGCCCAGCAGCTGGACCAGGCTCCGGCTCCCTGCTTCCCTTGCATATGGCCGGCGCTACCAGTACCAGACCAGAGCCAGGCAGGCGCTGTCTCACCTGCAGTTTCTTACCTGCCATTCCAGGTGGGCGTCTGACGGAGCTCTCCAGGGACTGCTTGGCCTGTCTGGATGAGCGAGGTCCTCCTGGACCCGGAAGGGAAAATCTTGTTAAAGTGACATCCCACTTAAAACCAGATGACAAGTTTGATGTCTTTCCCGCCAAAAAGGAAAACTCCAATCAGACCAGCCATCAGGGAAGAATACTCCGGGGCAGGCACACGGGAGGGCCCACCACGTACCAGAGTTGCCTCACAGGCCAGGCCGGGCCAGACCAGGGCCAGAGGCTTCCAGTCAGTGGTAAGCACTGGGGCTGCCCCTGAGACGGGGCCCACAGGCAAGATGTCCCCTCGGGGTGGGAGGCCCATCTGGGTCATCAGAGTTGCCCCCGACTAGCTTGGGTCCACTCACCCGATGAGAATAAAGCCAACCCACTGACCTCGGGTTGTGGGGAAGGAAGGTGCAGCATCTACTGCAGGCGCCCACCACAGGCCAACCAAGGAGAATGGGCAGCTATTTCTCAAAATAACCCAACTCCCCAGAGGCTTTCAGACAAGGGTTTTTAAAGGCAGCATTAGGTGTGAAGCTTGCAGAGGGCCTGATCAGCTCGTGGACACCCCTGGATTGTGAGGGGTGACTAACTGGGGGGAGGCCACATCAGCCACCGGATCCAACCCGTCTGGGGTCTACGTGCTGACTGGCGGCACGCGGCCAACTTCACCTGGTGGGGGTTTCACATCTGCAGAAAAGCTCAAGGATGTGGCTTAGGATGTGATCTGTAGCCCCTGCGGAGGAACGAAAGGTCCTTCAATTTATTTTCACGGCTAAACTGTTATTTGCTTGACTGTTTCCCTGTTTCTGCATTTCTCCTTTCTCTGATTAAATCTGCCCTCTGGAACTTGGGGGAGACTAACGCTTTTCTATAAACGAGCGGCGGGGGACAAGGGAGTGGGGCGTCTGCCACCATGAAGGCCCAGCCTGGGCCTGCGGGTGTCAGGCACCCACCGTGCAAAGCACCGTCAGCCACACGGTCTCCTGTGATACTCAGCTATGAAGTAGTGCCATCCAGACCCCCCGTTACAGTGAAGAAGTAGAACAGCAAGGTGATCCCTGCCCAAGGTCAGACCGCAAGCCCAGCAGCACAGCTGAGGACGCCACTGCCTGTGCTGTGCCCGGGACCCTGCTGAGCGCCCACCTGCTTCTCCCCCCGAGGGCTGCGATTCTGAATACAGCCCTCAAGCCACCTGGCGCTCGGGGTCAGGCAGAGCTGTGCACGCAAAGTACACGTCTCGTATTAGCTCATGAAGAACTCTCACTGGCCAAATGCTGATCTCAACAGTTAAAAGAAATAGTCCAAAGCAATATAAATCTCAAGGAATTTACAGTAAGTCACGAGCTGGTGTCAGTGAAGAACACCTTCAAGGAACCGGATTTCAGCGTGGGAGCCCAGCATTCCCCAGAGTGCAGCCTGACGCCACTTGCGTCAGGCTCGGCTGGACCAGGCCGAGGCCTCGGTTCTGACTTCCTCCAAAAACTAATGAGGAGCCTCGCTAGCTCTTTAATCTAGGGGATTTACGACAGGATTTTTTTTTTTTTGAGTAATTGGACAGTAAGTGGAGCAGAAAGAAAGGAGACCGGTTCAGAGGTGCCTGGAGTTAGCACATGGGGGAGTATCAGCTCATAACAGCAGTATCAGTAACCGTGCCCTGCCTTGCGAGCTCCCGGGCGTCAGGAGGTCGGGAGCGCCGTCGCTGGGCGGGTCTGGTTCTGGCCTGGGTCTTTGCTGTGGTGGCGTCAGTTGGAGGCCTCACTGGGACCGGAGGCTCAACTTCCAAGACAGGGCAGCCAGCTGGCCCCCAAGCAGGTCTCCCTGACAGCCTGGGAAGTCACGCCCCGCACGGGCTGTCCCGCTCGGTGGAGGAGGACGTGTGCGGTGTGGGGGCCGCGTCAGTAAGCGCCTGAAACAGACTGAGGTGGTGGGAGTGAGGAGACACAGGATTGACCTTGAGACCCTTTAGAGCAAGACTCGGCTTCCAAATGGCTGCAGTGACAGGGAGGGGATAGAAGTCTCAAATAACTGAGATTCCGTATGTGGGAAATGGAAGTGGCACCAGTGAGAAATGGCGGGGGTAGTACGTCAGTGGAAAGACACACTGGGATTTTTAAGAAGGGGGCTGGCTTTATGGAAACTTCTCCTGTGAAGGGCCAGCCACTAAGTATTTCTCCGGCCTCTAACTGTCTCTGGTGCAGACTTGTCTGCGCGGAGGGGTTTACTGACAACTCTTTTAAAAATGGAGAAGCTAATCCCAGCTCACAGGTTTTAGTTGCCAACTCCTGCCCGAAGGAACTTCTCTGCACAGCGCGAAACACAAGCACAGATCCCGGGGAGGAATCTAGCCCACAAAGCCCCTCGGCACTGCGCGGGGTGCGCTCACTCCCCCCCCCCCCCCCCGCCTGCCTTTTCCCTGTGAACTCTCACCAGCCATTGTAACCATTAAAGCCCCAACTAGGAAATAAGTAAAATAGAGATTTAAAAAAAAAATAAATCAAACCAAGAGCTGTTTTTTTGAGCAAGTAAACAAAATGGACAAACCTCTGGCCAGGCTCGCCAAGAAGAAAAGAGAGAAGACACAGATCAATAAAGTAAGAAGTGAAAATGGAAAAATTACAACCAACACCACAGAAACACAAAAAACCCTGAGAATGCCATGAACAACTATAGCAATAAATGGGACGACTTACAAGAAATGGACACGTTTCTAGAAACACACAGTCCACCGAAACCAAATCAAGAAGAAATAAGATCACTTGAACAGTCCAGTCACTAGAAGTGAAATAGAATCAGCAAGAAAAAGCCTCCCTGCAAACAACAGTCCGGGACCAGATGGCTTCCCTAGGGAATTCTACCCACCATGCAGAGAACTAGTGCCAGTCCTTCTCAAGCTCTCCCAGAGGACTGAAGGGGAGGGCACACTCCCAGACTCACTCTATGAAGCCACTGTCACCCTGACGCCAAATGCCAAAGGCTCCACCCAGAAAGGAAACCACATCTGCGATGAGCACGGATGCAGACGCCCTCAACAGCCTCAGCAGCACCAGCAGCACAGAAAGGGCACACAGCACAGTCAGGCCGGGCCCCTCCCAGGGGCACAAGGACGGCTCACCACACGCAAATCAGTCAGTGTGGTACGTCGCATCCGCAAGACCCAGCACGAGAATCACACGATCATCTCAATACCTGCAGAGCGTCTGATAAAATTAGGCACCCACTCGTGATGTAAAAAAAAAACGCTCACCAAAGTGGGCATAGCGGGATCATATCTCAACATAACAGAAGCTACTTATGACAAACCTACGGCCAGCACAGTGCTCCACGATGAAAGCCGAAAGCCTTCCTGCTGAAATTGGAACAGGACCAGGATGCCCACTGCCACCACTTGTATCCAGTACAGGACTGGACGTCCCAGCCACAGCAGTCAGACCAGAAAAAGACATAAAAAGCATCCAAATTGAAAGAGAAGAGGTAAAACTGTCACTACATGAAGATGACGTGATCCTATATATAGAAAACCCCAGAGGTGCCACACAAAAGCCACTAGCGCTGGTAAAAAATTTGGCAAGGTAGCAGGACACAAGAGTCACGTGCAGAAATCACTCGCATTTCTTGACAATGACAACTGAATTAGCAGGAAAAGAAAGTAAAGAAACAATATCTTTTAAAATCACATCCAAAACAGCAAAATACTCAGGAATAAATGTGAACCAGGAGGTGAAAGACTTATACATGGAGAACTACAAAACACTGGTTAAGGAAATTATAGATGACTCAGAAATGGAGACAGCCCATGCTCTTGGATTGGAAGAATCAATATCATTAAAATGGCCGTATCCCAAGGCAATCTACAGATTCAGTGCGATCCCCTAGCAAATCACCCAGGTCATTGTTCACAGGACTAGAACCAACAATCCTAAAATTTATATGGAAACACGAAAGACCCAGAACGGCCAAAGCAATACTGAAGAAAAAGAACAAAGCTGGAGGAGTAACCCTCCCAGACTTCAGACAGTGCTACAGAGCTACAGTCATCAAGACAGGGTGGCACTGGCATAAAACAGACATAATGGGGTCAGTGGGACAGGATACAGCACCCAGAAATAAACCCACAGACCTCTGGTCAGTTAACCTTCAACAAAGGTGGCAAGAAGATACAGTGGAGAAAAGACAGTCTCTTCAGCACGTGGTGCTGGGAAAACTGGACAGCAGCATGTAAGTCAGAGAAGCTAGAACACTCCCTCACTCCATACACAAAAATAAACTCAGAATAGCTTTAAGACTTAAATATGAGACAAGACATAAGAAATCTCCTAGAAGAAAACAGAGGCAAAACATTCTTTGATGTAAATCTTAGCCCTGTTCTCCTAGGGCTGTCTACCCAGGCAATAGAAATAAAAGCAAAAATAAACAAATGGGACCTGATTAAACTGTTAAGCTTCTGCACAGCGAAGGAAACCATAAGCAAAACAAAAAGACAACCTACAGAATGGGAGAAAATTTTTGCAAATGAAATGACTGACAAAGGCTTAATTTCCAGAATATATAAAGAGCTCACAAAATTTGAAAGAAAAACAAGCAACCCAATCCAAAAATGGGCAGAAGACCGAAACAAGCAATTCTCGAATGAAGACATATGAATGGCTAATAGGCACATGAAAAAGATGTTCAATGTCACTTATTATCAGAGAAATGCAAATCAAAACTACAATGAAGTATCACCTCACAGCAGCCAGAATGGCCATCGTTAAAATGTCCACAAATGACAAATGCTGGAGAGGCTGTGGAGAAAAGGGAACCCTCCTACACTTCTGGTGGGAATGCAGTTTGCTGCAGCCATTATGGAAAACAGTATAGAGATTCCTCAAAAAACTAAAAACAGACCTATCCTATGATCCAGCAATCCCACTCCTGGGCATATATCCGGAGGGAACTCTAATTCGAAAAGTTACATGCACCCCAGTGTTCACAGCAGCACTATTTACAATAGCCAACACATGGAAGCAACCTACATGTCCATTGACAGATGAATGCATAAAGAAGCTGTGGTATCTTTATACAATGGAATACTACTCAGCCATAAAAGAGAATAAAATAATGTCATTTGCAGCAACATGGATGGACCTGGAGATGGTCATTCTAAGTGAAGTAAGCCAGAAAGAGGAAAAAAAACACCACATGCTAAAGGAAAAAAAAAAAGGACATTATGAACTCATCCACAAAACAGAAGCAGACTCACAGACACAGTCAACAATCCTGTGGTTACTGGGGAAAGGGGGTGGGAAGGGATAAATTTGGGAGTTTGAGATTTACACATCAAAGCCACTAGAAATAAAAACAGATAAAAGAAATTTCTGCTGGACAGCACGGTGAGCTATGTTCAGTATGTTGCAATAACCTTTAATGAAAAAAACGCAAACAAACACATGTATGTACATGCATGGCTGGGACACTGTGCTGTGCACCAGGCACTGACACGTTGTAACTGATGGTACTTCAATGAAGAAAATTTTTTAATTAAAAAAAAAAAAAGTTATCAGACTCAGGTGGTTCTACTAGGAAATTTGATCAAATTTTTAAAGTATAGATTATTTCATTATAACTTACCTTGTTTTAGAACACAATAAAAACATCCTCTAAAAACTTTCACATAAATCAAACATGATACTGGCACCAAAACCCAGTGAGAATTGCCCCAAATAAGAGCACTGGCATAACCTCATTTATGAATACCAAGACAGAGCTGAAGCATTGTAAATACAGTGCAAAACGTGAAGAATCATACTAGGAATTTAAGAATGGTTCATCTGACAAAATTCAATATATATTTTGATTTAAAACTCTTAAAAATAGATGAAAACTTCTTGGAAAAAAATATAGAAAAAAATCAATCGAACCAAGAGCTGGTTTTTTGAACGAGTAAACAAAATTGACAAACACTGACAACTGCCCTTGCCCTGAAGATGCTCCCTTCCTCCAGAACCTGCAGGAACCTCTGCAGAGCGTTCCCGGGAGTCTACCCGTCCGCACTCTCATCCCTGCTCCAAAAGTGTGGTTCCTGCAGGCTCACGGACTCCAAGAGCCAACGGGAGGCTACCAGGGGGTCGGGCAGGGGTGGGGGTCAACACAGTGCCACGTATAAAACAGACACCACGAGGGCATACCGTGTAGCACGGGACACAGTGTTTTATAGTAACGATAAATGGAATATAACCTTTAAAAATTGTGAATCACTGTGTTGTGCACCTGAAACATACACTGTGGTAAAACAACTACACCGCAATAAAAACGTGTATATTTTAAAAAATATTTACACGGTTTCCACAATGACAGATTTCCATGCCTCCCTCTAGAAGAGAACTCCCTCCATGACCAGTTTTAGGCCATTACCTCCGAGATTAGCTACTAGAAGCTGTGGGACCAGAGTGTCACAGTGGGGAGGACGATGCTTCATGGGGTGTCAGTGGGAAGAGTGTCCCAGAAGCCAGCCCCACGAAGGGACATGGGAACGCTCCTGGTACGCTCATCTCTAGAGACGGGACAGAGAGGACCACGTCTGGACGCAAGGACAGAATGGTATGACATACAGGGATGACTCCAGGATTGAGAAAAGTCTGCCCAGTTGACAGTTACCAAAGGAGCTGGAAGGTGAAGTCAGGAAATCCCCCAGAGGGTGAAACAAAGAGGAAAGAAAACATAAACATATTGCAAAATCAACCCAGACAGCTTAACATAAGACTAAGAGGGCGTCAGAAAAACGGGGGAGAGGGGATGGTGGGGAAATCAGCACCACAGGGACCATCAAGTTCCCAGCACAGCGATGTTTTCTTGGATGTCTCAGCTTTATGAATGCTCACGTGTGTATATATTTATATTTCCTCCTCTTTACTGAGGTGAAGTTCACAAAAGTTAACCATTTTATTAAGTGTACAATTCAGTGGCTGTTGTGCACCCATCACCTTTATCCAGTTCCAAAGCATTCTCATCACCGCACTCTCATCACCTAAACATTCTCATCACCCAAAACATTCTCATCATCCGAAAAGTGTCATCACTCCAAAAGGAGATCCTGTGCCCATCCCCACCCTGCCACAACCCAGCTGCCCTCTGTCTGTGTGGACTCACCCAGCACAGGCACTGCGTTCACGTGGACTCATACTGTACGGGGCCTTTTGTGTCTGGCTTCTGTCACTCGGCATGATGTTTCAGAGATCCATGCATGCTGCACCAGGTGTCAGTACTTCATCCCTTTTCATGGCTGAGTAATAGTCCACCATGTGTGGAGACCACATTCTGTTTATCCATCACCACTTGAGAGACATGGGTCGTGTCCACCTGGCAGCTAGTGTGACAACTGCTGCTATCCTCATTCCACTACAAGTATTTACACACTTGTTTTGAAACTTTTGGTTACACAACTAAAAATGGAGTGGTTACACCACATTACATTACCACCAGCACGAATTCAGACTCCAGGCTCTCCACATTTTTGCCAGTGCTTGTTACCGTCTGTATGTTCTGTGGAGAAATGTCTGTTCAGATCCTTCGGCCATTTATCGATGGGCGTGTCTCTGCTGCGGAGCCTTGTGAGTTCTCACACATTCTGGACAGCTGACCCTTATCAGATGCGTGGTCTGCAGTTTTTCTCCCATTCTGTAGGCTGTCTTTTCACTTTCTGGAAATTGATGACATCCTTTGATGCATGAAAGGTTTTAATTTGAATGCAGTCAAGTGCATCTGGTTTTTCTTTCGTTGCTCACGCTTTCGTTGTCATGAGGATCCACTGCCAAATCCAAAGTCATGAATATTTATCCCTCTGTTTTCTAAGTTTTACAGTTTTCACTCCCACAGTTAAGCCTTGGTCCCTCACGTTGGTTCTGTACGTGCTGCGAGCAGTAGTGTAACTTCACCTTCCTGCGTGTTGGTCTCCACTTGGGCCAGCACCCGTTTTGAAGGCTGTTCTCCCCCCCAGTGAATCATGCTGCACCCTGTTCAGGACCAGCTGGCCACAGATACACGGGCTTACTTCTGGACCGTCAGTTCTGTTCTGCTGGTCGGTATGTCTGTCTGTATGCCAGTCCCACAATGCTCTGATCACTGCGGCTTTGTAAGAAGTTTTGAAATGGGGGAGTGGATTTCAGTCAAGATGGCAGCGTAGTGGGACCAGGAGCTCACCTCTCCTCGCCACTACAACAAAACCATCACTGACTGCTAAACAACCATCAAAAAAAAGACAACTGGAACGTAGCAAGAAAGATCTTTCTCAACTGGAAACACAAAGAGGGAACCACAGCGGGATGGTAGGAGGGATGTATTCACAGCATAATAGGGCCCCACACCCCCGGGGGGGCGACCCACAAGCTGAAGAATTTGTCACAGAGGCCCTCCCACGGGACAGACTTCTGAGCCCCACGTCAGGCTCCCCAGCCTGGGGACCCGGCATTGGAAGGAGGAGGAGGAGACCCCAGGACATCTGGTTTTGAAGGCCAGCGGGGTTTACCTCCAGGAGCCCCACAGGACTGGGGTAAACAGAGACTTCATTCTCTTGGGACGCAAGCACGGAGTCTTGCGTGCACCAGGTCCAAGGGCAGAGGCAGACCTGCCTGCTGGTTCTGGAAGTTCTCGTGGGGACATATGGGGTGGCTGCGGCTCATTCAGCAGACAAAAAAAGCTGGTGGGAGACATTCTGGGAGTGTTCATCTACCTGCGCTTTCCTGGAGGCTGCCTGGATCATTAGCACCAAGACCCAGCCCCACCCAACAGCCTGTAGGGAAGCCTCAGGCCGAACAACATACAGCGTGGGGACACAGCCCCACCCATCGGCAGACTTCCTGAGCCACAAATGACAGGCCCTACGCACCAGAGGTCCAGGACCAAGCTCCACCCAGCAGCGGGCAGGCACTGGCTCCTCCTGCCAGGAAACCTGCCTAAGCCTCTACTCTAGCCTCATCCACCAGGGGCAGGTACCAGAAACAAGAAAACAATCCCAAAGCCTGTGGAAGGAATCCACACACAGGCCAGACTCTACACTGGGACTAGCTGGACCCTGGCCCTTGGGTGACAAGAGAGGAGTGCACTGCTGGGACGCACAGGACGTCTCCAACAGAGGGCCACCTCTCCAAGGTCAAGAAACATAACCAACCTAAAAATACAAACACAACGACAGACAACATGAAGCAGCAGAGCACTCTCCCAGGCCAAGGCACAAGATAAAATCCCAGAAGAAACAAGTGATGAGCCAGGCAATTTATCTGAGGGTTTAGAGTAATTTTGGCGAAGATGTTCAGAGAACTCAAGAGTACAGGTGCACAGAGCAAAGCTTTTAGCAAAGAGTTGGAAAATATAAAGAAAACCCAGAGTTGCAGAATAAAATCACTGAAATGAGTAACACTAGAAGGAACCAAGAATAGACTAACTGAGGCAGAAGAGTGGATCAGTGAGCTAGAAGACATAGTGGAAATCACTGGAGAACAGAAAAAAAGCCAGCCACCACATGGTGGCTCTGTCTTTAGGTATTTGAGAAGCCTCCATTCTGTTTTCCACAGTGGCTGCACCGATCTGCATTCCCACCAACTGTGTACAACCAAGGTTCCCTTTTCCCCACATCCTTGCCAGCATCTGTTATTTGTATTCTTTTCCGCGATGGCCATCCTGACAGCCGTGAGATGGTGTCTCGCTGTGATTCTGATGTGCATTTCCCTGATACTAGTGATGCTGAGCAACTTTCCACATCCCTGTTGGCCACCTGCACTTCCTCTTTTGGAAAAGCGTCTGTTCAGTTCTTCTGTCCACATTTTAAGTGGGTTGCTTGGTGGTTTGCTTTTTAGCTGAAGCACAGCTGACTTACAACGTTGTCTTAGTTTCTGGGGCACGGCAAGGATGGACCTGGAGGGCGTTACGCTGAGTGAGATAGGTCAGCGAAAGACAAACACTGTAAGACATCACGCATACATGGAATCTAAAAAAGTACAACTAACCAGTGAATATAACCGAAAAGAAACAGACTTACAGATGCAGAGAAGGAAGGAGTGGTTCCCAGCAGGGAGACAGAAAGGGGAGGGGCAAGATGGAGGGGGAGGAGGAAGAGGTGCAAGCTCTCGGGTATAAAGTAAGCTACAAGGATGTATGCCAGCATGGGGAACGCAGCCAGTATTTTATAACAACTATAAATGGAATGTAAACGTGTAAAAATTCATGAATCACTACATTATACACCTGTAACATGTAATATATACCAACTATACTTCAATTTTAAAAATATGATATTGTAAAATAAATGGTTTTAAAAAATGGAAAAAAATGTTTTGAAATGGAAGTGTGAGCCCTCTCACTTTTTTCTTCTATTTCAATATTGTTTTGGTTATTCAGGGTCCCTATAATTCCATATGAATTTGAGGACTGGGTTTTCCATTTCCGAAAAAAAAAAAAAAAGTTGTAGGAATTTTGACAGGGACTGCATTGACCCTGTACAAGGTTTCGGGTAATACCTTAACAATATGAAGGCTTCCACTCTATGAGCAAGGGATGTCTTTCCATTCATTTAAATCTCCTTTCATTCTTTCAGTATGTTTTGTAATTTTCAGTGTACAAGTTCTCCATTGTCTTGATTTATTTCTATGTGTTTTATTCTTTTTAATTGAAGGCTACTTGGTTTACACTGCGGTCAGTTTCTGGTGCAACGCACAGGGGTTCAGTCAGACACACACATTCTCTTCCACACGGTTTCTGACTGAATGTAGTTCCCTGTGCTGTACAGCAGGACCTTGCTGGTTACCTGTTTTGTGTACAGTAGTTTGTATCTATGTGTTTCATTCTTCTGAATGCAGTTATAAACTGGATGTTTAATCTCCTTCTCAGATCGTCCATGGCTACTTAGGAGACACACGAGTATCCACGTGTTGGTCCTGCACCCCGTGTTTGCCGACTCCCCTCAGCCTTCTTGTGGGGCTTCTGAGATCGTCCACACACAGGACGTCTTCCATGAAAAAGGCAGGAGTTTTACTTCCCTTCCAGTTTGGATGCCTGTTTCTTTTCCTTTGTCCAGCCGATCTGGCCAGAACGCCCAGTCCAATGTTGGACAGCAGTGGTGACAGGTGACAGTGGGCATCCTCATCTTGTTCTTGATCTTAGAGGAATGTCAGCCTCCACCGCTGAATAGGGTGTAAGCTGGGGGCTCTCCTAACTGCCCTTCATCACAGGGGGAAGTTCCCTTCCACTGCTCCTAGGATATTTCTAGAATTTCTCTTTCTACCCCCCAAAGAGTGTTTTATCAGACTCACCGCACCCCAGACGTGCAGCACACACCACTCACAACACACCCCCTCCACACAAACCACACACAGCGCGCACACCACCCAACACGTGCACAAGCAGGGCGCTCAGCAGGCAGGCGCTCTGCCTGTCACCCTAGTGGTGCCTCCGAAGAAGAAGGTGGCGACCTTGGGTTCAAGGTGAAGGCCTCTGGCAAAACTGGGCTCCAGCGGCTCAAGGAAAATCAGCAAGCAGTTCTTGAAGAGGGCTGACCCCGGAGGCCAAGTGTGCACACGTGCTGCGGACAGACAGACAGCGGGAGGAGGTGAAGGCAGGGGTATCCGCGTTCCCTGAACGAACGGAAGGAGCAGGACCCTCTGACCTTCTCAGGCGGCGGGGAGTCCGCGCTCACACTCCGGCCACTCGGCCTGGGAACCAGGGGCGTCCGTGAAGCTCGGGGAGAAGCCTTCCCGCTGCAGACCAGGCGGACACTCCGGACCGACGCCGAGTGACCAGCTCCCCGCGTCGGGCCAGCCCTTCACAGCGTCCGCTCCTACTCGTCAGTCTCTCCGAGGCCCGGGCCCCGCGCGCCCCGCGCTGCGGACGCTCAGCTGCCTCACCTGCCGGACGAGACGGCGCAGGGGCCCGGAGCCCCGAGCGCAAGTCCTGCCGCCAACCGGCCGGTGAATCGGGAGGAGACGGGCCTCCAGGCCGCCCTCCGGCGCCCTGCCCGCGGTCAGCGCCGCCCCGGGCCCGGCCCGAGTCCGCGCCGGGCGCTGCAGGCCTCGCTAGCTCACCGCGCGCTCGGGGTTCTCAATGATCCACTCGATGGCGGCCCAGCCCTGGAGCGACACAGCAGGGCCCGCGGTCAGAGGCCGGGTCCCGCCGCGGCTTCCGGGCCGCAGAGGTGAGGCGGCGCGGGGTCCGCCCAGCGCTCCCGCACCGGCTGGAGCCACGCGGACGCGCCCCTCCCCGGGCCATCGCCGCCTCCCCTCCGCCCCCTCCGCCCAGGCCCCCCCGCGGGCCCCTAACCACGCCACACGCCGCCCCCGAAATAAAGGGAAACGAAAGGCCTTCCTTGGCCTGAGTTCCCCGACCTCTGTCAGGGAGGCGTGAGGCGACTCTGGCCTCACCGGGCTGCCTGCCTCCCAGGACGTTCCCTCCTTCCAGCGCTCGGACCGCGGCGCACCTGCCCGGGCTCGCGGTGTGGCCGAGGCGCGCGCCCCGACTCCCCGGGCCGAGCTACCGCCCCTCCCCTACCCGGAGCGTTCTAGAGACAGGCGGGCGGCCGGCCGGCGACAGACCACGAGCCCACACGCCGCGCGAAGGGCTCCGGGCTTCGCCGGGACCCGAGTTGCGGGAGGGAGGCCGGACGGCGGAGGCGCCTTCCCACCGCCCCGCAGAAGAGTCTCTTCTGACCAGAAATCGAGGTGGGGGCGCGGACAGCGGGCCGCCTGGACCCCCAGTCCTGACACCGCGCTCTCCGCCCGGCCCCTCCGCGGAGCTGCCCCCACGTCCCGCCCGAGGGAGGCCGCGGCCTCCAGGCCGACTCCGCGGGGGAGAGGCCAGACCGCTGAAACCCCGCGCGTCCTGCCCGCCTCGCGAACACCCGCCCTCGGACCGACAAGGGCGGCGCAGAGGCGGGTCCGGCCCGCACGGCCCTCCCCAGCCGGACGCGCCGCGGCTGCGGGTCCTACCTTCTTTGCGTTGGACGCTATCGTGCTGACCATCAGGCCCTCCAGGTGGCTGCCGAGGCCGATGCCCCTCACGGTGATGACGGCTTCCTGTGTGAGCACCGTCCTGGGGGAGCGGACAGCGGGGCTCAGCCCACCCGCCCCGGTCAGCGCCGCCCTCCCCAGCCCTGGGTCCCCTCAGCCCGACCCCGGACCCCCTCCAGCCCCGGGCACCCCCGCCCTGGGTCCCCCCCGGCCCGGAGCCCCCCCAGCCCCGGGCCCCCCGCCACCGCCGACTCCGGAACCTCCCACGCCGACCACAGAGCACCCCCCGGAGGGCCCCTCCCCGCCCTGAGTCCCCCCCCCCGCCCTACCCCAGAGCTCCTGCCCCCCGGCGCGGAGCTCCCCCAGCCGCCGCCCGCTTACCTTCCTGCGTTCTCCGGGTGGGGCGTGTACACCAGCCGCTCGCTCACCGACACCACGTTTGTGAGTGTGAGCTTCGGGAAGGAAACAGCGCTGCAGGTTGTCTCTTGCCTTTCTCCCCAGACCACTGCCCAAGTCTCCCATCTCCCGCACTGCCTGGAGCAGAGGACACACCAAAGCCCAGGGAGACGGGTCCGGCGCCCCGCACGCCTGAGCCCGGCTGTCACTTTATGCCCCTAGCAGTGCCGTGAGGTTTTCCTCCTTTTTTAGCCGAAGAGGCTCAGGAAAGGTCTCACGAGCGCCACCGCGACGCCAGACCTCAGGGGAAGGAGACGCCAAGCTTCTGGAGGGAGGAGCCGGGAGAGGAGGCGAGCGAGCTGCGCGCCTCACGTGCCGGGAATGGAGAAGCGGAAGCGCCTGCGGGGCTTCCGGACTCGGTGCAGGTGGAGACCAGGAGCGCACGTGCTCCCAGCACGCGGTCTCTGAATTTGCATTCGGCCAACATACACCTTTTAACTGGGAGACGAGAGAGGAGGGAAGGGCGGGGCCTTTTTCCAGCGGCTGCTGGGAGCCGCGTTCACGTCCTCGTGTGCGTCTTCTACACATTTACTACGTGGGACTGAAAACGCAAGGAAGGCCCGCCTCCCCGTGAAACATGAAAGGCCCCTGAGACAGCGGGGCCGGAGGCGCGCTCAGAGCCCACGCGCGTCTCCGGGGCCGGCGCTTACATTGGTGGAACACAGCTCCATCCTCTTCTCTGCTGGGTCCACGACAGAGCGCTCCTGGACGTACGTCATGGTCCTGCCGGTCCCCAAAACCTGAAACAAAGCGGCACTAGCACAGCGACACGCTCAAAGCGGCTTTTTACCCCACCGCCCCTCCCCATCAGGGGCTCTCTCTTCAACTGGGGGCGCAGGTGCGGCGCCTTCAGGCGCTTCTGCCGCAGGTGGGACGGATGGACAGGGGCGTGATGGAGCTTCGACTGAGGAGGAAGCCGGCGGGGGGCAGGTCAGCCGTGGGTCGACCCGCCCCCGCCCCCCCCGCAGTGCGGATCGGAGTCAGCTCCGGGCCGCACCTGGTGGCGCAGGAGTTGGGGGGGGCCGTTGGGGGCGGCGGACCCCGCAGGTGGTTTAGGGGGCGTGCTGAACCGCGCAGGTGGATGATTAACTCAACCGACAGAGAAACAAACCATATCTCGGGCTTCCCAGAAACCCCCAAACGGGAAGGTTGTCACTTCTTGCATATAGGTGCCAGCCTGGTGGCGGGTGTAGACCGGCCACACGGCTGTAGCCGGGCTCAGCTGCGGGCTCACCGCTCTCACGAGGCCGGGCAGCCCCCACTCGGTGCTGAGGAGGCGGAGGCTGTGAAGCCGGCCCTGGGCGTCCACACTGCGCTCCAGCACGTCCACGCCCACCACACAGGGGTTCATCGGATTCGGGTACTTCCTCATGGCAGCCTTGATGACCGTGTCCCACGGGTGGCTGGAGGGAAGCATGACCACCAGTATGAGTGACCCAGACCCCTGGTCCCTGGTCCCTGGTCCTCCTGGGACCAGGGGGCTGTGGGGGGCAGACCAGGCTCAGGTCATGCCCTCCCAGGGCTGTGCGTCCAGCTTGGCCGAGGCCCCCAGATCCTAAAGATGCAGAACTTTTGGTCTGGGGCTTCTGGGCAATGAGACAATGTCTGGCTCCCCTGCCAGTCACCGCCCGCACCCCTCTGCTCCACGGATGGAACACAGGGCGGTGACTGTTCCCACCTCCCGCTGCAGTGGACGAAGGCGCAGCTGGCCCGCCCAACCGTGTCCTGACCCCTGTCACACCTGTGGCTCCTCCACAGGGCAGATGACACCCACCCGATGCCCCAGCACTGATGTCCACAAGCTGCTACTTTGTTCCAGCTTCTAAGGGGTCTGTAACTTGAAATGGCTACATATTTTTCTGATTGTAAACAGTGTATTCAAATTTTGGGAAAATACGAAAAGCATGCAGAAAACAAAAGCGCCCACAATTCCACCCCCCCGAAGACGGGTCTGTGGGAGTCCCCAGGGTGTCCTCGTGCTGGCCCTGGGCCCTGGAGGTGAGGGGTGGACGCTGCTGTCCCTGTGTGCTGCCTGCCCTCGGGGAACTCACAGCTGGCCCCGCCTCCTGGACTCTGTGCCCTTTAGGCTGGAAGCCCGAGGCCGCCCAGGGCTCGGAGTCCGGGCACTCAGGGCGCAGCTTCCTGAGTCTCCCTTCAGAGCTCGTGCTCCCAGGAGACGCCGCACGGACCCCTGCAGAGTCTGTGTGTCTCAACACCACCATCCATTGCCCAGACTGAACAGTAGTGCAGACACGCTTACAAGCTACACTGGGCTCCCACTGCCCAGGCCACTGACCGTCCACGTTGTGTAGTTCACAGACGGTGAACAGTTCCTGCAGCGTGAGGCTGTCCTCAGAACTGTGATTCTAAGTAACCACACGGCGGGTCAGCCTGCAGGCGGGGATCTAACCAGTCCCTTCAGGCAGGTAATTCTGGTCGCGGCCAACTTTCAGGGTAAATTTCTAAAATGGAATTACTAAATTAAACAGCAAAGATTATGAACATATTGAAAGTTTTTGTTCCACATCTGACGTTCTTTCCAATGTAAACTATTGACCATGAATTTACTTTATCCTCATAGACAGAATGCTCATCCTAGGTCAAAAAGTTAGCCACAAACCCCAGACTAGAGCCAGGCACCCAACCCCTCCCCCATGTCACATCCCACGGGCTCTCCCCACCCCCGGTCAGCTCTAAAGGCCCTCTTTAACACAGAAATGCTTTCTCAAACCATGGAATCATGCCACTGAGCTGACGCATGGCATCCACTGGCTTTAACGCAAAGGGATAAAGAGGCACAGAGGAGGATGGTCCTGCTCACACTGCAGGGGACACGGAGCCACCTTCTCTGGGGAAGAACTGTCAGGGCCTGGACAACCAAGATCTAGGGAAGGAGAGAGCATCACATCCACAAGGGTGGGGTCGGGGGGCTGCTCAGCGAAATGAGCTGCGAGCTTTGCAAGTCGAGTTCTCCGGAGCAGTTCCCATAAAACCATTACTTCCAGCACAACAGGCTATGCCTTCTTAAAATCACTTAAAACTATCTAAGTTGACAAATATTTCTATTTAGCATATCTCACACAATACTGCTTTTATGTAGAAATCTTGCATCTTTCTGACAGATGATTTCAACTGAAAACAACCTACTTAAAACACATAAAAAATAATTCCAGACAAAAGAACCACGGAGAAAAAGTGCAAACAAGAACATTTTTGAAATTACAAGGCTCAAGCCCACAAGTCAGTATCACACTCTTCTTGCTTAAAGAAAACAGTCCGATACTCACTCGGCTGACAAAAGCCGAGAAGTCTGGTGCTGCCGGTGCTGGCAAGAGCCAGGGAGTGGGAAGCCAGGCCCACGGGTGGACATGAACTGCCCCCCACCGAGACCCTGTGTAAGGCAGAAGGGGACTTGCTGGAGACTCGTCCTCGGGATTCGGGTCCTGACCTTGGCAGTGGTGACCTTGGCCGAGGCTCACAGTGGCCACGGTGTCCAGTGCTCGCCAGGGAGGGGGCAGGAGGGGAGAGCAAGGCCACTCCCCACACGGCCAGATGCCGGGTGTGGGAGGAGGAAGTGGCCTGAGGTCAGAGGGTGCCTGGTCCTGCTACGACCCCCCCAGCGAAGGAGCAGCAGGCATGCGAGACCCCACAGCTGGGAGAGGGGCCTGGCCCTCGTTCCTCTGGTCTCCACTTCTGCAGGCTTTTGAAACAACCACAATAACGAGTCAAAAAAGCAGTAAGATGAAGGCGAAGTGCCTAGACCTTCCGGGAGCTGTGCCTGGGGAGCTGCTGGAGGGCTGCCCACCCCCAACACCCGAGAGCCTGTCCTCTCCCCAGAGCGGTCACTGCAGGAAGCCCATCGCCTCCAGGTCCATCCCGGGTGAGAAGGTAAAAGCACCCAAGTTCCTCTGCACGAGGACATGGGGATATGAGGCCATGCTGGTCCAGAGCGCAGGGCGCAGACTGGTTACTCAAAGCAACCGGGCTCCTGCGCAAAGATGAAGGAGGCGGGCCTGTCACTTGGCAGGAAACACTGCACAGCATCTGCTGCCAAAGATAAAGCTGGAGCTTCCAGGTGAAAACTGGGTTCCAGGAAGCCTGCATCACCGTTGGGGCCTGACGCTGGCCTGGCGGCACCTGGTGACCCACACATCCAAGTGACGCTGCGGTCATCACAGATCACATAGGAGACTCACTCAGCTACAGCCCAGTCAGGCTGGTCCTCGTGGGTGTCAGACTCCACACCACTATGACCTTGACAAGTCTGCGTGCTCTGCAGCAGCAGCGAAGAACTGCCTCAACTATTTACAAAGACCGCTGAAGTCCTCCCACGCTTCCCAGATGGGCTTTATTCCCAGACCGCGGGGGACTGGGTTTTAATCACTTACCTCGACCGAAACAACGGGCTGCGGACACTGAGCGCAGAACAGACGTGGGCATCAAGTTATCTTCCGTTCAGCCAACATCACAGAAATCGGCAAAAAGTAAATAAAACAGTAGCACTCTATTTGGTGGGGGTTAGAAACCATAGGTTTCCTAAGTTTAAAACAGTGTTCTCGATGTTAATCTAACGATTTATTATTGTTAATTTTGATGAATTAACAAATATTTTAAAATTTATCAGTTCTAACTTCTAATATGGTAAATATTAGTAGATTTAACCCACATAAACAACAATTATCCGGGGCCCCCGGTATTTCCTAAGAGCGTAAAGAGGTTCTGAGGCTGGAGTTTGAGGATTTCTGGCCCAAGCAGGCCCCTGATTAAGCGGACCAGAAACATACACAGCAGTGGTCACTGCAGCGTGATTTGTAAGAAGGGGGAAACTTAATGTCCCTTCAATCAGAGAAGGGACTAACGATGACATATTTATTCAATGGACTGTCATACAGCTGAGACACCAACGTGTGTGAACACACACGCACATCCCAGGAACGTGCTGCTGAGAAGAAAGGGAGACAAGACGGCGCCACTGATCTCTGCTTAAACAACAAACAACATCGTGTTGTGTTTCTGGATAGACACCACACGCAAGTGTCAAAGGACCTTCAAAGCACACAGCCTGGGGAGGCCACCGCCAAATTCATAATCACGACAGCCTGTGGGGAGAGTAGGGGACAGCAGGCACTTCAGCTCCTACTTGGAGGGTTCAATTTCTACTGTTTCAAAAAGGAGGGGCACTTTCCCTGCTCCTGGCCAGAAAGCAAGCCAGCCTTAGGGCGTCCTCTCCTCCAAACCTTTGCCTCCCTGAGGCAGACCCTGACCACTAGAGACCTTTCCTGGGAGCTGCTGGAATCCAAGCAGGGGATGTCTGGCCTTGACGCTGCAAGAAACACACGCAGGTCGGCTCTGAAACTGGAGATTTTGTTACAGGTCCATGGTTGCGGATGAGATTTATAAACCTGAATTTTAAAGCCTGTTAATTTTTAAGTGCCCCTTTATCTCTGTTTCAATTTCAGTCCTATGTTTTCCACTATCATTTAAACTACCTTAACCCCCAGCACACCCAGCTCAGATGGCCTTCCCATCTGGGAGCTGCTACTGTTCTCTGCTGTGTCCGACCTGCACTCCCCAGGCCTTCTTCCGTGCGCGGACACTGGAGGAAAACTGGGTAAGATGGAAAGTTTTTATGACTGATTATTTTCTGGCTTTCAAGAGTAAATGTATTAATTTCCAATAAAATATTCAACACGTATATAAAAAGAAAACAAGCACAGAAAGAGAAAGAAACTGTGTAGTCCTCAAAGGGAAAAACCCAGGGATTTCAAGGCACCAAGCAAGGGGACAACTCCACGGCTTCCAGCTCCGGCCTGGCCCCACTGGTGGAGCCCCCACACAGCATCGCTCACCCGGCCCTGCTGTGCCGCACAGTCCCCAGTTCTCATCAGAGTGCTTGGTCCTTGGCTTTTAAGTTCAAAAATCAGTGTCAGGGGGCCCGTGCCTGGCCCATGGCAGCTCATTCTGAGCATCTGGTCCCCAGGACAGTCCTCAGACCCTCAATGAGCACCTGCTATGTGCCAGAGGACAAAAACGAATGAGGTGAGGACTGAAGCGGGGTGCACGCGGCCACACGGACCAACTTCAACAATCACGCTGAGTGAGGGCAGTCAGATAGAGACCATGTGGGGTAAGACCGCGCTTTCCTGAAATGTCCAGAACAGGCAAATGGAGAAACAGGAAGCAGGTCAGTGGCTGCCAGGGGCTGGGGAGGGGAGTGGAGTGGCTGCAGGTGGGCACGAGGGATCTTCCTAGGATGAGGAAATGTTCTAAAGCAAGCCGTGGAGTTGTGTACAACTCCGCAAATTTACTAAGTCATTGGATTGTACCCTTTAATTTAAATACGTGTTTTATCCATAGTGACCTTTCACAGCTGACAATTCACTTCTGCTTGCCACCCGCCGTTTCGTGACTTCCTAGTGCGGTCCTCACCCCACCCCGACGCCAGCACCGGCCTGACGTCTCCTCTGTGCATCCAGAGGTGCCTGGTAGGTCGGTCCTCGCAAGAACTGGTAACATCTCTGCCGTCAGTCTGGGAACCGAACCCCAGGTCAGAAAGGGTGCGTGCTGAACAAAAATCGACATAAGTTGGATTCCATCAAGTCTAAAGATTTCATTAAAATTATTTCAGAGGTTTTAAACCCACTGATAATTTTTATTATAATTTTACATAAAAAGGCCAAAGGATGACAACTCTATTTCATGCAGTATTTTTTTTAACTCAGAACTGCAGTGCTATTCTAAGTGGGGTCAGGGAATTTAAATATCTCTGTTCCTTTAAAAATAGGAAAGAATGAGCTCAAAGTGTCACAGATGAAGTGACAAGAGAAGATGCCACTTGGGTCACGAGGGCATCTTTACTCAGCTGGACGCATTCCACGCGCACCGCGCATTCGGGGCCAAAGACCCCCACGTGCCCACGCTGGCCCCCTCCCGAGCGCGTGACCAGCCTCACGGAGGGTCTCGGCCCCCGCCCCGCGCGACCGCGGTACGCGAGGCGAGGCCAGGCCTGCGGGGCCTTGGACCGCGTCCCCGCCGGCCCTGCGGCCCCGGAGGGATAGAGCCCGCCCAGGCCGGTCCGGACCCACTGCGGCCGCAGCCGGCTCACCTGAACACGTGCTCTGAGCTCCAGACCCTCATCATCGCCGCCGCCGCCGCCGCCGCCGCCGCCGCCGCCGCCGCCGCCGCCGCCGCCGCCGCCGCCGCCGCCGAGCGCGGGCTGGGGATGCTCGGCCCCGGGATGCTGCAGCAGGGATGCTCCGCTCCACGCGGGGCGGGGCGTGCGGACGCGAGGGGCGGGGCGGGCGGTCACGTGTGCGGCGGGCGGGGGCGGGGCTCGTCCGCGTTCCCGCGGCTCAGGCTGTCTGAACGCCCCCAGCCCCCCTGCAGCCCGGCGGGTCCCCTGGGGGAAGGACAAAGGAAAGGTCGCCAGGAGTGGAAGAGGAGGGAACCGGTGTCGGTGGTGGGTAGGCCTGCTTTAGACCAGGGCGCGCGCCCCGCACAGGACTGAAGGCCCCGGGAAGCCCACCCCTCGTGGACCAGGCGTGCGACCCCCGCGTCCCCGCTCTCCGCGAGGGGCCGCGACAGCACCTGGTCGGCGCGCACCCTCAGTCCACCTGGCAGTGGGCGCGGCCACGGGGTTCGCTACTGTCTTCATCCACAGGGGAGATGGAGGCTGATGTTTCAAAGGGATGGCTCCCAAGTCTTGGAGAGAAAGCAGTCCTGGGTTTGCGACTGGCAAAAGGCTTGCGCAGCCTTTACAAACGTTTACGTCCGTCTCAAAAAGACAAGGAACTGACAAGTGTTGGAGAGTAGCTGCTCCCAGCCCGGGGAGGAGAGGCTCTTCCCCTTCTGCACCTAGGGAAGTCTTTTTTTCCTTGTTAGGCCTGTAACCCTGCACTACCACAAAGCCGTCGAGTGCATTCAAGTGAGATGCTAGTTTGAGAACAGGGTGGCTCCCGCAGGGTGGCCTGCGGCAGGAGGCACGGACTCCATCAGCCGGCTACTGAGCCACTGCACGACCCTGGGTGGGAGTGGGGAGCCCACCTGCGCGGGGAGCGAGTGAAGGGGAGACAGCAGGGGGCAGCCAGAGGCCTCACTGGCCGTTCCCACATGTGACTCTAACCTCCTGGTGATCCTCCCAAGGTGGTGCCACCGTCCCTGCTGTACTAATGAGCAGGCGGGGTTCACGGGGCTGACAGAGGCAGAGCTCACAGAAGGACCGCGTTTGTGAGGGTCCCCGTCACGGCCGTGCTGCAGGGACCAGCGGTGTGGCCAGGCCAGCTGTGGAACACACCCTGCGTGAGGCTCTGGGCTCAGGGCTGTCGTTTTGGTTTTAAAAAGCATTATTATTTACAATAGGCATTTTGCACAAACACGTACTGAGCATGAGGCGGAAGAAACGGGGCAGGTGGTGAGGATCAGAGGACACTGGAGTGAGAGTCTGTGGGGAAGTGAGGCCCTGGCCAGGAACCTTCTCAGTGCAGACACTCCTCCGTGGCGGAGCCGGGGTCCCAGAGCAGGCGTGACTGAGGGTGGCCCCAGTCTCGCTGTCTCTGGGCCTGCCGTGCCTTCAGGTCTACCTGGCACACAGCTGTGGGGTCCGGCCAGCCACACCCGGCTCAGGTGTCAGCCTTCTGCGGTGACATCACCACTTGTACACGCCTCCCTCTGAGACTCACCACCACATGCTATGACCGCCAGGAACTTCCGAAATACAGCAGGCACACGTAACTGACTGCTGAGCAGTAACCCTGCCTCAAGTCCGGCACTGCCACCTCCATTTTCAAAGACCACCCTTCCCCGTGAGCAGCCGCAGCATCTGGCGGGCTGCGCCCACTCCTCTGCACCTGTCAGGGAGAGTCCACACCTGCTCCTCCCACTGCCCTCTGCCGTCCACTCCATAGCCCACCTCCTCCCAGAGGAGGGCCTCCAGCCCCTCCCCCGGCCCGTGCTGCCTGAGAACTGCTGGGCACTCTCTCCTGGGAACTGCGCCCTCTCTGTTCCCCGTCCTTCTCGTCTCCCTCTGCACCTTCTCCCTGAGCGGACTCACTGCGTGTCAGTTTCCCCAGCTCCCCAGCCTGCACCTCCACCCCATCTCTCCCCACCTGCCCAGTTGCCCGCGGGCATCCCCTGCGTTCCCCTCAAATGCATCATTGCCAAGCATCCCCGTCTTCCAGGATTCACTGTTCAGCTTCACGGCGTCACCCAGGCGCCCCAAGCTAGAGCAACCCTGACCCTCCATCCAACCAGTCATCCTTTGGGATTCACCTCTTACAGACTGTTTCAACCCATCCCTTCTCCTAGATTCTGGAAGAGCCAGTATGATGTAACAGCTGTAGCTGAAGGTACGGGTTTGAAGAGGAACAAACCTGGGATCCAGTCCTGGCTCCCCTTCTGCAACCTGCTAACCTCCCCTGACATGAGTCACCACCCATGACATGGAGACACTAATAGTAGGACCCTGTGGGACTTGTGGGAAAGAATGAGGGCGGACGTAAAGTCCTGAGAGCGGTGGCTGGCGTCGCCATGACTGTGTGAGGACGCCAGCCCCACTCCGTCCACTGTCACCCCTCTCCGGGTTACCTGACAGCCTCCTAGCTGGCCCTTCAGTGGTGTCCCATCAGCCTGACCCCCCAGCTTTGGCTGGCCATCCCTGGGGTGCCCTTGCTCCTTGGTCCTCCTGGGGCTGCTCCCCACACCCCCGCCGATGCTCCACGTGTTGTTCTAGCATCTCCACACCTGTGTGTTCGTCTCTCCCACAGGCTAGAGCTCCTCAGGAGGCAGGTGAGCCTCTGTGCCTCTCTCTTACCTTTGCAGTTGGCATCTCTGGGGTGAGATCCGGGATCAGGCTTTGTTAATGGGCAGCTGGGGCAATCCTGGGGCCATAAGGCCTGGAAAGACGTCCCGCACCAGACTGAGCTCTGGGAGGGCGGGCCTGGCTCAGTTCTGTGTGCCCAGGCTCTGTCTCAGCACCTGGCAAACAGGATGCACTTGACGACTGCTTGTTCAGGGAGCCGAGGATGGCTCCGAGGGTGCCCGGGAGCGGCTCGGCCGGGGCGGGTGGGGCTCCACCCCTTGTCACCACTGCAGAGCCACCTGGTCAAGGTCCAGGAAGCCCTGGTACCTGCGGGGATCACCTGTGGGGTAAATCGAGAGGTTCTTCAATCAGCAGTCTAATGTTTGTTTTTTTCTCTATTCGTGTTCTATGTACTGAGTTCAAATTTCACTTTTACAAGTCTGCTGCTGAGAATAAGTAAGTTTGAAGACTACTGTAGCAGAATAGCTTTTTAATTTAGGGACAAAAATCCATCTCCCAGGAGGTGAGGGGCCTGGTCCTTTCCCACTGTCAGTGAGCGGTGCTCTTCACTAGGCTCTGACGTTTGCTTGATCCTCAGGTGCAGTGATTGGGAAGGTGTGCTTTGCAGGGACCCCCTCACCCCGCCGGCGGTCGGGGCCGGAGGGCAGGAGGCCCAGAGCCTAGGCAGGAGCATTATTGGAATCCAGGGGCGAGTTCTCCAGCCAACACCAGAAGTATCCCGAACCTCAACGCAGCCGAGACATTCTCACGTTTTATTAAAACAGAGTACACTTCTGACCTTTTACTTTCTATGGCACGTGCTTCTCTGTCCCAGCCCTACACACAGTTCCTGAAGCACAGCTCCAGCACACAGCCAGCCCGTCACTCCTTATTTCTGCTCCCGGGCACTTTGTTCTGTCCAATCCCTTAATGCCTCTGGCACTGCAAAGAGGGCTTATGACCAAGGGGACTGGTGTCCAAAACAGTTCTCACTTTTCTCGCAAGAAGATACAACTAGGAAAAATCTAGGAACTGTATGATTTTTGTGCACTACTGTGGCCAGCAGTTTTAGAAGAACACCTGATCACTGCCAAGTGATGACTGGGGGTACTCTGCCCTGCCATGCGTGGAACTTGCATTGCTGGGGTCTGATTCACTCTGCTGCTCACTGTCACCTGGCAGGTAGACACTGCTCTCTCTAGGACCCTTCACTGGGGCACACTTCCCAGGCACGGCAGCACAAGGTCAGGCCAAGCGGGACTTCGGCCTCCCTGCCCGGCCGCCTGTAACGGAGCAGAGCCCTTTGTGAACAAGTCTCCTTGACTTGGTGCCAGAGAGGCTCTCCGGGCAATGTATCTGGTTGGAGAACCCCAAATCCCACTCGCCTTCACCCCGTCTCCGGGACTGCTGAGAGCACCCCCTGCATCAGGACCTCCTACAGCCCCAGGGTGGGTCCAGGAACGTCTAACCACTGAGTTGGGGGGGCTTTAACTAAGGCCCTCTCAGACAGTGTCTCCCCTTGCAGCCCCCCGAAGACGGGGCCGCGCTTCAGTGAGCACGCCTAGACCACTTGGAAGCGGCCACCCTAGGAAGAGGCCGCTGGGAGGGTGAAGGCAGACCAGAGAGCCCGCCCGCCGCCTGCCAGGCCATGCTGAAATCCCACAACAGGAGCAGCTCCAGGAGAGGACTCATCTTCCCCTGCAGGTTCACTCCTTTCCCAGCTGTCAACCTCTTGTCACAGACACAGCTGTTGTCTAGACGCTCTTTTTCAAAACCCAAATCCAAATCCAAACAAAGCCCACTAAAAAAGCAACAACAATAAAAAAAGAAAGAAAAAAAGAAAAGAAAGCAGACTAGAAATAAGGAGTCTATCCCAACAGCCAAGCCTCTACCCAGCAAGCCTGCCACGAGCGCGCGCAGTCGGTACCGGGAGCCCCGTGCCAGTACGGCCAGCCTGCTTCCCTCCGCGTCACTGCGTGGCCAGTACAAGCTGGCGGATGCAGAAAGCTGGCTAACCGACGGCTCCCTGAATTATAGTATCACTTTTCACTTGGACCTCTATCGCCAGCACTTGAAAAAATGGGAGGAGAGCCCTCCTACCCAGTTTTTCATGGTGCTTTGCCAAAACAAGGGCCTCGGTAAGAAACGCGAGGCTAGTTCAGATCTCACTCCCTGGTGTTGCATCTCAGCCTGAGGGTCCTCTCCACTTCCTCCTTCCCCAGGGGGCAGCCGCTCCCCCTTCCGACGGTTCACTCACATCTACCCGACCTCTCCTCCCTCACACTCACCTCCTCCCGACAGGAGGGCCCCTCCCCAGCTCTCCCACCCCCATCTCTCGACCCAGGGACAGGTCCAGCGCACCCCCACCCACAGCGGCGCTCAGCACCAGCACTCTGGGGTCGGGAGGCCCCCAGTGGAGAGGTGGCTGGCCACTGTGCCCGCACCCTTCTCATCCTCAGAGCTGTACGACTGGAAGGGTCCATCTGAGGGTTTGGGGTGGGGGGGAACCCGAGCAAGTCCTTGATTTCGACTGAGGAATACTGCACACCCATTTCCCCACTTGGGCGTGCGGCCTAACCCTCCTCAACATCCTGCTCTCCAGGGAAGAGAAGGCACTGATTGTAAGTACTGCAAGGGAGGGACCTGAGAAAACAAATGGAAAAGGTCCAGGGCACGCTGCAGACCAGCCTGGAGGCCAGGTCGTTCCCGACACCGACACTGGGTGGGGCCATCGGGAAGAAAGCAGCGCCTCACACGTTTCAGCCGTCTGACTCTCAAGGACACTCAGTCGGCCAGGAAGAAACCCTGAAGTTGGAGCAGGGTTCAGGGAGCCAACCAAGGATGGAAGGAAAATCCCTCGGCCTTCCCCGAGAGCCCCAGGGAGTGCCTCTGGGTGTGCACGAACGTGAGCCCAGAGTCAGCAGAAGGGCAGGCCATTCTTCAGTCCCGTTTCATTCCCAGAGCGCCCCAGACTTTAGGAGAAAGTTACAGAGGTTGGAGCTAGGGCCCAGCACACCCACTTCCTGGCTGATGGGGCCCCCACTCCTGCCACTGCAACATCGAGGAGTGTCCCCAGGATTCAGAGACCACACCTGCAGTGGAGAGAGGCCCTCAGAGCCATCAGTGTGCACACTGCACACAGCAGGGCCACTGGCAGAGGTGTCTCCAGACGTCTGAGAGGAAGCTAAGTGGACTGCGTGTCCTGGCCACCTCTCACACAAGGAAGAAGAGGAGGACTGGAGGGGCCCAGGGCCTCCTCGGAGAACCCTGGAACTTACCCCCGAGGAGCCTCGGCTGACCCTGACAACAGGGGGCGAGAAGGTTGGCCACCTCCTCGGTCTTGAACACCCGACGGCAGAACGCCCAAAGGTAAGTGTAAGACACAGGGAGTGGAAGAGAAGCCCCAGGGGCACAGTTTTCTGGAGCCCCTTGAGTGCGACTTGGAAGGGAAAGTGTCATCTCACTCTCTTATGTGTCCCAAATGCCCGATTCCCCTAATAGGAAGAGACATTATACAAACTGGGAGCCACAACCTACCCCTAAGACAAAACCCTGACCATCGGAACACCCCACTCCCCTCCATCCTGCAGCCCCAGCGCTGGGCCCTCCACTGACAATAACAGCCCACGTAACCTTGAGGGGTTAGTCCGTCAGTGTCAGCGTGGGCCTCTGACACCACCAGGCGTAGGGCCAGGGGCACCACCAGTCGTAGTCAAGCTGTGACCCGGTCACCAGCACCCAGATAACAAACGAGAGGCCTTAAGCAAGGAGGCCCAGCGGGCATTAGCCCCAGAACAGAAAGCCTGCTCGAACCATGGCTCCTTAGACACCCAGCCCCGTCGGCACGCCTGCCCCCAGGAAAGGAGCCAGTGGGAGCGCCAGCCAGCTCAGGACCTCCGGCCGAAACTGAAGCCACTGAGGAGACTCACCCCCTGGTCCCCAGCTACCCCTGGCTTTCCACCCGAGTCCCTGAGAGGACCTGGTACTCAGGGCTGGGTTTAAAGGACACCTTCTTTTGTGCGCCCTGAGCTCTGGAATATCCTCCCAAGGGGTGTAAAAAGCTCCCCGCCCTCCGAGGAAAGCTTTCAGCCGAGGGCTTTGATGGCCTGCAGTTAGAACAAGGTCTGTACCTCGACGTGTGGAAGACATTCGAGCCCCCAGCCCCACCAGCGAGCTTTCTGAGCACAGCTGACCCCTTAAGCCATCCAGCTGAGGCGGGATAGAACGTTTCAAGGAAGAAGCCCAGCCCTCCCTCAGCAGGCAGGGCGCCGGGCTCTGCTGCCCGCGGTTCCCCAGCTTTGGCTTAAAGGCTAAGCCCTCGTATGAACAGCTAAAAGGGAAGGACCCTGACCACTTCGCGTGGACCCCCAGTTGTGACCGGCCGCTCCTGGAACTGAAAGACCAGCTCGTGAGCCCCTGCGTTACCTTCGCAGCCTGAGCCGCCCCTTCGTCTGCGTGGGGCTCACACAAAACTGGGGCCTCTGACTCGGGCCTGTCTTCCTAAGCAACCGGGCCAAGCGCTGAAGGAAGCCTCCATGCTTGCGGCTGCAGCTGCTGCCTCCCAGCGCCTCCCAGAGGCTAACGAATTAGCTTTGGGACAGCCCCTGACCGTCCGGACCCCCGCCACCTCCAGCCCCTCATTAGGAGAGAAGCCAGACCAGTTGTCCCCTGGCGAACCCTGCATGTCCAAGGCGTGCTTCTAGACACCCGTCTGTGACGTCCCTGCGACCCCAGACGCGGCCGTGAGGGAGTCATGGAGCAGGTTCACGCCAGCAGGCCCGCCCCAGAGAGCTCCCCTGTACAGAATGCAGAGCTGAACAGTCCACCGACGGGAGTTGCTGAAGGCAGGATACAGGGTGGTTTCCGTCACAGAAGGGGGCTGCCTGTTCTGCCCAGGAGGCCAAGCTAACTGCCCTAATCAGGCCCCCAGAACTATCTGCATGGCTCTAAATGTGCCTGTTCAACACTACACTCGTGGGGCCATCTGCAGGGAGAGGGGAATGCTGACCTCAGGGCATAAACAGATTAAAAGCAGTGGGAAACCCATGTGGCTGCTGGAAGCTGTATTCCTGCCAAAGGAGGTTATCACTGCCGAGGCCACCAAAAGCGAGAAGCAAAAAGAATAAGAGGAAACAACAGTACAGAGAGAGGCATACATGCAGGTCCAGTCTGGCAAGCCGATTTTACAGTAATGCCCTAGGCGCAAGGAAGTTTCAGATACTTGCTGTTTTTGACAGCCCACCTGAACTGAGACTGTCTGGGGGTCTCTAAGGCCCCGCCCAAGGAAACAGCCCCTCAGCTTGGGCTCCCCAAGTCCATCCAGAGTGACAGCAGCCCAGCTTTGCTCCCCAAGTTACTAAGGGGAGCCCTAATAACAAACGGGGTGTATATGCCGTGTGGAGACCACAACCCTCAGGAAAAGCAGCAAGAACACATCGAACCCTCAAAACAAACTCCAACAAACTACGTCAAGAGAGCCATCAGCCCCGGCTCTCCCTTCTTCCCCCACAGGAAAGCACAGGCTCAGTCCACACGCACTCATGTACGGAGAGCCACCCGCGAAGGACCAGCTGCACAGCCAGCCTCGGGGGGGGGTGTCCGACTGAAAGACTCCCAGGGGAACCCAGAGCTGCCTTCCCCTCCTGACGCGGTTTTACATCCTCTCTCCCCTGAGGTCTGGGTTTGAGAACATGGAAGGCTGGAAATCCACAGGACCAGGGAGACCCAGGTGGACAGGACCTTAACTAGTGATCCTGACTCCTCGTTCTGCCTTAAAATCACAGGGCATGACCCCCTGGGTTCACCTTACCTGAGTGAAGACACTCGGTACACCTGGAACCTGTCACAGACCTTACGTTACTTTCAAAAGGACAAACTTACCAGTAGGTGAGTCACGTCAGGGACAGACTTAGCAGCTGGCCTTACCTGGCTTCTGCTGTTTTGCCAAGCCCCCTCCCCGTCCCTGCTGGGCGCTGGGGACATTAATACTGCGAGTAGCACACGTGGCCGCTGCCGTCTGTTCTTCCTTGTCTGCTCCCCTCTTACAGCCGCCACGAGGAGCGGGGACTTAACACAACAGTAAATCACAGCCCACGGACAGAACCTGTCCCCGTGCTGGATCGGTCACCCCCACCCTCAAAGTGACATTTATGGATTAAAGTTGTTACGTTTTACCCCGAGAACAACCCCCTCATTCTCACCTGGGCTGACAGGTCTGCTACACCTGCCCCTCCTATACCCCGCCCCTAACGCACCTGCCCTGCCCCCACCCAAGGCAGGGACCTGCAGGAACATCCTGGGGCTGCTCTGGACTCTGACCAGTGCCTCTTCCACTGTTAGAACTGGCATGCGGCCAGACAGGAGCAGAAAAAGGAGCACCACCAGGCGGCAGGAAGCCACACATCTGCTAAACAGGGCTCCCTGGGCAGACAAAGAAAAGCAAGAACCTCCGGACTGACAAGACGTCATATGTCTTGAGGTGACAGGGGTCTCAGAGGCAGAAAAAGGTGGGAAAAGGCCAGAATCTCTGGTGTCCGAATGTAACCTTTTGCTCATTATGCCCTCATTTTAACACGATCAGCCTCCTAAACGAGAAGTGCCCATCATGTGCCGAGGCCGAGATACGTTCGATCCAGACTAAACAAGGACAGAAATCCCTCCTGGCCTCCCTTCCTCCAGAAGGTGCAGCGGGATGAAAATCAGGGAACACGACCGCAGGCCCCTCCCTCCCCGTGAATATCCCCCCCGTTCATTTTCCACCCCGTGTAACTCAGGGCAGCGGCTCACCACTCCGAGTGTGCTATCGCAATAAACCCTCGCTCTGCTTTCTTCATCTCCACGTCTCATCTCTGCATTCCTTCTGTGATGAGACAAAACTTTGCTCTCCGGTGACACCATCGCCCCTCGATTTATGTGCCCCCCAGGTTCACTCCCTCTGAACCAACTCACTGAATACGCACAGGAATCAGTCAGGAGGTGTGCTCAGTGGGGAGGGAAGACGCCAGCTGCCAGGTGTTTAGCATATGGCCCACCTAAGGCGGGGGGGGGGCAGGTAAAAGCCACTAGGCACGAATCCCCCAGTGGCCCCGCTGTGCAGGCGGGCCTCTCTTCCCACACTGCAAGGACACTCCGCCTCGGGCTGGCTGCTTACGGAGGTGGTTCAGCTCCTCAGAAGTGCACCACGCCTGCACCCCCCCACCCCGGGTGCCGGATCTTCTGCGGCCCAAGAGTGAATCAGCTGTCTCATCAGAACACCCCCAAGTCCTCTGTCCCTTCCCCGGGACAGGCTCTGGCCTGTCCTTGCTTAGATAAAGCCCACTTTGTGCGCAATGCACGCTAGGCCGGCCAAGTTCCAGGAGCCCAGGTATGACCATTCGTAATGTCACCTGGCCCTGACTTAAAGGGCACCAGGACCCAGCCTGGCAGGAGTGGGGTTGCTCTCAGACTGGGGGTCCCAGGGGAAGGTTTCACAAACCATGAAACCAGTCTACAGAATCTCACGCCAGACCTTGAGAAATTATCCTAAAATACGACGGATGCTTTACAAGGACCCTGTACTTCTCTGGCCTCACTAGCAAATTTCGTTCTCGACCACAGGCCAGACCTGGACCTTCTGGTTGAGCGGGGGTAGTACCCGCAGCTGCTCACAAAACCCGCGGCACGACGTCAATACCGCTGGTCAGACTGAGGTAACCACAGAAGCAGACAAGGAGGCTCCACAGCCACACAGGCACAACACACAAGGTCCAGAGCCAACCTCCCTCTGCAATACGGTCACAAGGAGTCGCCCTGTTACCCCAGCATGTCTGGGGGCAGAAGTTTCTCTCAAGGCAAGGCTGACCCCACACAGTTTTACCTGCTGTGGGCCTGGTTCCTGACGTCACTACACACCCTCACCGTCAAAGTTCACAGCCTGCATCCTCCCATCCCAGGGTCCTGACGTCACAGCTGCGTCCCCAGTCGCAGAGTCTCTGACGTCAGAGTGTGCGCCCTCCCTGCAACAGTTCCTAACGTCGCAGACTGCACCCTCCTCATAATAGGGTTGGTGACATCACACACTTCGCCCTCCTTGTCCCTGGGTTCCTGAGGTCACAGTCTTAGCCCTTATCGTCCTAGGCTTTCTGACGTCACAGCCTGCGCCTACTTGGTTACAGGGTTCTGTACGTCACAGCCTGCGCTCTAAGTCGCAGAGTCATGACGCCACCATCTGCATCCTCAGTCGCAGAGTCCCTGACATCACATTCAGCGCCCACTCGGTCTCAAGATTGTGTACGTCACAACCTGAGCCCTCAGTCGCAGAGTCCCTGACATCACAGCCTGCGCCCACCCAGTCGCAGAGTCCATGACATCACCACTACGTCCTCAGTCGCACAGTACCTGACATCACACCTGCGCCCACCCAGTCGCAGATGCCATGATGTCATAGCCTGCGCCCACCACGTCTCAGAGTCCTTGACGCCAGAGTGTGTGCCCTCCCCGCAACATGTTCCTAACGTTGCAGTCTGCACCCTCCTCATAATAGGGTTCGTGACATCACACACTTCATCCTCCCTGTCGCTGGGTTCCTGAGGTCACAGCCTATGTCCTCAGTCACAGAGACCCTGTTGTCACAGCTGCGACCTCAGTCGCAGACTCTATGACGTCATAGCCTTGCCCACCCAGTCGCAGAGCCCCTGTCACAGTGTGCGCCATCCCCACAACATGTTCCTAACTGTTGCATTCTGCACCCTCCTCATAACAGGGTTCATGACATCACACACTTCGCCCTCTCGGTCGCCCTCCCTGTCAAAGCCTGCGTCTTCAGTCACAGAAGCCCTGACATCACAGCCTGCGTCCTAAGTCACAGACGCCCTGTAGTCACAGCTGCGTCCTCAATAGCCGACTCCATGACGTCATTGCCTGCGCCCACTGGGTCGCAGGGCTCTGTACGCCACAAACTGAGCCCCGTCGCACAGCCCATGACGTCACATCCTGAGACCAATCTGTCGCGGTCATGACATCACAGCAGGCGCCGTCAGTCGCAGAGTCCATGGTATCACACCTGCGTCCTCAGTCTCACAGTCCATCACGTCACAGTATGTGCCCTCCCAGCAATATATTCCTAACCTCGCAGTCTGCACCCTCCTCATAACAGGGTTTGCAACATCACTCACTTCGCCCTCCCTGTCGCTGGGTTCCTCAGGTCACAGTCTTGGCCCTTCTCTTCTCGGGTTTTCTGAGAGTCATAGACGTCAGTGTGTGCCCTCCCGCAACACGTTCCTAACGTCGCAGTCTGCACCTGTTACGGAAACGACAGACCAGCCAAGAAACAAGCACCACTCGGAAGGTTGGAGTACTCAGATTTATTATGCCGTTGGGCTCAGAGGGGCTTCTGCTCCGAAGCTCTGAGCACCTCCAAAACGTGTGCATGAGGTTTTATAGAGTTAATTACAAGCTAGGGGTATTCGCCAATAGGCATGGAACACCCTGAGCAGCATCATTATCACAAAAGCAGAGTCAGGGAGGCAGCAAACTGACATTCCAAGGCCAGATATGTCTCTCTGAAAATTTACCTGACTAGCAAAAAAAAAAAAACGTGAGGAGGGAATGAGCAAACCAACACACAGATTTATGAGTTAGGCCAGCAAAACTCAGGTCAGTAATCCGACACTTGTTAAACTTCGATTTACGAGTAGGCCCAGCCCAGCTTTTCCTTCACACACCCTCATCGTAACATGGTTCGTGACATCACTCACTTTGCCCTCACTGTCACGGGGTTCCTGAGGTCACAGCCTGAGTCCTCAGTCGCAGAGGCCCTGTTGTCACAGCTGCGTCCTCCGTCTGAGTCCATGACGTCACAGGCTATGCTCACCTGGTCGCAGGGTTGTGTACGTCACAACCTGCGCCCTCAGTCGCAGAGTTCCTGAGGTCACAGTCTACACCCACCAGATCAGAGTTCATGACGTCACAGCTGCGTCCTCAGTCGCAGTCTCTGGCGTCACAGTGTGCGCCCTCCCCACAACATGTTCCTAATGTCGCAGTCTGCACCATTCTCATAACAGGGTTCATGACATCACACACTTCGCCCTCTTTGTCGCTGGGTTCCCGAGGTCACAGTCTTCACCCTCCGCTTCCCGGGGTTTCTGACCTCACAGCCCGCGCCATCAGTCGCAGGGTTCCTGACGTCAGTCTGCACTCTCTCCGTCACAGTCTACACCCGTCCCATCGCAGTGTTCCTGATCTCAGTCTACACCCTCCCTGTGAAAGGGTTCCCAACATCACAGTCTTCCTTCTCCATGGCCAGCTTCCTGATGTCACTCTACACCGGTCCAGTCGCAGGCCTCCTGACGTCACAGTCTGCGCCGTCCTGTCTCAGGGTCCCTGACGTCATTGGCCACGCTCCATCCTCCCAGAGTCCCCGATTTCACAGGCCACGCCCTCCCCGTCTCAGAATTGCTTGTGTCACTGTGTGCGCCAGCCTCGTCTCAGGCTTCTTGGCGTCACAGCCTGCGCCATCCCAGTCCCCAGGTCCATGACGTCAAGGCCACGCCCTCCTCCCCCAGGGTCCCTACGTCACAGGCCACGCCCTCCCCGCTTCAGAGCTGTCGATGTCAATGTCAATGAGTAAGCACGCCGCGTCGCAGGGCTCCTGACGGCGTCACTGTCTCCCTAGGCTCCGTGGTTGTGACACTTGCACTGCTCTCTGAGAGATCAGGGCTGTTCGTTCTCGGCTCTTCCAGAGCCTAGGACAGACGGAGCCTGCCACAGAGACGGCGCCAAGGAATGGACGCTCAATAAAGTATTTGACGAAGGACCTACCGAGAGAGACCAAAAGTGTGGAAGATGGCCTCCGCGCTGAGGAAAAGGAGTCATATGTCGGGTCTCAAGCACCTCTGCATGGCCCTCCCGTGCTCCAGCCGTTCCAGCGCAGCCGCACGCGCCCGGCCCCGCCCCTCCCTTAGCCCCACCCTCAGCTCCGCCCACATCGCCTCCAAGTCCCCCACTAGGCCCGCCTCCAGCCTCGCCCTCGGCCTCTGAGCTCCTCCCCTTAGGCCCCGCCTCTGTCCCTGGCCAAGGGAGGGCGCAGCGGAGGCGGAGCCGCGTTCCTGCGCGCGAGGACACGCCCCCGTGCGGCTGACGTCAGCGCGCCGGGGCGTGGCGGGGGCGAGGAGAGCGTGGGGTCGCGGGCGCGCCGTCCCGTGGCCGCTGCTTCTAGCCTGTCAGGCGATCCGAGGCCGCCTGCTCGTCCGGCGCGGTCCGAGGGGGCCGCCGGCGACCATGGCGCACCGCTGCCTGCTGCTGTGGGGCCGGGGCGCCTGCCGGCCCCGCGGGCTGCCCCCGCTGCTCGTTTCCGGCGGCCGCGCGGGCCCCGCGGAGCGACTTTGCATGCGGACGGTGAGTCCGGCGCGCGCGCCCCGCTTCCGGCCCGGCGCCGCGTCAAGGTCACCGGCCCGGCTCGCGGCGTCGGACCCCGGGGCCCGTGGTCGGGCAGGTTGGAGCGCGCGTCCGGACGGAGACGGGCCTCCGAGCGCCGGAGCACCCGGGCCCCGGGCCTTCACCCGCCCCTCCGCCCGAGCCCCGCGTGCCCTGGGGGTGGGGCTGCCGGCACTCGGCCGACACCCTCACCTCGCGGCTCGTGGGCGTTGTCCGCTCCAAAGGCCGTCTGGTGATGTGGCCGGCGGCCTCGGGCCCCGGGAGGGGGCGCCTTGCAGGCGCGCGGCGGGTGCGGGGGGATCCGGCCACACGGAGCCACGGGCGTCAGTCCTGGGACCTCCTTGGTCCGGCCTTGAGGTAGTGGTCTCAGCCGCTCCGCGGGGTCAGCAGTGATAGCACCTGCGTTCCTGACGTTTGTTTGCTCCTCGAAGCCCTGCTGCAGCCTGGATGTCTCCGTCCGTCTCCCGCTCCGTAATGCCCTACACCACGCCTCTGCACTTTCTTCATTGCGTCCATTTCCCCGTCTTACCTTGCTCTGATCCCTCACCTTTTGTCCCTTCTGAATGTTGGACTCTGACTTTGAACGAGCGGGTGGGATCTGCTTTGCGAGTTTGTGAGTTTTTTTGTTTTGGGTTTTTTTAATTTTTGGCCAGGAGTCTTACCTAAGCCCTTCATCCGAGCAGCACCGCAGTTCCTATGAAATCATCGACGCTGAGAGGTGCAAGGACCAGCAGCTTGTTTGGGGGTCCGTGACACTTACTCCCTGGCACTGCCCTGAAGGTCTCCGTGGGGACACCGGGGCATTACTGTGCCACCTGCAAGGGACTCTGAAAGGACAGATTTTCCTCTCTATCTGTGCTGCTGTTAAAAGCCTCTTGTAACAGTGAGGTTCCTGGGGGAAAGAGTTTGATGTGTTATGTGTCCATTCTCAGGTATAACCCTCAAGAGGACTAACCGGATGATAAAGCAAGTGAAAAGTACTCACTTTGTCGGGTTAACAGCTAGCCCTCTAAAATGAGGTGCTCTAAACTTAAACTTTGCAAACTGGTATGTTTTATATGTGTTTTTTCTTTGAATGGGCTTGGGTTGGATAAGCAGAGGGAAAAAAGTTCATTGATGGTTCTCCTGCAGACAACAGCGTCAGCATCCCTGCAGTCACAGGGATTGTTGCTGCGGGTGTTCTAAGCCTAAAGGGGGCCTGTTAGTCCACAAACTGGAAGTAGTGAAACAAAAAGAAGTGTTTACAGAGTACATACCTTGTACCCAGCTCTGTTCTGTATTGTCACACGCAGACTTGCTTTATGTGCTGATACAAAGAACCCTTGCTCTCAGATAGCTGTCAGAATAATTGGGAATGGTTGTTTAAATGGCCGCAGCATTTTTAAAGTGCTTTTGAATTCACTTACATTTGATCCCACGGTAGTATCCCTGGGAGCTGGTTTTCTTCTCCCACTGCAGGTGTGTGACTCTGAGGATTCCAGTCTTGGGAGATAAGTCAAAGATCATTGTGCAAAAAGTACACATTTCAAGCTTTACCGAAATGGGAAGTTCTGACACTGTTTGCCTGGTAAACCGTAGGTCCTGCAGGTCCCAGGCTAGGCATCACTTCCCTTGCAACATCCCTGGTCCCTCAAACACGTACCTGCTTCTCTGCACCCCCTCTGTCCTTACACTAACATGTTTGTATTGCACGGAGGGTGCCATCCTGTGATTGATTTGTCCCCAGGACCCTCTTCCTCACTCTCCTGAGTTCTCTAGGGGCCGTAGTGGTTCTGGTCCCCCAGGGACCACCCCCACTCCCCCCACCCCCCGCTTGGCAGCCTTTGACCAGGAGCAGATACTCTAACTTGTCTGTCCAGCTGGGATAACAGGTTGTTGTAGTCCACACCCTTCGTGGATTTGGCACTGGAGAATATGTAATCACTTATGACACACTCTTACCCATTATCAGCAGTTATTCATAGGCAGGAGTCCCAGCTGCCTGCCAGAAAGGGCCTAGCAGCAGAAGCTCCGAATTCTCTCAGACCTGCACTTGCTGTCAACCAAGAACAGTGTCAGTGTTTCTGTCCTATTTTGCTGTGTATTCGTTTGAAGTTAAATCAGCTTATCATTTTAATTGGCATTTTAATTCAGATATCATAAAATCCATTGTTTTAAAATGCCCTTTTCCGTGGTTTTTAGTGTAGTCATAAGGTTGTGCAGCCATTACCACTTTCTAATTCCAGAACATTTTCATCACCCGAAAGTAAGTCCCTCCCCACTTCTCCCCAACCATTCCCTAGCCTCAGGCACCTACTCACGTACAGTCTCTATTGATTTAGTACTTTGGACATTTCACATAAACGAAATCATATGTGAACTTTTGTGTCTGGTTTCTTTGACTTAAAATAATGTCGTCAAGGTTTCATGGTAGCCCGTGTCAGTGCTCCGTCCCTCTGTTACGGCTGAGTGTTCCATGGTGTGCGTATACCACATTTTGTCTGTTCCTCAGTTGGTGGACATTTGGGCTGTTTCCACTTTCTGGCTGCTGTGAACATTCCCGTACAAAGTTTTGGGTGGACGTAGGTTTTCCATTTTGTTGGGTAGGAGTGGACTTGCTGGGTCATGAGAATGCCAGGCTTCCCCATAGCGGCTGCACCAGGGCGCGTTGCCCCAGCGGTACCCAGGGCTCCAGTGTCTGCACGTCCTCCCGACACTGGCTGCTGTCTCTCTTTTTGGTTATGGTTGAACTAGTGAATGTGAAGTGGTTTATGTGGTTTTGTGATGTTTTATTCTTCTCATTGGACCATAAAGGAGGCCAGTGAGGATGGAAACTGATTCAGATGAACTTCCCTTTAAACATTCCCGTTCGTGTGCAAGAGCTTGCCCTCGTGAAAAATGGTGGTGAATTTTCACTTTGCAAAAGGATAAGCTGACTTGAAATTTTTTACTGTCAAGTTTGGATGTATCCCCTCAAAGCACCTTGCCATTGATTGCTTTTAATTGTGCAGCTAAATGTTTAATACAGAACGTGTTCAGTTTGTTTACATTGTACTCCCATTTATCAGGGCTGTATTTACAAACAACTTCAGCAACATGTTATTTAAAGCAGAGATATATCTGTGATGGGGCTTGCGTAACTGGGGTTGTCACCAGAATGACACTATCAGATATCTTCTGAAGATATCTGCTACTAGTATAAGGATCATATCAGTGATGTTGGACCATAACCTTCTTATCTTTGAACTGAGATCAACATAGTTTAGTGGTCGCAGGCAGCACTGTTGTGTAATTTCGGGAGAAGGAGCTTGCACTGTGATACACCCTGCAAGTGAGACAGCAGATGCCCGTGTCGGAGTTTGCAGGGCTAAGTACACGATGCCCGAGTGAGCGTGCTGGTGGGGAATTGTAATTAGGTGTGATCTGAGGTGCTCTTGTCTTCCGGATTGGGTCTGTGGTTCTTGCTGGACAGAGCGGACAGGGCTGGACAACGTAGTCCTCCCTGCAGGGGCCATCCTGTGCTGGTCTGTAACCGCCTGTTGAAGGGAGAGACAGTCTGTCCACCTTGCCATACTAGGAGATGAAGCTCTTCTTATAATTCTTTATCTCGATGTAACCTTCGTGCTTTTATTTATATGTTGTGTTGCAGCTTTATCGATATGCTACAACTCAAGCAAGAACCAGCAGAAATTCTCTTCTGACAGATGTAATTGCTGCTTATCAGAGATTCTGTTCTCGGCCTCCAAAAGGTAAACACTCAGATGTGACCCCCATGGTCTTGTTTCAGAGACTCACTGTCAACAGGTGTTTACGGAGCAGGTGTGGAGGGGTCACTTCACTTGGTTCTTCACGTGTCTCCTCGTGTGACCCGCCCCGCCTCCTGTCTGACGGCAGGGCTGACAGCGTGTCGCCGCGAATGCAGCACTTGTGCGGAATGGAAGTGGCTTTCCAGCTGGCTTTCTTCTCTAACCCCTCGGGGTTGTGAACTGTATGATTTGGACTTTGGTTTACTCCTGCACAAGCAGCCTTATGCTTTTTAGTGATGAGTCGGATGCTTTAAAAACAACATGCACACACAAGACCTGATGAGGGAACTGTACACAATACCTTGTAATAACTTTTAATGGAAAAGAATATGAAAACGAACATGAGTACGTCCAGGCGTGCCTGGGACACTGCGCTGTAACCAGAGATGGACACACTGCAACTAACTGTGCTTTAAAAAAAAAAGCCTGACAAAACCTGATGAATGTTAGTTTGAGGATATTGTTTTTCTTTTCTAACAGGATTTGAAAAATACTTTCCTAATGGAAAAAATGGAAAAAAAGCCAGTGAACCCAAAGAAGTTGTGGGAGAAAAAAAAGGTGCGTTTTCAGCAAACTCTGTGGACTCGCTGTCCCCCGATGTGTGGTGCTGCTGGCAGCTTCCACCAAGTGAAGAAACCTTGTCTGAAGTCAGTTCTGAAACTGCAGGTTACAAGCACATACGGAATTCTGCGTGGCGTTTCCCCTTGATTTTCTGCCCATATTTTTCCTTGTTATTTTTCAAATTGAATTAGTTGAAGGTCGCCTTATGGTACGGGTTGACCGATGTTAGTCGTATTAGTAATTAGTCATGTTTACCTGTATGTTTGGTAAATACACTTGACACAGTTCGACCCATAACAGCAACAAGTTTCAGATTCTTACAAATGAATTTTATGTGGCCAAGGTGGGTTTGTTGTTTGTTTTCTGCCAATGATCAGAATCAGTTTTTCTTCCAGGAGAACCTGTCAGCAGTGCTCACTTCGTGAGGTGGGAGGGGGGACACGTTGTACCTTCAGGTGGGGCGCAGACACACATTGCAGCAAAACAAACCCTGCAGCATGTTGTCCCATAGGCCACCGAGGCCACAGCGTCTTCATGCAGGGGGCGGGCAGAGCGCTGTGTGGACAGTCACTGGGCTGCTGTGCAGCTGTTCTGGGCGGTGTGTGTGGCGCAGGCTTGCCCACTGGGTGCTCGGTCCTGTGTGTCTCCCCTGTGCTCCCGGACGCGCATCAGTCACTAGCCAGCTGCCGCGATGTATTCTGCAGGAAGACTTGTATTAAAGTCGTAGTGAGAATGTTGTTGGAGATGAGGGTTCTGCTGAGCTGCTGCACACATAGGCTCTCTGTTTACACGCAGACTCAAAGCCCGCGGCTGCCCCGCGTCCTTCTGGAGGAGGAGTTGGTGGTGGTGGAAAACGGGGTGGCAGGAAGGATGACTCCCACTGGTGGTCCCGGTTCCAGAAGGTTCGTTAGTTTGGAGGCTCTGGGGCGGCTGGGGCGGCGGGGCCCACGTGGCTGTGGGAGGGCTTAGTGTCCAGCAGGGCACAGAGCACGGGCGACATCTCGGGCCTCAGAGACACCCTCCTTCCTTGCGCAGGGCGATGTTCCGTGGGACGACAAGGAGTTCAGGATGTACTTTGTCTGGACTGCGCTGTTCTGGGGCGGAGTCATGTTTTACTTCCTGTTCAGGACCTCGGGGCGGGAGATCACGTGGAAGGACTTTGTCAATAACTACCTCTCCAAAGGAGTGGTGAGTGTTTCCCAGGATCGCTGGCTGTAGTGGTTCCGAGGGTGGAATTCACATTAGACCAGTAAAGAGATAAACGGCCAGCAGGTTCCCGGGCCTGTTCATCACAAAGTCACGTACTGAATTTTTAGTGCCAGAAAGTCCCGCGGCCAAGGAGCTGCTTTGCTCTGACCCAGCAGCCCCCGCGTTTGCCGCAGACCCCTTTCATTTCATGTCACTTCAGGCCAGCACCTCCTGCTCCTGAGCTGCTCTGGTGCGCTCGCGGCCTCGCCCCACTCCGGGTGCCTGCCTCCCCGGCTCCTGCCCTTCGTCTCCTGTGGGCTTTGACACAGGCGAGTTAGGGACACAGTGTTGACGGGAGGCAGGGAGGGGCTCTGGGACTACGGATGGGTCCTTACCCCGTAGGGCCCTGCCCACTTCAGCGCATTTCCCGTGCTGTCTCCTGTAGGACACACCTTGCGTGGTGTCTTACTAAGAAAGGTGTCAGCAGCTGCCAGTGAGATGATGTCCAGTGTGTCCAGTTCCTGAGAGGTTGAAATGTGACAAATGCCCTTCTCAGAACTGGTGACACAAAGTGACGGTGAGAGACCCAGAGTTAGGCCTGCTCTGTAACCTTGGGGACAGTACTTAACCTCTTAGTACTTAACTTAGATACTGGATTTTTCATCAATGAAAGGAATGAGATAAGATGAGGCACTGTTACTTAGTGAAGAAAGATAAAGAATCCAGAATTACCTGTGAAGGTGGGAGGTGAGGTGAGCACGGACAGCATGGAAGTGACGGCCACCCAGTGCTCTCTCGTGACTGAGGCTGTCTCGTGCATGGCCCCAGGCGTCGTGGGGAGCCTGCTTTCAGGGAAGTGACTCTTGTCCTTGGAGAGTGGCTGCAGGTCCTGAGCAGGGGGCTCTGTGGTCACACATCCTGACCTGCTGGCTCATTGCAGTCGGTCTGCCGTTGCCCCAGCAGTGTCACGGGGTCGAGTCCTTCAGTCACTCCCTCGCAGGCACTGCCTGCCCTGTACTAGCCTCTCCGGAATGTTCTGGGCCTCCCTCACTCTGCATTTTGACTCGTGCAGACCAGATGTCCTGCCAGAGCGGAAGCAGGGACAGCAGGAGGGGGGCCTCCCCCAGGAGTGCAGCAGCTCCGAGCCAGTCAGACTCGGGACTGGCTTTGTCTGTGTTCCTGAGGACCCTGTGCGGCTAGGCTGGAACCACTCTATGCCCTTGGGTCGGCGAAAACTAAAAACCTTACACTAGCAAGCGTGGATGCAGAGCGCTGGGCGTGCCAGGCCAGGGCTGTGACCTGGGGGCTGCTCTGGTGGCATCTGGGGACGGCCGGGAAGTGGAGGAAGACACATGTCTGAGGCTGGTGAGCTGCTCCCAGGAGCGTGCAGGCAGCCTGAGCGTCTGCCATCAGGATGCTAACTACCCAGCCTGTGCTTCTGAAACTGGGTCCCTGCAGAGCGGACGTCAGCAAAGACAGACCTGCGAAGTTGTAGAAGAACACGTGCCAGCGAGGCCATTTTTAACGCTTAGAAACAGGCAGAAGTGAGTGCACATGTAGGGCCAGGTCTGTGCTGTGTCGGGGCCGGAGGCGCTCTGGGGCGCCCAGTGCTGAGGGCTGCCCCTGGGGTTCCCGGTGCCTGGTTTCTCCAGCCAGCAGGGGACATGGAGTATCCTTACGTCCCCCCTTGTCCTCCTCTGTACGTCTGAAATATCATATTCATTTTTAAAGAGCTTAAAAGAATATCTCAAGTCTTTTCTGTACATTTATGTCTGAATGCTCGACTTTTTAAAATTCCAGGTAGACAGACTGGAAGTCGTCAACAAGCGTTTTGTTCGAGTGACTTTTACACCAGGAAAAACTCCCGTTGATGGGGTAAATGATTTTATTAATTGATGTGAATTAGTTGTATGTTACCTCCTCAGCTTTAAAACTGAACAGACATTGCCTCCCGTGGTGGTAGTGAGACGGGTCAGGTGGGGCAGTGTGGCAGGGTGACCCTCGACACCGAGAACCACTGCTGCGGGACGTGATGAAACATGCTTCTCACCTCCAGGGTGCTGCTCCTGCTCAGTAACCCTGGCTGGGGAGGGCCCTGGGGAGGCCTGTTGCCCGCCTGGGTTTTATAGCATAGGTTTACCGTTTGGATAAAAAAAATCTATTTTTGTGAAGCGATCGTGGATTAGAGGAGAAACAGAGTCTTTCTGTGCCGTGCAGTGCAGGCTGCTCGGAACAGGGTCCAGGGTGCGGTGACCCTTCACAGGTGTTTCCTGGTTGTGCTGGAAAGGCAGTGTGACGCTGGTGGTCGTCACTGGCCCGCACTGTCACTCCACGTGCGGCTGTGGGCGTGTGTGGCCACGCCATGGTTTCCTCCTGTAGCAGGGGCGGTAGGCGTTGGGCTGACACCCAGCCCACGTGGAGTCATCACCCAGCCAACACAGCCATCGCCTCAAGCCTTCTGGTGTCCCTCCCTAGGGCCCCAGAAGCCCCTCAGGTCAAGTGAACAGGGAGCACCTGGCACGGCCAGGGGCTTCTGTCTCATGGGGTGCAGTGTCTTCCCTGACGGCCGGTGGGGCACCTCCTCCGAGGACCGGGTGAGTCTCGGTGGATCCGGGGCCAGGACCTCACTGACTCTGCAGGGGTGCCACCCCGGCCGCATGTTGGTTTTTAGTTTGGGGCTCAGCAGCTGAGATATCCCTGGGAAATAGAGAAGAGGAAGAGGATGCATGTTTTTTATGAAAAGGGGTGTCTTTTCCAGTAGATTTTTCATTCCCCTGAGTCACTCACTTTAGAAGCATGAGGAACGCTGCTGGAGAGCCGTTACCTGCCGAGGCTCGCCAAGCGCTCTCACAGAGCGGGGCGCGATCACTGCCTCGTTGAAGCCAGTCTTAATGTTGTTGGGGTTTTCTAATTTGTAAATTTTCAGTATTTCTGGAAAGTTCTTAGAAAGCCGAACCTTTTAGTGATGGGAACCGTTCATCTCCTCTTCATGCCTGACAAAGTCAGCACGTCTGTGTCTTCCTGTCTTGGTAGCAGTACGTCTGGTTCAACATTGGCAGCGTGGACACCTTTGAGCGGAATCTGGAGACTTTACAGCAGGAGCTGGGCATAGAAGGGGAGAACCGGGTCCCCGTGGTCTACATCGCTGAAAGTGACGGGTAAGAAGCAGCGGAGACACGAGGGCCCTGCTCTGGGAGGGTCTCGAGTGTGCTGTCGCCAGGTGGCCGCGGGTCCATGTTATGTTCTCCCTTTGGCTGGGGTTTTTAACCATTAGGAATGCCCGAGTTTGGGCGGGTGTCTGGTTGGCCCGCCCCACGTGGACGTTTATCATGATTAAGCAGTGGTTTGGGGCGCGGGTCCAGTGCACCATCTTTTAGTAGGGCCTTCGCACCGAGGGCCCTGTGTGGTCAGAGGGGCGCCTCCACCTTCCCTGTCCTCCCTGTTGCCGCTCAGTCTTCCAAGGCAAGTGAAGCAGGCCCCCCTCCTCCCTGTCGGAGCCACAGCTTCCCGTAGCCCCTGTCTTCAGGGAGGCCGCGTTGGCTCGGGGTCTCTCAGGAAGGGCCCGTTGGTGTCAGGGGTGGTGACCTGGAGCTGACTCGGGCGTCTGGCCTCTGGGTGCTCGCCGCGCGCATGCAGGGAGACCTGGTGACCCCGTCCGCCTTCAGTGCAGAGGGCAGGCGGGCCTGGCTGTAGTCACCACGTGGAAGAGCAGGAAGATGGATCGCTGGCAAGTCAGCGAGCTGAGTCTCTCTCAGCTTCTTGGACTTCTTGAATCCTGCTTCGTGCAGACCTACAGTCTGCCTGCAGAAGTTAGGCCCGCCTAGCCGTTGGCATGGCTTCACACGCAACATGGTCCTCAGCCCCGAGGCTGTCACACTTACTTAATGGGCTGGTGCTGAGACATCACACAAAGTTTTGTAATGCAGCATTTTTTAAACCTCTATTGTCAGCATGGGTTTTTTCCCTCCAGAAATAAACCAAAGGTAGTTCTCTCCTGGTTTCTGCTGCCTGCTGTGGCGGTGTTTAAAATTTTAAATAGACGCAGGAGGAGGGTGTAGCTCAAGCAGCAGAGCGCATGCTCGGCACGCACGGGGTCCTGGGTTCAGTCTCCAGTACCTCCTCTAAAAATAAACCAACCTAATTACCTCCCCCGCCAAAATAAAATAATTAAACTAAAATAGATGAAAAATTAGAAAGCTAATCCTGTGGGGGGGTTTTTTTTCCTTGTTTGGTTTTGTTTTTCACCTGAACCAAGTACAAGATTCTGATCCAGAGTTCTTGGGGTGGGTTAAACTGTACTGCATCGTACTACACAGCGCCCGTAGTTGTGCTGAAATTAACTTTACTAAGACAAACAAAGGGGAGGCAGAGGCTGTGGGTCCCTCCTGAACCACTCCCCCCAGAGCAGCCCGGGGTTGGGGGGCACTCCTGTCCCCTGGGGCGCCTGTGAGCCCACCCGGCCACACAGACACAGCTTTTACTGTACGCTGTTAACTGAGGATTGGACATTTGGAAGATACCTGTTCAGAATAAATTGAGGGATTCTAGTAAGAGAACTGGAATTTCTACCCAGGTTAACACCAGAATCATGTTGAAGTTTTTAAGAGAGCACGTGGAAAGAGATTTCTCTGAAGCAGATGTAATGAGAGTGAACCGCGGGTCCATGCGGGGCGCAGTGGAGGTTACTGGGGTAGAGGCGAGTCCCTGCCTGGCACGGCGGTGACAGTGGCCGTTCTTGGGTGTCACTCGCTGTGCTTCTGCTCCGGTGGTGGTGACACGGCACGGCCCTCCTGCGCCCCAGGGAGGGTGTTAGGACGGCCAGGTTTTGTGCGGAGGAAGTGCGCGCTGTGTCCAGCAGCCGCCCTGCGGGCCTCGGAGCACTGAGCCTTGCTGCGTGCGCCCGCAGCTCCTTCCTGCTGAGCATGCTGCCCACCGCGCTCATCATCGCCTTCCTGCTCTACACCATCCGGAGGGGGCCGGCCGGCATCGGCCGCTCGGGCCGCGGCATGGGCGGCCTCTTCAGTGTCGGGGAGACCACCGCCAAGGTGCTGAGGGACGAGATAGACGTGAAGTTCAAAGACGTGGCGGGCTGTGAGGAGGCCAAGCTGGAGATCATGGAGTTCGTGAATTTCCTGAAAAACCCAAAGCAGTACCAAGACCTGGGTGCAAAGATCCCAAAGGTAAAATGAGCTTTCAGAAGGTGATTGGCAGCTTGTTAACCTGAAAATCCTTTGAAGATTTCCTGACTCTGAAGTTATAATGTTACGCAGTTTGAGTACTTGTCATAAAGCAGCTGTTTCTCTCCTTCCTCCATCCTGACATAACTCGTCTCTGTAAGCCGAGCGTCTGCTCAGGCCACTGCTCTGTTCCTGCACGTGCTGTTGTTTGCCCAGAAAATCGGTGCACCTCCCCTTGGAAGCGGCCTCGGGCTGCCGTGTGTCTTTCTGTGACTCCATGCCCCTGTCCCCGCAGCTGCAGCCCCCGCGTGTTGCCACCTGCAGCAGCAGGTGCAGACATCTGCCCGGGCCAGCATTCAGGCTCGGGGGAGGACGGGCGGGAGCACGAGCTACCGTGCCCACCGCTGGCGACGGGCAGCCCTGAGACCTTGGCGTTCCCGGGGCCAGGCTCAGCCGGGAAGGGAAGGCCCGAGGAGGAAACGTCTGATTCTTGTAAAGATCCGTCATCAGAGTCTCCTCCAAAGGAGCCTCTGTAGAGGGGGGCGGCACTTCCTTGCTTCCGGGTCTGGCCCGCCTGCAGGGTGGGAGGTCACGTGTTGTCACTTTGTAATTTGCTGTTACTCGTCTGAGTACCCGTTTACCTCTTACGCCAGCATCTCCACAGCCAAAGTTAATGACCGTGTCTGAGAAGCGCGTGCTGTCCTTCTCGAGTTCACCGTGGTTGTTGGGTTTTTTACTTCATTTGAAATTTCAAAGGGGAGAAAATAAGCGAAGTGTGTGTGGTATTTGTTCCCCCTTGAATGATCGAAGTAACTCTCAGGTGGCTTTTATTAGGTTTGTAGCGTAAGTCACCCTTTTATACTCTTTGAAAGGTCTAAGAAGCAACACGAAAAATGTCATAAAATAAGGGAAGTATTTAAGATTTCACATTCCTGCCAAGTTACTTTAAACAAAGCAGTCTCTGATAACCCTTTTCTTACTCATACGAGAAGTGCTGTGCCATCGTTCACGTTAAGAGCTACGTAGCGTGTGTCACTGGAGTGTGCAGACACGCTTACGCCTTGCAGTGATTTATGGATACGCGATGTAGTTTTCTGAAGTCCTAGTTGAATGTACTTTTTTTTTTGTATCTGAAGGGTGCCATTCTCACTGGTCCTCCAGGCACTGGGAAAACACTGCTGGCCAAGGCCACAGCCGGGGAAGCCAACGTCCCTTTCATCACCGTCAGTGGCTCTGAGTTCTTGGAGATGTTTGTCGGTGTGGGTCCAGCTCGAGTAAGTCCTATGTCCTGTTCTGATGGTGCGGCCTCCTCCCCCTTCCCCCCAGGACCCCCCAAAGGGGAGCCTGGCAAAGATGGCCCTGTCGCCTGGAGTCCCGGGGAGCGTCCCTCACTGGTCAGTGCCTTGGCAGCCGTGGCAGGGCAGAGCCTGTGGGAAGGCCTGTGACTTTGACCCCGCCGCCCCGGTCCCAGTCGGCTAGTCGGGTGGATTTGCTGTTGCTGAGTTGTGCAAGTTCTTTGTATGTCCCCGGTACTGACTGCTGGTGGATGAACGTTTCAGGTGTTTTCTCCCATTCTGTGGGTTGTCTCTTCATTTTCTTGATAGTAAAATACAAGGTTTAGATTCTGATGCAGTCCAGTGTATCTGTTTTGTTTCCCTTAATGCTTGTGCTTCTAGTGCCACGTTGAAGAACCAGTTGCCAAACCCAAGGTCATGCCTAAGTACTCCTATGTTTTCTTCTGTGGCTGTTAGAGTCCCCCCCTTACGTTCAGATCTGTGATCCACGTTGAGCTAACATGGTGTGAGGTAAGGGTCCACCTTCACTCTTCACACGTGTGGACCCAGTTTTCCCGGTGCCATTTGTTGAAAAGCCCCTTCTTTCTCCCTTGAATGGTTTCGCGGCCTTGACCACAGATAGATACCTGGGTTTATTTCTGGACTTTGAATTCCACAGTTCTACTCCCGTTTCTGTAGTAAGTCCAGAAATCAGAAGTGTGAGTGTGGGCCAAACACTTCAGTTTTCACTCTTGTCTCACCAGTGTCTAAGGTGTGGACTTTGTAAAGCACTGCAGAGGTGCTGTCCCAGGTGCTTCTCCAGGCGTCGGGACACAGCCGCCATCGGTGCGGAGCTTTGCGTTGTGGCAGGCTTGGCGGTGATGGTCTCATCCTCGGGGGGTCTTAGATGAGCTGTGCTGGGGGCGGGTGGAGCCCTGGCTTGTGAGGCACAGAAGCCTTGGAACACCGGGGACTGTGGAGCAGTCGAGTGTTGTAATGATGGGCCATGGGCTCTCACGTGGGCGAGGGGGCTGGAGGCAGGAGAGGAGGTGTCGGGGCTAGGTGAGCAGGGCAGGAGCTGGGCCATAGGTGGAGAGCAGGTTGTGGCAGGCACCGGGCAACAGTGATCAGAGCAGGCCCTCAAGGCTGCTTGTCGGAGGGCTTGCTGGCCACGGCAGAGGCAGGTCAGGGGACTGAGGACGTAGCTCCTGGCCTGGGACCGTGGGCGCCAGAGGGTAGAGCAGATGCCATGCAGGGAGCCCCAGCTGGCGGGGTCCGAGGTAGGGATGGGGTGTGAGGTGGACCCCAGCTGCAGCTAGCCTGGAGGGAGGGCTAGGAACCCCTTCAGGTGGAGAGCTCAGCGGGGCAGCCAGTTTCGGGTCAGGTGAGGTGAGGACAGTGTCCAGGGACGGGCTGGGGGGTCGATCGCAGGTGTGGAGTTCAGGGAGGGGTGCCGGGTGCTGGGCTCCATCGTGAGGGGGCCGGTTCACAGCCACGTGGGGCAGAAACCCAGGACCCAGGCCGGAGAGGGTGGTGGGGCGAGTGGACTCTGAGGAAAGTGACGGGAGACCAGGCCTCGGGGTGTGTCTCTGAGTCTCTCGAGGGCGGGCGATGGGGCAGCTGAGGCCTGCTCCGCGGGGTGGGAGTTGAGCGGTGGGGGGGGGCCGTGCCTCTGCTGTGTGTACACGGGGCTGAGCTGGGGTAAGTGTCTGCTTTGTTGACTGCCTCGGGCACCAAGGGGACCCGGAGGGGTTTGCTGCGAGCAGACTGAAAACGGGTGTAAACTGGACAGTTGTGCACTGTTACCTTTTGTTGGACAGAGGTGTGTGCTGTGACTCTGCTGATGTTTGTGGCTCATTATGTAACAATAATTGGTGACAGTCTAGAAATAACATCTGCTCGCCTTACATCAGTTTCCCACCAAGTTATTCATCGTTCGCCACTTCACTTCTCTGCTGCTTTGGTGACTTCTCAAGTTTGCACTGTGCAGTGTGTGACACCAGCCTGTCTCCCTGTGGGACAGGAAGCTGGGCGTCCACTCACTTGCCAGGAGCTCAGAGTTGTGGTTTTCTTCAGGTCCGCGACCTCTTTGCCCTCGCTCGGAAGAACGCTCCTTGCATCCTCTTCATCGATGAGATAGATGCCGTGGGGAGGAAGAGAGGAAGGGGCAACTTCGGGGGACAGAGCGAGCAGGAGAACACCCTCAACCAGCTGCTGGTGGAGATGGACGGTGAGCAGCCGCGTCTGGTGTCTGCAGCTGTCTGCGCTGACATGGCAGCAGGCGGCCTTCTCTGACACAAGCAGCCCCTTCTAAAGGCCCGTGCAGAGAACAGCAGGACCGTCCTGCCTGGCGGCCTGCCATCGCTCACACTGACGGTGATCTAGTGTGAGAACCTGGTGCTGAGTAAGGAAAACTGGTGACGTGTGTCCCTTCGGGGACAGTGTCAGCCCCAGTCCTCAGAATTAGTGTCATTCTCAGACCACCTGTGACTCAGGCGGATTGTGAACGCTGTACTGCATTAACGAGCTTTCCTGTTGCGAGAGAGTTCTGGGGCGGGCAGGGTCCTCCCTGCTGTGAGCTGCGTGGATGCTGCCGGGCACAGAGCTGCCTGCCTTCCTGAGCCAGGCTTGGGGTCAGGCCCAAGAAGCTGGAGCCCCTCCTTGGCTCCTAGGCCTGGTGCACAGCACAGCCCACCCTGGGGCCCCTTCAGGGCCAGGGTCCTGGGGCCGCGGGCTCTGCTGCCGTCTGAGAAACAGCCGGTCAGGTGGAGGGAGCTGGGCCTGGAGGGGAGGGCAGGGAGGGGCAGGTTGGGGACCTGCCTGCAGACGCCGGCAGGGGTCCTGCAGCCCAGGAAGCCTAGACTCGACCTTTGCAGATTTAATCTTAGTGATTGTAAACCTTTGAAGTTGTAAAATTGACATCATCATCCAAGTCTCTTGTTACATAAATTAAAATCTTTAGTAATTTGTCTTTCGTAATTGGTTAGTAACTGATCCTTAAGGCTCTGAGTCTTATGTGTGACTTGTCAGGAAGGACAAGGTGAGTAGGAAGAAGCGTGCAAGTCGGCAGCTCTGAGCGCGCCGGCCGTGAACGGGCTGACCGCGGCGGGTAGCGCCCCAAGGTCCTGGTGCGCACACTGCTGCCTCCGCCTCGCAGGATTTCATAACGCGGGTGCCTTTGGTGTCTTTCCAGGCTTTAACACGACCACAAACGTGGTCATTTTGGCGGGCACCAACCGGCCAGACATCCTGGACCCCGCGCTGATGCGGCCGGGCCGCTTCGACCGGCAGATCTTCATTGGTGAGACGGTTTCCCTGGGCCCAGTCCAGTTCCCGTGAGGAGAGGTGTCACTGCTTCACTGTGATTTATTTTCCTGAAAAATACTTTCTCAAGGACCACCGGACATAAAAGGAAGAGCCTCTATTTTCAAAGTTCACCTCCGACCCCTGAAGCTGGACAGCGCCCTGGAAAAGGAGAAGCTGGCGAGGAAGCTCGCATCCCTGACTCCAGGGTTTTCAGGTGAGTGAGCGCAGCCCCGTTCTCCTCGCCGGGTGGGATGCTTCCTTTCTCATTCGCTGTCTCCCTCCTTCCACCCTTGATGTGAAATAAAAAGGACCATCCGGAGCGTCTGGGAAGATGTATCCATGGGCACGGGCACCTGCAGTGTCCCGGGGGCCTGACTTTTCGTGATAACTGAGCACATTGTGTTGTGGCTTTATGTGAAAGGGTAACACACAGGGACTGAAGGGTCTAGAGAGCACTTGGCGGGCTTCCCACAGCCGACCTCTGCTGTGTGACTGAGGCGCTGGGTCCCTGTGATGCTTCTTCCCACCGTATCCCCGCGTGTCCGCGCCAGTCAGTCCCCGCGGCGGCGCTGAGCCCCCTGACGGGCACCTTCAGTGCCGTCCTGCTGGCACATGGTCCACGCCGTCTGTCCAGGTAGACGGCTCCTGTGGGGTCCGTCCACTGTGCATGCTCGCAGCTCAGTCCACAGGGCCAGGATTGTGCCGGGCGGGCCCTGCACCTGGAGCGGCTCAGGACGGTCACGATGCCACTGAGCCACACTGAGGTCGTCCAGGCATCCTTCCGCTGTGGGAGGGGGACCGTGGTCCCTCACTCTCCGCGTGTGACCGGCCAGCCTGGCTGTGTCTGGTGGGTGAGCTGTTGGTGTGTGTTCCTTTCACAGGAGCCGACGTTGCAAATGTCTGCAATGAGGCTGCTCTGATCGCTGCGAGGCACCTCTCGGATGCCATAAACCAGAAACACTTCGAGCAGGCGATTGAGCGGGTGATTGGTGGTAAGAACCCACGTCACGGGGCTGCATGGCGGGAGGCCCAGGGGCTCAGCCGCCCGCTGGGGCCCCCTGGGACCTGCTGCCCCAAGCCTCTCTCCTTTGGCGCCTGCCAGGGCCGGTGGCGCCATGAGGTGCTGCCCCCCGTCCCCCAAGCGGGGAGGTGTCTCCCCAGAGGTGCACGCGCCAGTTTTCTGAAAACACTCCCAGTCTTACTGTTTCCAAAAACGTCATCGTATGAGTTAAACGTTCTCCGAGCCAGGCGTAGGTGACCAGTAGCCGTAGCAGCTGTGGGACCAGGACACACTCAGCGTGTGCCTGTGGCGGGTTCCTCGCTTCCCAGAGCGCGGATGGTTTAATACCGGTGCAGAGGTCACTGTGGGTCAGGAACGTGGGCCGGCGGGCTCCGCGGGAGCGGGGCTCGCCCAGGGTCGGCAGAGAGCGGTGTGGTGTGGGGCGGCGGGGACAGAAGCGGCTTGGAGGTGGCACTGTGACGCCGCGCCCGGGGGAGGAGGGCAGACTCGTCAGACTCGGGTCCCCCTGGGAAGTGAGGCAGAGACAAAGCTGAGAAAGCTCATCTGACTCTAGGTTTTACAGAGCCTTGAATGTTAAGCTTAAGGGCTTATGAAACGTGGTTCCGTGGCGAGACTGACCTAGCACGGGTCCCCGAGCCGCCGAGTGCCGTGATGCTGAGACAAGTGGTAGTTTCGGGATGTGCACCTCTGAGGAGGAGGGAGGCAGCTGCAGGCAGAGAACCCCGTGCTCCTTACCGAGCAATGGCAGACGGAGGCCGGCCGAGACGTGGCACTCGCTCTTCTGGACTCCTTAGTGTGTTACCAGTGGAGGGCTTCTCCCACATGAGTTACCTGGAGCACAGGAACACCATTGTCTCGCGTGTGATTTGTGTTGGAACAAACTACGGGACGGGGTCCTCCAACTCCGAGTGATGCAGGCGAGCGTGTCGTCTCAGGCCGCTGCGCTGTGGCAGCGGGTCCCGGGGCCGCTCCGGGCGGGCGTCTCCAGCCCTTCCCCAGCCCCGCTCCTTCCTCGGGGTCCTTGTTCCCCAGTGTGTGTAAATTCCCGATGCCCAGACCATGCCTTTGTTTTCTATGAGTTCTGTTTTGAATCGACCTGAGCGCTGAATTTTACTTGGCCGTTCTATTTATTTCCCAGAGTGAGCTAAGTGGCCCGGGACTGGGAGAGTAAGAGGAAAGCGGGCTGCGGGGTGGGGGGTGGCTTCACGTTGACGCTGCGCTCCTGCTCGGACCCTGGCTGCGAGTCTCCGTGTCACGTCACGGGTGAGGCAGCGTGCGGTAGCGTGGAACCCGCTCTTGATGTCACTGCCACTAAAGCGTGGGTTTTGTTCTGTCAGGCTTAGAGAAGAAAACCCAGGTCCTGCAGCCCGAGGAAAAGAAGACGGTGGCGTACCACGAGGCCGGCCACGCGGTTGCCGGCTGGTACCTGGAGCACGCCGACCCGCTCCTGAAGGTAAGGCCGTCGGTGCTGAGCAGAAGGCTGCCCGGCCAGCCGTGTGAGCCGCAGCTTAGGGAGGAGACACTCCCCGGAGGGCAGGCGTATGAGGAATCGTGGCAGACGTCTGCTGATGGTGGGGGTGGGGAAGAGGTCACACAGATGAGCTAAAAGGTTTGGAAAGACAGTGTCCAGAAGGTGGAGGAGCATTCATCCTCCAAAGCAAGCAACCTCTAAAATAGCAGGCAAGGTGTTTGCCCATGTACTGCCGCAAGGAGGAGGAACATGAGTTAGGCCCTGCAGTTACTGCTGCTGGAGTCGTCAGCCGTGACCAGGCACTACTGCAGCCCCCTCAGTGTAGCCAGACTCATGGGCCTCGCTAATGGGACGGAACCTGGTGCGGCCACTTTGGAAAATACCGTGGCAGTTTTTTAGAAAGATAACGAATGCTTCTGATCCAACCAAACGGTCCCACTCTGGTATTTACCCAAGAGAAATGAAAAGCATGTCCACGAAAGACTGACTGCTCTATTCAAAGCAGCAGTAAACTGGGAAAAGCCCTGAAGTTCCTCCAGAACAGTGAGCATGTGCTGTGTCTGCACAGCGGGTCGCTGTGCAGCAGTCAGAGTGAACGGACGTTCACTTAGCAGCAGCGAGGGCGAGTCTCGGGGACGGCGGCCGGGACCAGGCCCGGGGAGGCGCACGCCGCGGGAGGCCGTTCACGTGCCATGCTGGTCACTGCGGCCGCCCCCGGGGCACGTCTGCTGCTGACAGGGCGGGCGCGCGTGCAGGTCAGCCCGGGGGGCGGCTCTGGGGAGAAGACGAGGTTTTCTTTGTCTTTCTTGTCGTAAGGGCCGTGTTTTGTCACGTATACACCATCCCCCAGCAAAGGCAATTTTTAGAGCTGAAAGGAATTAAGCTGGGAAAAGAGGACTAGAAAATGAAGCCTGCTGGCCGGAGTCTGCGTCGTGGGAGCAGGCGTGGGCGGGGCTGGCGGTCAGGTCATGGGGAGGGACGGTTCAGCTGAGTGTGACAGAGAGAATCCCTTCCCGGACTCAACGCTGCAGGCGTCCTGGGAGAAAGTTCTCTCCTGCCTGGTCCCGCTGGATCTCAAGGCACCCAGGCCGACGGGCCACCCGACCAGTGCATCTGGCTGTGGACACGGCGAGGATGCAGGGCTGGTGGTGCCCACACCGCTGTGCTCCCCTGCCAGGTGTCCATCATCCCGCGGGGCAAGGGGCTGGGCTACGCGCAGTACCTGCCCCGGGAGCAGTACCTGTACACCCGGGAGCAGCTCCTGGACAGGATGTGCATGACGCTGGGTGGCCGCGTGGCCGAGGAGCTCTTCTTCGGCAGGATCACCACTGGCGCCCAGGACGACCTGCGCAAAGTAACTCAGAGCGCCTACGCCCAGGTGAGTGCGCGTGGGCCCATCCTGCCCCTGCACTCCCTTGGGCTCCCCGAGCCCCCGGTGCCCCTGCTGAGCTTGCCGGGTGAGGACATGCAGGCCTGGCTTGGTTCTCGGGAGGGGTCCTCTCTAACAGCGTCTGAGGAAGAGGCCTTCCCTGTAGCACAGTGATTTCTGACTGAGCACGAGTGAAGCCCGTGTGTGGTGTCGGTCCCGTTGGAAGCCGGCAGGTGCCCCGTGCACTCTGCTGTGCCTGCCCCTGCCGTCCTCGCTAAGTGCCTCCGCGCCGCACGCGGCCCAGGGCAGACCTCGTGGGGACTCTGCTGGGACCTGCGCTGCTCAGGGCCTGTCCGCTCACGTTTTTTCTAATGACTCATTTTTTTAATTCTTAAAAATTTGTCTTCTTCCTGTTTTATCTTTCTTACACGTTATCTGTTGTTTGCTTATGTTCTTTCTACTTTAATCTCCACTTTCAGTATTTTTCCTTGTGTCTAACTCTCCTGCCATCTGGCACCTCGGGTGCGTTTCTCTGATCCTGACTAGTTCTCTGCTTTTTCCTCACTTTCCGGGCGTGAGTGGGTGTTTCCGAGGCTGTGGTTAGGGCTCTCATCTGTTCCGCGGGCGTCTGTCCGTCCCACTTGCCTCATCTGTGGAGACGGGACTCTGGCCCTTCCTTTCCTTTCATGCTCTCCTGTAGCCTGTTTCTACGTGCAGTTTGCTTTCCTGGTCTCTTGGGAAGGAGGTGGGTCAGGACAGCTTTGCTAGTTTCACGGTTGTAGATTCTCCTTTTCTGTTGTTCTCCTAAACGTTTGAAAAATGTGGTTTCCTCCTCTCTGAGCCCGTCCTGCTCCCCACTTTTATCTGCACCTTCTCTTTTCTAGTTAGTTTGGATTCTACTCCCAGAAGCTTCTTAATGTGGGGCTAGTGTGGGCTCATCGGGTCCAGCCCAGCATGGCCCACGGAGGCAGGGACCGTGCACGGGCCCCTCCCAGGTCCAGGTGCCTGGGCGGCCTGGGGCCCCTCCACTTCCCTCGCCTCCCCTCACTCGGAGGCGATGTCGTGGGGTTTGTCCCGCCTGTCTGCCACCTGGTTTGCTGTGGGTGTCATCTGTGGGCTTCTGGTTGTGTCCCCGCTGTGTCCATCCACGCAGAAGGCCGGGCTGCCGGGTGCAGAGCAGTCTCGCAGTGAAGGGTGTGGAATGGGTGTCATTGTAAGGGCTCGTCGCTGCCACATAGCAGCACATGGGCCTGTGAGCAGGGCGGCTCACTCATGCGTTCTGGTCCAGATCGTGCAGTTCGGCATGAACGAGAAGGTCGGGCAGATCTCCTTCGACCTGCCGCGCCAGGGGGACATGGTCCTGGAGAAGCCCTACAGCGAGGCTACCGCGAGGCTGATCGATGATGAGGTGCGGCTGCTCATCAGCGACGCCCACAAGAGGACGGTCGCCCTCCTGACGGAGAAGAAGGCGGACGTGGAGAAGGTAGGCACCTGCCGCACGCCTCGTGCCGGTGCCGGCTCTGCTCCGAGTCGGGGAGGCGGGGGGTGCAGTGGGGGCTCACGAAGCCCTAACAGTGCCAGAGAGGCAGGGGGTCCGCGCTCGCCCCAGACGCACCTGAAGTGCAGAGCCCGAGTCCCGATTGGGGTCGACACTCGTTCTTCACCTTCGGGATGAAGACGCAGCCAAAGGGCAACCAGAAGAACCAGCCAGCCTAGCTCAGCAGGAGTCGACACGTGAAAACCACCTGTGCTTTCACGACGCCCTCCCTGCTCTGTCTTTTCCTTCCTGGGGCCTCATTTGACAGCAGCTGCTGAAGGGAGCCGTCCTTTCTCATCTGGTCCTTTTCCTGCGTCTAGTGAAGCCTAATTATAATCCGAACAACCAAAAACAGGTTTTTGCTTTTTTTAATGCTTGAAACTCTCATGAGCTTCGAGGCAGGCCCGGCCAGGCAGCAGCAACAGGTAGAGGGTCATTGCTCAGATGCAGAGAGTAAACAAGAAGAGGCCTCGGGGTGACTTCAGGCTCCTCCTGGTGGCGGACACCGGCCGGCCGGGAGGAAAGGGTTAGTCAGGACAGGCAGGGGCACCTGCAGCTGGAGGGGGCAGGCGGCCGCCCTGGGCCGGTCACTGAGGAGGGAGTGAGCTGCGGACCACAGCAGAGGGCGCAGGAGCACCCGGGAGCTCCCCGCTTACCCCGGGGTCCCCCCTTCCGAAGGCACAGCCCACCGGCAGACAACCAGGAAACGTCTGCAGGAGACAGTTGGGCAGGGTGGCCTCGGGCCAGGCCTCAGGAGAGCAGGTAACCGAGCGTGTTTCCCAGGTGCTGCCTGAGAGATACGACTTCTCTGAAACCCCCGCAGCCTCCTGAGGTCACTGCCTTACCGTCCACGAGTTACAGGTGAAGAAACGAACACCCAGGGAGGTCTAGGAGCTTTGCGCAGGGGCACTTGGCTGGAAGGGGCGGGACCAGGATGCGGACTGGCCGTTGACCTCTGACCAGGCCTTAAAGAGTCTTTATCCCTTAGAGACAAAAACTTACGGATAAAATGGTAAGGCATCTGGGATTTTCTTCAGAACAATCCGGGGAGTAGATGAAACACAGATGGCTGTGAGTGGCTAGTTCTTGTTAGTTATCCGTATTCTTTCTGTATATTTTTGGTACGTATTTGAAGTAATCCATAATAAAGGTTTTAAAAATTGAGAAGATAGAAAGGAATTGTTTTATCATTAGCTATCTTTTAAAATACAGCATTTAATGTAGACTACAGGCAAGATAAATTTCTCCGCGGGGGGTTACGGGAGGAACCAAGTCTGCTTCCTGAGAGTTTACAACTTCACCTGCCTGCTAGCAGTCAGAGCTCTAATGTGACCACCCTGCCCTGCTGACGCTGCCACTCACCTCCACACTCGCCGTTGGCGGGGGTCCCTGTCAGATTTGTGGCTCAGCCTCCCCGGAGATCAGAACCTCAGGGTGCGAGTGTTCCTGCTCCCCTCCTGCTGTGTTTTGTGTCTCTGCCTCATTTGTCCTTATTTTTTCCACCAACTTCTAGAATTTCCTACTCACCCCATTTCCATCCTTCCCCCACCCGACACTTGTGTTACGACCTTGTGCGTCCTCCCAGAATTTCCGCATGGTCTGTCAGCACAGAGAGCCCCTCGGCCGGCTCTCCTCCCTGGGCACAGCCCTGCGCGAGCCCCGCCGTCACTCATGTGCGGCCCGGAATGCGTGTTAGTCCAGTGTTCTTGCACACCTCATTCTAACACTGTGTGGCCATGAATAGCTCTTTCTTCCCAGGGGCCTGGCGTCCTTTTCTGGGAGGGGGTGGGCTGTAAATCAGCGTCGTCAGCCGTGCATGGACCCTGCTGGTAACGTTGAACCGTGCCCTTCTGTCCAGGTCGCTCTCCTGTTACTAGAAAAAGAAGTGCTGGACAAGAATGACATGGTTGAACTTCTGGGCCCCAGGCCATTCGCAGAGAAGTCTACCTACGAAGAATTTGTGGAAGGCACAGGCAGCCTGGACGAGGACACCTCGCTCCCAGAGGGCCTGAAGGAGTGGAACAAAGAGCGGGAAGGGGCCCGCGAGGAGCCCGCGGGTGAGAAGGCCGCCAACCAGAGCTGAGGGGGGCGTTGTGGCGCGTCTTGTGTCGCAGCCTCGGTGTGCACACGATGTCAGCGCCGGCTCGCAGGAGGCCCTGCGACGTCGTGTCAGCCGGCTGCAGCCCAGGTGACAGGGAAGTTGGGGGCGGGGGACGTGCCCCGCCTCGGGCCCTCGGGCAGCGGCTGGGTTAGCGGGTCCCGTGCCCCTGTTGGGGCCGGATTCGGGGGGCCTTATTCTCACCTCACCCCTCTTCACTCCTTCAGGGTCTCCCTCTGTGATGGCTGTGAAATTAAACTGGAGTCCTGATAGAGTATTTTCATTTGATTTAATATTTTAGAGATTGAGTCCAGATCACATGTTGCTCTTTTGCGATAGAATGTTTTTCTACGGAGAGTGTAACATATTTAAAAAAATGAATGTATTATGTAAATACAGCTTCTTTATGTCAAAAATAAAGTACAAACACTGCACTTCTTTCCTTGTGAACACACAGAGGGTCCCGGGTTACGCGTCGGATACTTTCAGAAAACATAATGGAAAGGAATGAAAAGTTGTTGCTTTTTAGGGAGGAATCCTTCAGCATCCAGGCTGGCGGGTCCTCCTCAGCTCCAAGAGGCTCAGCCCCTTTGGATTTGTGCGTCCCGCCCGGAAGGATGACTCTGGGAGTAAAGAGTGTTGACACCAAGTGAGTCGGTGCCAGGTGACGATGGTGGCGGGTCACGTCCTCACTCTGCGGGTCACGAGCAGGCCTTGGTCCCTCTGCATGGTCTGGAAGCCGGTCTGTGACTGTCGTGGGCTGTCCAGGCCGCCCAGGATGGCAGAGCAGGGCCTTGCCCTGAGCTGGGGAGTCTGCCCCCCTGCATGTCCCAGAGGTCCAGGCCAAGGTCCACGTCGTGAGCTCGCTGGTCCCGTTGGGGGAGTTGTGTGTGCCAGGCTGCAGAGACGCAGGGTCCACACGCTGCAGACCTCGGTCAGAACTGCCACCTGAGGAGGCACAGGGAAACTCAGGGAAGCTCCAGACGCTGCCTTTTGAACTTGGAGGCGCTGAACATTGCTGCATTTTCTGCACTTTCTCAGCAGCCTCCTTTAGTGTTACTCCAGCTTGCCTTGTGTGTTCCTGATGCAGGTAAGTGTTGTGGGCCCGTGACTGTCAGACTTAAGGTGCAGCACGGGGCAGTGTCCCTGCAGGAGCCGACCAGTGGGCAGCAGGCGGCCCGGGCAGGCCCCTCCGTCCTGGGAGCCCGGGGCTGCAGGAGCCCTGTGTCCCCGCCTCCCTTCCTCAGAGCATGCAGTGGCGGGTCGGTCAGCGAAGCCCGTGGGTGAGGGTGACTTACTCCCTCTCTGTGGGAAGGGTGCCAGCCTGCGGGTCCCAGCGGAGCCCCCAGGGTTGGGCCAGATGTGAGTCGGGCCTGTCTTGGCAGAACTGACAGCTGTGCGGGACTGCGGGCCAGGAGGTGACCCACGGCCCCCCGCACAGGGAAGGCCTGCATGGCCAGCGGCCTACAGCCCAGAGCGCGAGCGTGTCAGGGCCTGACTAGCCTGACCCATCTGCTCCAAGGTCAGGCAGACCTCGTCCGTGTCCAGCTTAGACGGGGTGGCAGGATTCTTCTGCATAGTCTGACAACCATTCAGGTTTCTGCAAGAACAGAATCTGTTCCCACCTCAGTTCAAGCTATGCTGCGTGTTCAGTGGTTCACTCTGGGGCGCTGTGGGGCGGGGGTTCAGCTCAGCAGATCTTTGGTGTCCCCACGAGGGGGTGGAGAGGTGAGCGGAGGGTCTAGCACTGGCGTTAAAGTGCCTCCACCTGGAGTGACTCCTCGCCTGTTACCTGGGAAAGAGCCCTTCCCCACCTCCCCCTAGAAGGAAGCCGGTAGCCCCCAGGGCCGCCCCCGCCCAGCATCTTGGGCTGGAAGGTCATTTTCTGAGCTCCGGTGAATGTCAGCTGGATCTCAGCAGGGCTGTCAGGGAAGGCTGGGCAGACCAGCCAGGGCTGGAGGCAGGGAAGTGAAAGATTCTGCGGGGGTGCGAGTGCTGGCTGCAACTGGGGACGCGGCTTTATCTGTGGGTGTGCTACTGTCCCGCCAGAGGGCCTGGCCACTGTTAAAGACCCTCAGGCCAGCCCTCCCCCGCACCGAGCGTGCTGCAGGGACAGCCCTCCTGACGGGGGGACCATGGGGAAGCAGAGGCTAGAGGAGACAAAGGCAGTGCAGGGTTTTATTAGGAGGGTGGTTTCCAAGTGCGGGGCCGCACATTGTGGGGCAGTGCCTCACAGCGCCCGGTGTCCCCACAGCATGAACACACACTGTTTCTAACTCCCCCTGATTCTCAACCCTGGTTGAACACTTAACAGAAGGTGAAGCTTTATTTCTCCAGCCCTTTATTTATGGCCCGTGCATTCTTTCAAGCCCTCAGGTGGAGATCTCTGGTCTGACGTCGTTGGGTAGGGCCGCCGGTCCCTGCATTCTGGTGTCCTTTATCCCGGGTGGCTGGCAGGGCAGTCCCGCTGCCTTCCCGAGGGGCCTGGACCCATGTACTCAGACCAGGGCTCCGCTCGGCCACCGGAGCTGGAGGGAGGACGTCTGGGCCCGGGGTGGTGGCGGCAGGGACCACACTACTCGTCGACCTCCTCGTCCTCGTCCTCAAAGGCCTCCTCGCCCTCGTCAGCCGTGGCGTCCTGGTACTGCTGGTACTCGGACACCAGGTCGTTCATGTTGCTCTCGGCCTCGGTGAACTCCATCTCGTCCATGCCCTCTCCTGTGAACCAGTGCAGGAAGGCCTTGCGCCGGAACATGGCCGTGAACTGCTCCGAGATGCGCTTGAACAGCTCCTGGATGGCCGTGCTGTTGCCGATGAAGGTGGCCGACATCTTGAGCCCGCGGGGCGGGATGTCGCACACGGCCGTCTTCACGTTGTTGGGGATCCACTCCACGAAGTAGCTGCTGTTCTTGTTCTGCACGTTCAGCATCTGCTCGTCCACCTCCTTCATGGACATGCGGCCCCGGAAGATGGCGGCCACGGTCAGGTAGCGGCCATGGCGCGGGTCGCAGGCGGCCATCATGTTCTTGGCGTCGAACATCTGCTGGGTGAGCTCGGGCACCGTGAGCGCGCGGTACTGCTGGCTGCCCCGGGCGGTGAGCGGCGCGAAGCCGGGCATGAAGAAGTGCAGGCGCGGGAAGGGCACCATGTTCACGGCCAGCTTGCGCAGGTCGGCGTTGAGCTGGCCCGGGAAGCGCAGGGAGGTGGTGACGCCGCTCATGGTGGCCGACACCAGGTGGTTGAGGTCCCCGTAGGTGGGCGTGGTCAGCTTGAGGGTGCGGAAGCAGATGTCGTACAGCGCCTCATTGTCGATGCAGTAGGTCTCGTCCGTGTTCTCCACCAGCTGGTGCACGGAGAGGGTGGCGTTGTAGGGCTCGACCACGGTGTCCGACACCTTGGGCGAGGGCATCACGCTGAAGGTGTTCATGATGCGGTCGGGGTACTCCTCCCGGATCTTGCTGATGAGGAGGGTCCCCATCCCCGACCCCGTGCCGCCCCCCAGCGAGTGGGTCAGCTGGAAGCCCTGCAGGCAGTCACAGTGCTCGCACTCCTTCCGCACCACGTCCAGGACGGCGTCCACCAGCTCGGCGCCCTCCGTGTAGTGGCCCTTGGCCCAGTTGTTCCCGGCACCGGTCTGTCCTGGGACAGAGGAAGAGCAGACACTGTTCAGACAGGGCTACGGAGGGAACTGTGCGACGGAGAAGATTGGATAACGAGGAAATCAGGTAACAGGCTGAGGCTGAGCGACAGTGGGGCCGACGGCCCCAGCAGCTCTGCCGGGAGCGCTGAGAGAAGTGAAGTCCATCAGTGTTGAGATGGACATACGTTTGGACCTGGCAATTTTCCTTTCCTTTTTTTTTGAGGGGGAAGGTAATTAGGTTTATTAGGTTAATCAAAGTAAATGATGCAGAAATCTATTTGGTAATAAATTATAAAGACAAGTCATTGCTGAATGGAATGTGCAGCTAAAATGCTAAGCTGTTGAGGAAGCAAGGGAGGTTTTGAAAAGAAGAATCATGTATTCTTAAAAAATTAAAAAATAAATCTATCGGCTCCCTTATCAGATTCTCCCTGCTTATCCAACGAAACAGACCATTATGGTCCCACTGCTGGAGGTGGAGTGGGCAGGAGATTTGGCCATGTCAGGTGGACACACGAGACAAGCAGAGCAGAGGTGCCAAGACCGTCTTGTCGGGCTGGCCCCATACCGTGCGGACCTCTCCCCGCTGATTCCAAGCTGGTGGCCACAATTCACCACCCACGCATCTCTGCTGTGGGTGGGCAGGTCAGTACCTGTCGCTGTGCACCGATGGGGACCCTGAGCTGGGGGCTGCCCCTTGAGACCCTCCCAGCACAACATCAGGAGAAAGCTGCTGGGGGGCGGGGCCTGCTCACAGACACCCCTGGACTCGGCAGTTACCCCAGGGGCGGCCTCACACCAGAGGAAGGAGTCAGCTCAGATTTCTTTGGCTCTCCATAGCACTGATCAGCGCTGAGCACTGTTGTGTAAGGTGCAAGTCTGGAAAACAAGGAAAACAACCCAAGTTCTGTGACCCTTCAGTGAGTTTAAGATGACTGTGAGTGATCCGTACCTCATGCCGGGGGCGCCCCGTCTGAAGTATCCAGGGGAGTCCCACCGATCAGTAAGGATGCCAGCAGCCTTTGGGGGGGTGCACGGGGTAAACCCAGCTCACAGGGAGGGAGATGAAAATGGCCTACGTGGGGCTTACTCCTCAGAAGGCAAATGCAAACGCAAACAAGGAGCTTCCACTTCACCCCATAAAACTGACAGCTCAGAAAGCTCGGGACACCGTGCTGACAAGGGCCCGGGGTGAGGCCCCTCCACACGGAGCTGCCCAGGGCACAAGGAACCTGTGGAGGACAGTTTAGCCTCCTCGATCTGAATGGGTCCCCCAGACTTAGTAGCAGCTCTACCCGAAACGTGCAGAAACTCACAGAGAAAGGGGGACAACTCAAATGTCTAGTAACAAGAATGCGTTGTATCAGACAGATGCTGCAAAGGAAGGCAGCCTCCATCAACCTCAGGGCCGCAATGGAAAGGCTCCAGGGTACTCTGCAGACGGGAAGACCCGAGGACCACAAGGTGCGTGGAGCTGGCTGTGTGTGCGTGACAGTGTAACTCTGCGTGTGGAGCCCAGGTGCCCCTGAAGGGATGCAGAGAACCTGCAGGGCTGAGCCGTGAAGTAGAGCACGTTTTCACCGCACACACTCTTGTTCCTCTCGAGCCCTGGACCACACCCGGGGTTGCCCCTCGGCCCTGGAGGTGGGCGAGGGGTTCCGTCTCTTTGTCTAGAAACACAGATTCCCTTTCTTCCCGCTGGACTGGCCGCCCTCTCTGATGAGGTTCAAAAACGATCACCGTCCTTCTTAGACCCCCATTCAGTCCCCACCACCTCCCACCCAAGCAGCAGGCGTCAGCCTCCCGCTGGAGCCCGGAGCCCAGGGTAGAGCTGTTGCAGCTTTACAACTGTCACAAAGGGCCTAGGGATGGCTTCACTACACAGCTGGAAACCAACAACTGGCAGCCAGCGGCACCCCTCTGCTTGTAAGTGCAGACCCTGCCTCGACCCTGCCTCCCGCCAGCCCACTGTCCACTTGGCTTCCTCAGCGTATACAGCGTGATCAGCCACAAAGTTTTCTCGGCTCTCGGCAATAGGGGGAAGCTGTTGACTTCTGAAAATATTTTGCCACTGTCTCATAGCAACAGACGTTCCCAGTGAAATATTGGGGGTCAGGAGTTGAACATCTGCAGCTGCATCCCTGACTGTGCCTCCTTCTTTGAATTTAGTTCAGGATCAAGAAACCTTAGCTGTCCTCCCAGATCGAACCCTCAGGGGAAGAAATGAAGCAGAATTCCACATGGAATTCATGCATGGAGTAGGGGAGATGGGCCTGGACTTCAAATGGGTGGGGGTCCTCCCTTCCACAGACTGCAAAGCGGAAATGTGATAAAAGCAGCATGCGAGACCCTAGTCCTGGTCTGTTTGAAATATCAATGGTGCCAAAAACCCTTGAACAAATCATCAGAAGCATGGCTGTGCCATTGGTAGTGTGGGTCGTCACGGTGATGGGGAAAGGGATGATGCCTGCAGGCCTCGTAAACTTTGTGGACGTGTGCTCTGCTGAATCACCTTATAGCAGGTCGTTGCCTGATTCCAATACAGGGGACTTCATTACGGTACCAACAGAATCTCCCAGGAGTCTGTCTCCTCTTAAACGCTTTGAAGTAAACTTGACTTCTAAAAGCCACGCCTACCAGGTGAGGGAGGCTGGTCACACTAACAGTGCCGCTTAATTTAATTTACTGTAATTTTCTTTAGGAGTTTGCAGAGAGACTGGCACTGCTATCATTTTTAAGGTGGAAGACAGGGGAAGGAAGATTTGCCCAAATCCAATAAAACTAAACCCATGGTACCAGCCTTTGGAAAGAAAGCAGAACAAGGGTCTATAGGTGATGGGAAACTACAGGTACTACAGGTGTGACAGACTGAAGTCAAACGATAAGCAACAGGAACCAAGGACAAATGACTATTATTATCACCATGTTATGATAGTTTATGAGGGGAGAAAACAATTAATGTCTGAAATTTTTTCAACTCAACTACCACTAGTAAGCATTGCATTTAGAAAATCAAAGGCTGACTTTCCCAAAGAAAAAGTCAGCCTAAAAGAGCCTGCCTGCGACAAGGCTGGGGACCACGAGTTTCCACCCTAAGCTTTTCTATGCCACATGGTGTTTTTAATCTTACACATAAAATAGCCTGATGTTTAAAACATAAAAGAGGTTGCAAATATTAACTACAATATATAAAAATAGGTAAAAAAACAAGCTGCTTCTGTACAGCACAGGGAGCTGTTGTCAATATCTTGTAATAACCCTTAATGAGAAAATACGAAAATGAATATGCATATATATATGCATGACTGGGACACTGTGCTGTACACCAGAAATTGACACATTGTAACTGAACTTCAATTTTAAAAAATAATAAATTTTAAACAATAATAATAAAAGAGGGGAAGAAGAAAGCAGGAAAGACGGAACCTACCAAAAATGAAGTTGTCAGGCCGGAAGAGCTGCCCGAAAGGCCCGGACCGCACGCTGTCCATGGTGCCCGGCTCCAAGTCCACCAGGGCGGCCCTGGGCACGTATTTCTGAGCTGGAAGAGAACAAAGCCCTCACGCTCTGGTTCCTAGAGCAGCACACCTCCCCAGACCGAGTCCCACCAGCACAGCTGCCTGGGACGGGCAAAGCGGGGTTTCTTCACAAGGAACCTGCTTGCTTAGAATCGCAGGATCTTAGCCCCGGGGGGAGGGGAGCCCCAGAGAACACAGCCCACCCTTGAGTCCTGCAGACAAGGAAAGCAGCCCAGGCACCGGAAGCTCCGGGAGAGGGCAGGATGAGGCATGAGGGCCCTCGACTTCCTGCCTCCTGTGTTTTTCCTGTTCTTTCCCGTGGGCATTTGGACTTTATTTGCTCCATGGAAACAAACGGAATCTATTGCGGCGAACTGCCGCGTTGTCGGGGCACTCTGGCGCCATGCCCCCTCACACACACGTGAGCCCACCAGTGAGTCTGGCACCTGTTCCACCCGCGCCCATGCTGTTGCCGGGACTCTACGGCTCACGGACGAGTGTGGCTGCGCAAACTTTCCTCCCCGAGCCCAGGTCCACCCAGGAGGAAACCTCCCAGCGAGGGTGGGTCATTGCACGTGGGAGCTGCCCTACAGCTCGTCCTGCAGTGCACACACCCAGGCTGAAGGATGGATGTCCCCACGCCCGGCCTGATGGGTAACAGCAAGTGCCAGGTATAGTGGAATTTTTTCAGTGCCATCCGGGAACCTCAGCGTCCACGTCCTGCTGTTCGAGACCTTTTGTCACAGCTGCTCAGGGACTAAAATGCACTTCTGTATCCTGCTCTCCCCAGCTGCTACGTGGACAAGCAGCAGCGACTCCAAAAAACAGTATCTCCGGGGACACACGTCGTGTGTGCGGAGGGGCAGCACCTGCCACTCTCTGGGTGGTCTTTAAAAAGTCTGTTTTTTGTTGTTTTGTGAAGAGAATATATGGCTTTTATAGTAAAACTTGCTGCAGAAATAAATTACACATGTAACCACAATATACATGTAGCTACCCGGGGCCGGGTGGGGGGTGCTGTTCTCAATCGGATAAACCACAGCCTGGAATCTTCACTGACTCCACCAGAAATGACCCAGGACCGCCTGCAGCTGCAGCTGCCAGGGGCTGTAAGGTCTTTCTGGGGGTCTACAAAGGGCCAGAAAAGCCGTTCGAGGGTGTTTTTCACATTTTTAGCGAAGAATCCTCATTAAGGAGTACATTGTAAGCGGGAAGACAGAGCCGTACACCCCCCACGAGGTTGATTTCCCAGCACTACAGGGGTCTGAACCCCGGAGAGCAAGGCTGTTTGAAATGAGCCGACGGCGGATTTCCCGCCCCAGGGGGAGCGAGGGAGGAGCCGGGCACCACCCGGGCGGGGCTGGCCCGGCTCCGGGAGGGGAAGGGAGCGGTCGCGCCGCGCCACTCACACGATGACTCATTGTAGTAGACGTTGATCCTCTCCAGCTGGAGCGCCGAGTCGCCCACGTAGCCTCCGGCCGGGTCGATGCCGTGTTCGTCGCTGATCACTTCCCAAAACTTGCAGAGGGCGGGGCGGGGAGCAGACGGTCAGCCCCCGGGCCCGGGCGCCCGCAGCTCCCCCAGGACCGGCCCGGCGGGCGGGGCGCGGGGAGCGGCCGCCGAATTCCACGCGCGCCTGGGCGGCCGCCCCCGCGCGGTGGAGACCAGAGGCGGGGCTGGGGTCCCGCGGTGTCAGCCGCGCCGGTCTCGCGCTGCCCGCGGCCCGAGGGCAGGGGCGGGCCACCCACCCGCAGGGAAGCCCGGCCCGGCCCGCGCTCACCTTGGTGCCAATCTGGTTCCCGCATTGGCCCGCCTGGATGTGCACGATCTCCCTCATGGCGCGCGCTCGGACCGCAGGGCGACTGCGGGCCCCGCAGCTCCGGGCTCTTGACCCTGCGCACGGCGCCCCTCCCCGGCCCTCCCCCGGCCGCCCGGGCCAATGGCCGCGGTCCGCCCGCCCCCGGGCGCGCCCCCTCCGCCCCCGCCGTCCGTGCGCCTCCCCCTGCCCCTCCCCGCTCCCCTCACCGCCCCCCGGGCCTCTCTCTCCAGGCACCTCGCCGCCTGCGGATGCCTGGCTCCCTAACCCCTGGCTGTTCTCCCGATGCCGCCTCGACGCTGCGAGGGAGTGGACGGACCCCCCTCGGGGGCCGGGCCGGGAAAGAGCCGGTCCCTGGAGCGCCCATTCGAGCGGGCCCGGGCGCAGACGCAGCTGGTGGGCGGCCGGCGGCCGGAAGGACTAGCGCCTCTCCCCGGCTTGCCGCCCACCGGGGTGGGGGGAGGGAGACCGGGGACCCCTCGGCCTCGGGTTCACGCCCAGCGGGTAGAGGGGCTGCGGGACACGGGAGTGGCGTCTTTCGGGGTGAGTCTGACCCTTGTCCCCCAACCCCGCCGCGGGCGCGCGTTCCTGTGTCCCCCCGTCCTGCCTCTACCGGTACCATTCCGCTCTGTCGACCCGAACCGTCTGTGGTGGAGTCTGGTCAAAGGGAACACACGACCGGACCAGAAAACCAACACACACGCCCTGCACGGGCGTCTACGCAGCCGCCCCAGCCCGAGTCACTGAGGAAGGCGCCGCGGCCCGGGAGGGCGCAGGGGTGGGCTCTCGGCCCCGGTGCCGTCACGTCCCGTGCGCGTGCGGCCGGGGACTCCTTTTTGCTGTCGCGGGGGGGGTGTGGACGCGGACGTCCTGTGTGCGGGTAAGTACAGGGCCGGGGGAGTGAGTCCGCAGGAAGGAAGCGTTGGTCGTACGGGGCTGGGCTGCCTTCTCTCTCCGAGGGGATTCCCGGCGGAGTGAGCTCAGCCCTCGCGGGCCCGCAGGCCGTTCTGCTGTGTGACCCCAGGCTCTGCATTCCTAACATAACGCGGGGCGCGCCGGGCTCGCCCATCGCCGAGTTTCCCCGACGGCCCCTCCAGCAGGTAAACAGCCCTCACTCGGTAGCCGCCTGCGTCAGGCCCCCTGGGCTCTGGGCCCCCACTCTCCCTGCTCAGTCGGCCTCACTCCCCGCAGGGCCGGTTTGCCCCACGCAGCCCGGGCCCCTGCTGCCCGCCCCCCCCGGGCGAGCTCCACCCGGACGCCCGGGGCTCCCTCCAGGGCCCCCGGGTGGCAGCCCCGGCCGGCCAGCTCGCTCGCTGGAGTGCTTCTGCGCAGCAGGTGTCCCCGTGTGCCGGGCGGCAAGGCAGAGCCACCTCTGGGTGGGAGTCAGTTCCTCCGGGAGCAGCAGCCCCCTTCTGGGCGGTCCTGTGGAATGACCACCGCGCAGTGAGTCGGGGTGACTTGATTTCAGGTCCTCCTCCGTTTCCGGTGAGCTCTGTGTCCCCGCACGTCCTCTGCGCTTCAGTTTGCAAGTCTCTGAAATGGAAGGGTTGTCCTGGCGGACATGAGTGTGTGTGTCCTCCCCAGAACACTTCCATGAAGGAGACTGAAACCAGGGGCTGCCCGCCCCCCCCCCCAAGTGGACGTGCCTGCCGATGAGGAAGCAGCTGTTCTGTGACTCACAGTTTCCTTTTAGATACTCGAAAACTCGGGGAAAATCCTAACGTGTGTGTGGTTGGAAAGAGGTGGAAAGCTTAGAAACATTCTTTCTTGGAGTTTTTCAAACATTCCCAATTTCAGGGCTTAATTTCTTTCAACTGGATCCCTGCCCCCTGCCCCCCGCCCTGCACTGCTGCCACTTGGCCTTCCTGTAGGGCCTCACATCTCTGCTTACACGCAGGACGCCTGGGGAAGCAGGTGACCTGGCTGAGGCCCTGCCCATTCCCGTCCATCACGAACCAAGATGACCCAGTCTCCCGCTTCCCTCGTCCCATCGGCTCACCTTACTTGTTCAACTTAATGACTGACTGCAAGGAAATGCTCCCTTTATCTGAGGGCTGGTGTGGCGTCTGGGGCAGGGAGCTGGGGAGTGGAGGGCCTGTGGTTCCTGGCAGAGACGTTGCTCGGCGCTGGCCACTCAGTCAGGCCAGCCCCTAAGGAGTTTAAAGAAGACGGTCCTATTGGCAGCTTCAGGACTTTGCTGAAACAGCCACCTCTTCAGAGCTAGTCCTTCGGCAGAATTTGAGTCCAAGGTCTTTGCTGGAGCCAGAGAGTAGGTGTCAGTGTGGCCCCGGGGTCACCCGGAATGGAGTGGATGGGGGAAGCTGACTTATACTTGAGTTTCTGATGGACACTCCCTGGTGACCACCCCAACCTGCCATCCACACCACGAGGAGGGAGCGTGGGTGACGAGGGCTTTTTGCTGGATGCTTTTGTACAGAATCTGCATGACAACCCTCCCAGGTAGGTGTCACTGCAGCTGGGGCGGGGGCAGTGAGCGGCCCACCACGAGCAGGGCTGAAGACGTAGCATCGCCAGTCGAGCTTGCAGAACCCTTGGAGTGTGCGTTCTGCCCTCCTACCTCCACAACTCACCTTCCTGTCTGGAGAGCCAGTTCCAATGTAGGGTTCTCTGACTCCTTGGGATTTGCATCAGGGGTGGTGGAGGCAGAGGGCTGGCCTCTTTCCTTGCCTGACCCACCCTGGGAAGCATCTCCCGTGCACACCCAGCCCACATGGCTGTCCCTGGGCCACATCCCTGTCATGGTCACTAGGTTCAGGGCTGCTCGGGCAGGGAGTCCTGAGGTCCTAGGGTGCAGGCAGTGCCGTGCACCCCGGGTGGGCATGTCCCAGGCCCTGCAGGGACGGGTGCAGCCCAGGACCAGGTCTGGGTGGCGACAGAGTTCTAGGTCCTCGAGTCCTGTCTGTTCCCACAGTCCCTCGCCCCCTCCTCTGTGCTCCGTGGTCACCACTTGGAGTAAGGTTTCTGGGGACTGCCCCGGTCTGGACACGGTATTGAAAAGCACCTCCAACCCAGGGGACAGGGGCTCAGTCCTCCCCGCGTGTGTCTGAAGTGCACGGCGACAGAGGAGTTAGGTGCTTTTATGTGATGTGACTCTTGGTGAAAGGAGGGTGGTTCTTGGGGAGGGCGCGGCTACGCACCTGTGCCCTGCGCGGGGAGGGGCAGGTGCTGGGACTGGTTGTGGCTCTCCCGTCGCCAAGGTGAGTGGGCTCTGGCCACCACCCGGGATGAGCAGCTCCAAGCTGACTCTTGGGTTAGGATTCCCTGATGCCTGGCACCTTCAGCAAAGCAATTTGGAATCTGCCTTGCAGATTCGTTATTCTGCTTAAAGACAGGCCAGCTCAGCACTTCCGAGGGCAGCAGGCACCTCTGGTTTTACTTTAAGATGCAAGGGCCTGCTTTCTCAGCAACGAAGGTGGCCCCAAGTGAGGGCCTCTGAGGGGCTGCCTTCCTAGATGTGCGAGTCCAGAGGGGCAAGGCCTTCTATTCCTGTGTAAATCTAATTACAGGAGATCTGGGAAACTCAGCGAGTTCAGAATAAAGCCACAAAGATTGTTCAGGAAAAAAAAATGAGAGTAGAAGAGAACCATGAAGGAGACGCACTGGCCCTGGTCGGACCCGGAGGGGAGCTGTCACTGTCATCGCTCGCATGCATTTGGAGAACAACTGGGGGATGACGTCTAACTGGTGTTATTTTAAGTGTGGTGATGACGTGTAGGGGTCCAGGCAGCCTGCTTTCACGCGCTTCATAGAAGAAATGGGTGTGTGTGCTCAGAAAGGAAGAAATGCAGCCACATGGTCACAAAGCCGCATCCAGACCAGGGTGTGGCTGTGTGTTTTGCTGTGATACCATTCTTTAAGCTTGCCTGTACGTTTGGAAACTTTGCAAATGGAACAGTGATGGTGGATGAACTGAAAGATTTAGCCCAGAGAGTAGGGGACACAGCCAGCCAGCAGTAGTCTCTGGGTTTTGTAGGTAAAAATCTTCGGCCAAGAGTGTGGTGATTGCCCTCTGACCCGGGACAGAGAAGGTCGGAGAGGCAGCGGCCAGGACGCCATCTCCCAAGGGCTTCCAAAGGCTGGAGGTCTTCAAAACAGGGCAAGTTTATCCACAGGAGCCAAGTGCAAACCCTGTTCCTTCCAGAAGTCCAGGCTCTGGGGACATGATGGTCACTGGGAAGCAGGGGACACAGTTCCTTGAGATCTAACCCACCAGCTTGAGCTGTGTGTCTGTCGTGTGCCAGCCCTGTGCTGGCTGGGACACGGCCAACTGCTTGGCTGTCTAACTAGGTTGAATAAGTAACAGCAAAGAACTGAGGAGATGGCCCCCTCCCTTGCAGCCCCGGCCACCCCCTCCATTTCTGAGTTGAGCTCATTCAGACAGTGGTAACGGTCAGGTGACAGGCATGCCTCCCCTCACCCCACCTCGGCCACTTTTGTGCGGAGTTGGGAACAAAAATGTAAACCCTGTTTCCTGTGTCTTTCCTAGACAAGGGTCAGACAGGTGGGGGACGTGTGACCATGAAGCAGTGCTGTGTTTGTGGAATTGTAACTCCCTGGATAGCCAGGCGGTGGTGGAGGGGGGGCTGCAGCCTGTTTTGTTGGACTGGAAAGTGAACTGAAACGCTGATGTGATCCTTAAGCCCACCTCCTGGAAGTCTGGGTTCAGATAAAATCAGTCTGCCTGTTGGGCAGTGGGTGAGTGGGACCAGAGGGCCTCTAAATTCTCTCCCAGCTCTCACGTTCCGTGACTGGTCAACGTCCATAAGAGGAAACCCAGCTCACCTGAAGTGCAGCCGGATTGTGCCATGTCATGTTCTTTGTTTGTTTGTTTTGGGTGGGGAGGGGGTAACTAGGTTTGTTTCTGTATTTAATGCTGGGGACTGAACCCAGGGCCTCATGCGTGCTAAGCACATGCTCTACAACTGGGCCATACGTCCCCCTCCCCGGCCCCTCATCTTGAACACAAGAGGCAAGAGGTGCAGGACGGGGGCAGAGACAGCAGCCAGCCAGGACTGTGGAGGGGACACAAGCTGGGTGGGGTGGGGTGGGGCTGCCCGGCGAGCTGGACTGGAGGGTCCCGTCAGGGCCACGGCAGAGGGGTGGGGGGCGAGGCGGGCCTTCAGCAGGGTTTTTTTAGTTGAAGTGTAGTTGGTTTACAATGTTGTGTTAATTTCTGGTGTGCAGCACAGTGGTTCAGTTATATACATACATACCTTTTCATATTCTTTTTCATTACAGGCTGTTGTTATTTTATATTTTTAAAAGTAGTCTTTGTGTTATTTTTCCAGTAAAAACTGAAGGGCGAGTTTCACGAGATGAAAAGCTCTGGAGGTCTGTACGCAACACTGCGAATGAACCTAACGTCACTGAACTGGACGGTTAAAAACGGCCACGATGCTGCGTTCTAGGTGCCGAGCTTTTTACTGCAGTGTAAACTTTTTTGGTAGGAGAGAAATAGATGAGCTTCAGGGAAGTTCTAAAAGACTAAAAAGTATCAAAGGACGAACTCCCACCCCAGACGCCGCCGATTACTTAGTGGCACTTGGACCTGTTGCTCCCCAGTCTTCTCGGAGGCCAGCCTGAGGAAGGGAAGGAGGGAGGGGCTCTCCCGTCGGCTCTGCCCAGAGCAGCCCTCGCACGAGACTGTCCCCACGGCTCCGTTTGCAAAGTGTTCTCTGCCCCGTCTCCAAGACTCCTGCAGTGTCCTCTCCTGGGAACACTGGGGCACAGAACTCGCCTGCTAAGGAAGGTGGGGAGCCTGGAGGTCAGAGGGGGAGGCTTCAATTCGGCTCTGCCACCCAGGACCTGCGTCTGTAACTGCAGCCTTACAGGCCACCGGGCAGGTTGTGTGGGTCTGTCAAGAGTCCCTTCCCAAGGGGTCTGGCACAGCAGGCACTGCACACCCCATAAACTCCTGTGGAGTTTGGCTGGGACCCCATAAGCGCCCCTCTCCGTCCCGGGTGCTAGAAGACAGCCTTGCTCGCTTGGTTGAGACCACTGGGCTATGAAAAAATTAGGTTACACTAAGCAGAGGAGAAACTGATCTAAGTGGTTATGTGATTTGGAAGGTAGATTTGTGTGTGTGTGTATGATGGAGAAATACATACTCAGCTGCCTTTTATTTAAAATCAAGTGTTGACCTCGTTGACAGAAGAAACAGTTACATCTTTTAGTGGACAGGAGGGGAAAGGGAAGACGACACAGAGGGGGCAGGCAGAGCTCCGAGCACAGGGAAGACAGCTCGCACCTCAGACCCCGGCCTAGCTCGGTCCATCTCACGGACTCCCCCACCCCCGCTCCGGCAAGAGACCCTCAGGCCACCTCCTCACCTCCCCCAGCACTCGGAGCCTGCCTGCCCCTCCCCTGCGCGTCTCTAGAGCCTTCGGACCTGGTCTGCTTTTTCCAGCCCTCCTTACCGCCCCCGGCTGGTGTGCGAGCAGAAGCTGATGGGAAAGGCATTTACAGCTGTGCTTCTGCAACTAAAAGCTCTGATGGGAATGTTCAGGGTTTGTTTGCTGCTTAAGCCTGTGGCTTGGATTAAATTAAGTTGATCTGTGCTACCCCCACCTGCAGCTGGGGTTATCTGATGTGCCCTTTTTCTGGTCCCAGATTCTGGCTGGACGTCACAGCGGCGTGTCAGAGCTGAACTTCCATCTGCCCCCTGACACCCCCGTCTGTCTCAACCGCATCACCAGGCCCTTGTCCAGTGCGCTGCATTGAGGACGCTTGCCTCCTGGGCTAGACTGTAAACTCCCCCGCTTAGAGACCTGACCACCTGCGTGTTGCCCACAGCCCTCAGCACATGCATTCACACACAACTGCACTTAGTAAGTGACTGTGAAAGAAAAAAATAGAAAAGGGCAAGTTCGCAGCATCCAAGGACTTTCCTCTTCTACAAGGAGGACCCAGAATGTTTATTTTAAAATTTAATAATGCCTCCCTCAACAAAAAGGCTTCCACCAGAGTTTGCTCAGAATTAAATATAAATTCAGGCGATGCTTTTAAAAGAGAAGAGCTCACAACTGATTATGATCAGCCAGGTATTTGCCCGAGTCCTTTCCTAGTGGCTCCGGCTGGTCCCGCTGAGCTCAGGATATCCATCTGGTCTGCGGCCTGGCTGCTCTGTGCAGGGCGGGGACGTGCAGGGCGGGAGGGGAGGCGTCCAGCCGCCCTGCCTCCTCTGAGGCTCTGAGGCGGACCGCGCCGTCTCAGCTGACAGGCTTGCTCTGAGGGCACCTGGGATGCGGTAGGTGCAGATTCTTACTGTTTCTCCGCAGGAAACCCTGGCCATTCGGAGATCAAATGCCGTTCAGGCGAGCACACCGCGCAGCTGCCTCAGCTGTCCCGGGAATGCTGCGGCGGCCGCACCCTCAGTCCCCAGCTGGCCCGGGATTCAGAAAGCATCTCTCCCGCCCATCCCCACAGCTCATCCTGCTTTCCTGCTAAGGACCCCGTGAGCGGCTCCCAGACGTCCGCCACGTGGCTCACGCATGCACTCCCGGAGGCGTGAGCGGGTCCACTGCGGTTACCCACCGCCCTACCCGAGGCAGGTGCCCTCCGGGTCTTCCCAGGCCAGGAAGCCAGGTAAACCGCCCTGGGCCACGCACCGAGACTCCAGCGTCTTCAACTGTTTAAACTTCATTTTATTGTGGTGAGAACACGTCTCCTGGTTCTCAGGTGTGCCCTGGGTAACTGCTGGCTCCAGGTGCAGCCAGGAGATCTCCGGGGTGTACAGAAACCGTAACCCCCCGCTGCCCGGACCCGGCTCCCTGAGCTGGAGGCAGGCCGTGGGCTGTGGGGCTGTTGAGATGCATGTGCGTCAGACCTGTTCCCGCCCAGGTAGGACTGGTTGGAAACTGATCAACAGGGAGAACCGTTTTGTCTGGTGTTCATTCCAGGGAGAGCTGGGGGGCCACGAGCCTTTTCTCGCCGGTGAGGCCCCCCGCACCCCCCACCATGCATCCTCGCTGGACGGGAGCCTCTGCCCAGGGCCCTCGCCGAGGCCGCCATCTCCACCCTCTCGTCTGGCTCCTGCTCAAGAGAACAGCTGGGGAGGTGGCACCTCGAGGCCCACGACTATTTTTACGTGGCCATCTGTCCCCGACCAGGCCTGGCTGGCAGCGACAGGCCCAAGGAATCCCGCAGCAGGTGGGAGACACCCGGACAGCTGAGGATGCACGGCCCGGCCCCAAGTGCTGTTCTGGGGAGGCTGGAAATGTGGTGTGAGGACAGGGAGGAGACGCGGGTGCCGTACCGCGGCAGCTCGGGGCGATGGGTGCCTGGCCGCCTCCCATCTCTGTGCAGCAGCGGCCAGCCCCGCCTGCTCTGTCTGAGTCTGGGTGACGAGTCAGATGCTCCAGCCAGCTGTGGGCCTCGCCGCCACAGGGGAGGGGGTGCAGCAAGTGCTCTGCTGAGGACACACACGCAGATAGAGCCGGGATCCCTGCTGCCCACCTGACTGAGAACCTCCGGGACAAAGTCCGGCGCCTTTGTAGAAACTAAGATCATCATAGAGGGAACCTGCATCCCCAGAGAGGAGGGCGGCAGGAAGGAGAGGGAGTGCATCCAAAGTCTTTGCACACGATTTATCCATCACACTGCAGCTGGGGCAGGAGGCACGGGGCCCCAAGTGGGAAGGACAGCAGTGAGCACGCAGGGCCCAGCCTCCTGGGGACAGCCACAGCCTCCCAGGCCTCGGGCGGGAAGGGAGGCGGCCCCGTCGTCCCCAGGAGTTGGCGTGCCCACCTCATTCCTGTGTGGGAAGGTGCTGCCCCATGGTGGGGAGGGGCGGGGAGAGAGAGACAGAGACTTAGAGACAGAGACTGAAAGAGAGAGGGAGAGACAGACAGACAGAGACAGAGAGAGAACTCTCTCCTTTGAGGATCCTTATCCAGCAAAGCCTTCAGAGATGCCCTTGACATGGGCCTGGGGCAGCCGGGCAGCAGACGTCTGGGACTGGAATTCTGAATTCCTGGGCCAGCCCGTTTCAGTCCCCGTTTCACAGCTGAAGGACAGGAGGCTGTCCCCAGCCGGGCGGTTTTAACAGTCTGAGTCTGTGTCTTTGGCCGGGAGGTAATAGCTGTGAACATATTTCAACCCAAGGCCCCTAGTTTGCGCCAGGCCTGTCCCCTGAGTCCGCGGTGGACAAGGGGTGTGGGGCCACCTTGTGTGCACCTCTGCTGGGGTAAGAAGCATGGGGGTGCCCACAGACGTGGGGGCACAGACACCGAGCTACAGGGACGGCCCCCTTTTTTCAGAACTGTGATTCTAGAGATCAGTAAATAGCCCACCGAGGGCAACACAGAGAGACCCTGGGCCCTGGAAAGGGGCGCAGGCACCGAGCGGACCCTCTGGGGACCAGCTCCTGGTGAGCAGGGTCTGGTAGGCAGACGACGCGCTGAGTCAGGGCTGCAGCTGAGTCCACGGGCTCCAGCACTTCGGTGAAAATGCCTTTTTTGGAAGCCAGGCAGTCACTTTCCAGGACTCCCGAGTCCCTGGGAAGTGACGCAGCCCACGGTCAGCGAGAGAAAGGTGCCGGGAAGCCGCCTCGCCTGCCGCGGGCAGCCGGACTCTCCCTCCGCCCCCTCCCTGGCCCGCCCGGGAGCAGCTCCTTGTATGGGAAACGTTTACACAGGAGGCCCCTGCGGGGCTGCCGTCACCGGCTCTGTGAACCTCCCGCAGAGCAGAGAGGCGGGCGAGGGGGCATTCTCCGATGCCTGTTTTGCTGTGTTTGCAGGAGAGGCTGTGTTCTGGGGGCTGTGGCTGCAAACCCTCTGCTTTTGCCCTCCTGCCTGTGGCCTCGGCTCCCGCCCCGCAGCTCCCCGTTGAAGGGCAGAGTGGGGGTCAGGCCAGAAGGGGCCCCGGGCTGTGGTCGGTCATGGGCAGGATAGGATGAGCAGGGCCCGGGGACTAATGACTGCAGAGGCAGGAACCACGCAGGCGCTTTGGGCTTCTGGGACCACCTGAGGGGTCTTCCCGTGTCCTGCGCTGTTGGCCCGGATGCAGCGGGAAGCGGCAGGCCTCCTGGGCAGTGTCTCTTTGTAGGAAAAGCACACATTGTGCCCCTAGTCTAGCGTCAGCATCCCCATTTCCTTGTGGGGAGCTGCCTCCACCCAGGCCGCATGGTTGGTGCTTACTCTCCCTGCCCGTCTTGTGGCCACCGTTACTTTGTGTGGGCACCATGGGGCATCCGCAGCCCCGGGACTTCCCGCTGGGGCTGGGCTGACATCTGCTTCTTGGGGAGGAGGCCTCCCCGAAGACAGTGCCTCTCAGAGGGGAGCAGGACCGAGAGATGGGTCCCAGTCCCACGGCGCCTGCCCACAGCCCCGCGCCCTCCCGGCATCATTCGCAGCCTGGGGTCCCGCCCCACGGTACGGGACTCCCGCCCGCCAGGCATTCTGGATCAGGTAACTCTTGCCACTGGTTTATTGCTGGAGGCCAGCAGCCGCAAGGCCGTGCCCCGCCCCCGCCTGCCCCTCCCCGCATCCAGGTGCGGCCAAGGCCCTTTGCTTCCTGAGCAGCAGTGCCCGCAGCCCACACGTGCAGTGGTGTGAACACGGTGTCTTCTGGGTTCGTCACTGGAGACGGATGGGTTGGGTAAGGGCTGGCCAAGCCCCTGGCTGGGCTGCCCTATCCGCTTGTGACCCCCTGCCTACAGCGCGAGCCAGCCACCACCTGCTCTTCCGTGTTGGCCAGCACCTGGAGCATGTATGTGCCCGCATAGACAAGAAACTGGCCAGTCACCTGGGCGGCGTGAGACAGGACCCGCAGCAGGCTCCTGCAAGAGAGGGGCGAGGGTCGTCGGGGGTCCTCACCCCACCTCCAGCACATGCCCACGTCCCTGTACTTCCGAGTTCGGGAAGCTGGGCTCTCAGGACCCGCAGCCCCGGGGGCTCGCTGAGGTGCTGCGCTGGTTCCCGGGGTTGAGTGGGGCCTGGACTCTGTTGCCAGCTGCTCCCGCTGCCCCGGGCCTGGGACCACCCTCCGCTGGCCTCCTCCAGTCGAGGTTTGTCCCTGAGTCACTGGAACGCCCGGGGGTCTGTCTGCTCACTCTGGCAGCCTTGTCGATGTGTGGGGTTCGGTGCCGAAATCGGTCAAGTCCAGCCTGAAAGGGGCCCCAGGCTGAAGGAGTCCTAGCAGTCCTGCGGTCGTGACCCCACGACCCGGGGCTCTGAGCGCGGGTGCGACACCCCGGCTTGACCCCGTTGTGGCGTCTCAGTCCCAGGGCTGATGCGGCCTCTGCTGTTCCAGACGGAAACCGTGGCTCGAACTCGGGTCCTCACTCTCTACTTACTAGTTTTTCTTTCTATTTAGTATTTTATGGTCTTGGGGGAAAACAAATTGTGAACTCAAGACTGTCTTCCGAATAAGTCTGTGGCATAAGAACTTTTAGGACAACGTGAGGGCCGGGCTCTGGGTGCAGGGGAGCCGCCCCCCACTTCCCGGCCCCCCAGGACCCGACGACCGTTACCTCAGCAGGGCCTTGAGCCCCATGCACCGGATGTCGTAGGACACGGAGTACATCCCGTACATGGTGGCTTTCACGTTGAGGCAGCCGATGACGTCCCTGGGGTTCAGCTTGTACAAGTCCAAGGTGACCCTCACTATCCCCGATCTCCTCGGCGGCTGGCGGGCTGGGACACAGTTCCCACCCTAGGGCCGTGGAGGGAGGGAGGCTTAGGCACCAACCCAGCTGTGACCTGCGAACCCTGTGATTCTGGGTTTAGGCTGGTCTCCACTCTCCTGTCAGCTTAAAATCAGTTCATGACTAAGCCGCTAATTATCTGAGGAATGTCACAGACCAGTGTGCTCAGACTGCCGTGGGGCCAACCCCCTAAGCTGCCTTGTCTCATGCAGGAGATGCAGGAGACCTGGCCTTGGGCCTGGGTTTCAGGGTGCAGGGATCGGTGGACGGTTGTGCCAGTGACCTGTGGTGGAGACGCACTCACCAGGGTCACCCAGGGCCATCTGGCGGACGTGGACGGGCCGCCCGCAGCTGTGACACCGTCTGCCTGGAGACCGGTGGTCAGCGCTGTCCCGCGGCACAGGGACTCTGCCGGCGGGCGGGTCAGACCCCTCGGCGGGAGCGAAGGCCAGTGTGGGAGCTGCCCTGCATCCTCCGCTGGAGGACCTGCCCTGGAGGGACGCCAACTTCCTGGGGACACTCGTGGGACCCACTCTCCGTCTACCCGAGACATCGGGAGAGGGCAGAGACCCCTGTAAATCCTGGGTTTATAAACAATCTTCCCCACAAAAGCCCTGAAGAAACAGGGCAGGGAAAGCCGTCCCAGGACACATGTGCTGGGCACACGTCCGTGGGGTTTGCCGCGCACGCAGGCCTGCAGGGTCCAGGATTCACACGGAGGCACAGCTATCGTGAACCTTAGGAGTCGGGAGTAGCTGAACGTTAAATTCACTGGCAAAAATCTACTAAATTTGAAGTTAAACCGCATATCCCCCTCAAAGCACCCAAACCCTCCCTGCCAGATACCCCCCTCCGTGGACACGACCAGAGACCCTGGTTTCAGCCCATCAACTCCCATGCGCGATGGGGAGGGGAGGGGGCTGCCCATCCTTCAGAAAATGTTAAAAGTTAAGACGACAGAGTTGGGGTGCGGGGGCTCCATCTGGGATCCCGCCCAGCTCTCTGACGCTGAGTTTTCACGTCGCTCCCCCAGCCTCCCCCTCAAGTCTTGGTCTTACGTCAACGTCAAGATGACCTCCCCAAGGTGGAGACCTAATGGGGTGTGGCTTCCATCATCCCCACCAAACCCCACCCCTGCCTCCCAGGGATCTGTTCTCTAAGGCGTTTGCGTGGAAGCAGGGAGCCCCCTGGCGGCTGCTTCTCAGAAGTCCTCGTCCAGGTCAAACCACAGTGGCCTCGCTGAGAGGAACCCCTCCCGGGGGGCAGCACCTTCCCTCCCTGCGAGGAGCCCGTCCCCACCCTGAAGGACCGACCCCGGGTGAGACTCACGTCAGCCAGGCTGTCCCAGACCGAGGGGCCTCACGCCCCCGGGACCCTCACATCTCGTCCCCAGCATCCTGCCGTCACCCTGTGCCCCAGCCCCGCACCTGCCACGCGAGGGCTTCAACCTGTTATGCGGGAACTGTCTCCCCCAGGGAGTAAACGAGCGTCTCATTCACAAAGCAAACAAAATACCAGCCCCACCAGTTTCCTGGGTCTGCTGAGACACGTGGCCACCAGCTGAGTGCCTTAAAGACAGCGCAGATTTATGCTCAGACGGCTCGGTTCTGCAGGTCAGGCACCCTGAGACACCACGGGCTGTCCTGCTGGGACTGCCGGCCCTGCTCCTGCATGCCATGGCCCGTGGCCCGTCCCCTCATCACTCCTCCTCGTCCGCCTCCTGCCCCCACGCTGACCCTCCCATGTCCCTCTTACAGGACGCTGTGGTGACACTGGCCCACGGATAATCCAGGACCATTACCCCATGTCGAGATCCTTCCCGTAATCACATCTGCCGAGTCCCCTTTGCCATGTAAAGTAGCGCGTCCCCAGGTTCTGGGGGGAGGCCATGGTCCCTGCGGCTGGAGGGCGGGGCTGGCTGGGTGCCGGGAACCCAGCGAGGGAACCTCCACTGACACTTCCTCCACGAGAGTCTGTGAGGGCAGAGCCGGAGCCCTGTGGCCCTGGGCCGGGGGAGCCCCCGCCTCAGCGTTCGCTTTCCTCTCTGGATTCTGGTTCCCTTAAAAACCTTGGCCGCTGAGGATCTCCTGGTTTTGAAGGCCAGTGAGGCACATAAAAACATGTTTTAGGGGAGGAGGGTAATAGCTCAGGGGTAGAGCACATGCTTAGCATGTATGAGGTCCTGGGTTCAATCCCCAGTCTCTCCATTAAAAAAAAAACAAGATGTTTTAATGTTTTGCTTTACATTTTTAGGTGTGTTATGGTGGGAGTGTTTCCCAAGATACATAATCTAACGTTTTGTCAGAAGTAAAACCCTTTATTCTATCTCTTGCTTTTCTAAATACTGCATTCACACACACACACACACACACACACACACATTCCCCTGCTAATTTCACCAGCTATGTTAGCTTGCCGCCTCTCGGGGTCACAGTGAGTGGTCACCGGGTCATGACCGCATGTTCTAAGGATCTGTAGTTACTCACTGGCCAAAGCCTGTCCCTCAGAATTACTGGCCTTAAATCATATAGCCCAAGTTCACAAAGATGCTAGGTTTCCTAGAAAAGCTTAAAAGACTCCCTTTGAGGACAGTGGGTCCAGTTATGAAGTGAACACAAAGGAAAAGTTTAGAAAGCCGGCCGGTTGACACCGAGGTGGGGACCGCACGTCTGCAGGTGAGAAGCCTGCCCAGGAGCTGTCGGGTGACAGCACTTACCGGCGTCCACTTCTGTCCTTTCTCCAAGGCCATGAAGTGCGTGTTGTCCCCCAGCGTCTGGAAGAACTCCTCTGTGTCCACCACTGTGCCGTCTTCCTCCAGCACCAGAGTGACCAGTCTGCTGGTGATCATCAGGGCGTCCAGGGTCTAGGTTGGACCAGGCGGAGTCACAGAGTGAAGGGAGACTCCACTGGGACCAGTCAAGAGGCCTGACTGACTAAGTGATGGTTTCAGAAGTGTTGGCTGATTCTGAGAACATTTTAATGGCACAATGTCCTGGGACTCAGTCTCTGCTTGGAAAAAGAAGCTGAAAACCGTCACAGACGTGTGTTCCTCAGAGGCTAAGTGATGACACGGGATAACAGTCACAGGTTTGAAAATTACCTGCTTATCTGGACAAACAGAAAACGCCCCTGTACACGTGGGACTTAAAGAGCCCACATGTCGGGTGGCGTGCTTAAAGGTCTCTGTTCAGAGACTGCGTGCCGGGCACTCACTTCTGGTCTCTGTGGGAGCCGATGGTTCGTCCCTGCTTGGTGCCCAAGGACACTTTCAGACGAAGGACTCTTCTTTCCTCATCTTTATAACCAAAACCAGATTTCTGAAGTCTGCCGCCCCTAGTACTCTCCCTCATCAAGGAAATGAAGCTACGTTAGGTTTTGGTCTCAATACGTGAATCTTGTACGACACAGGGACACAGCACTGTTCACTTTGATTCTTTACACCTTCCCTTTAGCCCCTTAGAAGGCACCTCCAACCCGTTTGTCTATTTTTCAATAATAATTACAACTATAAATGCTGTATGTACACGTTACAAAATAAACACTCTCTGTGTGCTAGGTATTCAATCACTTTTTGACCGAATGAAAATTTTAAAATGACGTTACGATATATGTTTAATTTTCTCACAGATTTTCCTAAATTTTTGCGGTTTGGGGTTTTGATATTGATACCCCATCTATCAAAAATAAATATTTCAACCCAAATACTTAAAAGCAAAGAAGAAGGCTCCCTCCAACCTTCTGAAACCAAGACAGACACTTCCTGCACCGGCTTGTCCCCGGGGCCCAGGGAGCCGCGGGCCGCGCCGCGGGCGCTACCTTGCTGAGGAGCTCGCCCAGGCTGCCTGCCATCAGCCCGCGCCGGCTGCTGCGGTCGTGGCTGGACACCCGGAAGGGGCGAGCGGGATGCTTCAGGGGAGCCAGCAGGACCTTCTTCGTCTGCGACCCCATGAATGTCAGGGGCCTGGAAACGGAGCAGAGGAGTAAAACATCTTTGACGTTCCTTAAAGAAAAAAAAAAGTTTTCAAGGAGAGGTTTGAGGGGCACATAAATGACAGAACGTTCATGTTTGCACCTAAAAGAAAGAAATCCAGTGGCTGAGGACTGTTAAAAACCATGTACGTGATCTCCAAGAAACAGACGAATTACACAGAAAATTTAAAGCACAACCACTACTGCACCTGTTTCACCAGAACACTCGACGTCCTTGCAGTGACCATTTGAGAAGGAATGGTCCGGGCATCAAAGTCAATAAGCTGATGAGAGCTGTATTCTGCAAACGTGGGCTTTAGGGCTGGAAACCTAAGAAGATTTCTTGAGGCCGTGGGGTAGCTGAACAGAGATACAGAAACAGGCACAGACACACATAGTTACACGTGCACAGAAAGGCTAAGACGGGACTGTAAACGCCAGACACTGGCACTAGAGCGTCAGCCCGCTTTGGGAGCTCAGGATACGCAAGGAACAGCCGAACATCGCCACCACGGACGCTGCGAGAACAAGCGCTCAGTCACTTGGCACTTTGGAGTGAGTTCCGCGTTTATCAGAGAAGCAACTCAGAAACTCACCATAAAAGAGAACTAACACAGGAAAAGAGCCATGACAGCGAAGCCAAGTCAAGACTTGACTTTCTGAGGGAAAAATCTCACACCGGGAAGTGTTTGTTACCTCGCAACCAGGGAGAAGCAGTAAATGAGGGCCAAACGAGAAACAGCCAAGAAGCTCCTTACGTCCACAGTGACTTAGCAAACATATTCTGCCTTACAAATATCACCTCACTCAATCCTCAGAAAACCCTGGTTTCCTCAATTTGCAGACAAGGAGACACAGACGAGAGAGCAGCCCCAGGGCTCAGAGCCAGGGTTCGGCGCAGGCACGTGGTCTTTGCCTCTTCAGCGTGGTCTGGGGGCCACACACTAAGGATACTTACATGCGTGTCACACACGTGTATATACTTAGTGTGTGTGCACACTAGGCACACCCACACACACGCATGTGTATATATACACATATTACACACACCCCCCACACACACAGAGTTATCTACGCTTCATTTTCCCAATCAGACTGGAATTCCTTATGAACAAAGGCACCAACCTGGACTTGGGACTGGTGTCTGAGGTGCAGTGGGTGGGGAGGGGACAGTCTGGTGGGGCTGAGTCCTTAATCTGATGCTGTCTCTGGGCAGATGGTGTCCGAATTGAGCTGAGTTCTTGGACGGACACCCTGCTGGCATCTGAGGAAGGCTGGGGCGGGGGAAAGGCCCCCGCCCCAGCCTTACCGTTTGGAGTTGGTACCAGTACACTTTTACCTACAGCGTCAGCAAGAATTTGGTCTGAAGCACATCCAGCGGGCGTCACGTTAGTGCCTGGTGACGGGGGCATCTGAGCAGCTGCCCTGGCCGTGACGTGTCGGCTCCTCACGGCATCAGCTGACTCCAACTCAGGCGTACATGGAAGTGTGACCCCAAGTCTCAGATGAGAAAGTGAGGCTCAGAGTGGTTTCTCAATGTCACCTGGTTAATCAGAACTATCTCTGAACTTCACAGCCCAGGCGACAAGCTGCAGCTGGAGGCGGTGAGGGGGCACTGGCTGGAGGGACAGCAGTCCCCACTCAACCTGGCTCCTCTCCAGGGCTACCACCCAGCCTGTTTCCAGTGGGGCAGCTGCAGGGGACTGAGCCGGTCGGTGGTCTCTGACGCGGGACCCACCAGAGCCAGGGAGCCCGACCGAGTAAGTCCCAGCCTGAACCCACGCAGCAGCAAACCTGGCCCCTGGCCCCCGCACCTCTGCCCTGGTTATACCAGCCTCCCCAGTTACACAACACGATGAGCCGGCGCCCACGTTCTGCTAAGCCGACGCTCGGTCCCTTCCCTGGTGACCTGGCAGACGGGGCATCAAGGATTCTCCACATGAGCCTTCGCAGTTAGAACCTGGCTTTGCTCTCCACCTCACTGCAGCATCTGAAACTTGAGCTGGCTGTGAGGAGGACCCGATAAGAACAGGGTGAGAATGCATACTGGGTCCCACAGAGGCTCAGGCTGCGGAGCGGTGGCCAGCGTCAGAGTGACCCTCCTCTGGGGCCGGGGAGCCCTGGACCCGCCAGCAAGAGCCTTCCCCTCCCCAGAGCAGGTCATTCCTGCGTGTCCAGTCTTTACCTCCTTGAGTAGACACAGGCTATGGCTTACCCAGAGCAACAGGACAAAGTTCACGTCTTGGACCCTAGGCCCTGGCCCTGGTGGTCCATGACAGACTGTGGGTGTGAACAGCTTTGACCCAGTTCGGTCTGGTCCTGGCTGGGGACACTCATGCCTCGGTGAGCACCGGTGCCCCGGTGACCTGGCCCGCCCGTCACTAAGCGCCCACTGTTGCTAACGTCTGACCCGGTTTGTGCTGGCAGTCACTCCTGGTCCTCCCTCTCCGCTGCCCTGGAGACAGCCCTGCTGATAAAGAAGGACATCCGGTCTGTCGTTCCTCCTACCGCTGCGCTTCCCCGCGGAGAGCCGGGCCACTGCTGGGGAGAAGGCTGGTGACCCCTGCGGATGTGGGCACTACGCTCTGCCCTTCTTTTCAGGGAACAGGACGAGTGACCTGACGTGCCGGATCATATAAGATCAAGACCATCTTGAAGATAATATAAAAAGGGGCTAAATGAAGTTTTAGGCACACTAAACTACTTAATACATCCCGCGTACTCACTGCGCTCCTGCTAAATGAACCAAGCACAGATTAATCCGGCGCACTCCTGAACACGGTAGTCATGTCACCAGCCACCAAAACAAGGTTGGGAGTGTGTTCCTAGTCTCCTTCAGTGACTCACGACATCGAAGTTGACCCCAGAGCACCGAGAAGTCTTAGAGTTTGGCTTTTAGATACACATCACCTTGGTGACCGTCAGTGCCGTCACTTGGAGTGGGAAGAGAAACATCTCATTACACGGAAAAAAACAAGGAAACAGATTGTTTCAGGGAAATCAAGATAAGGGAAGTCAGACTTGATAGAACATTCTTGAAAATTGTGAGGCGGTGCACCTCCCAGAAGTGAGGGAACAGGGAAGCCTCTGCGTTGTTCCCCGAGGGGGTGAGGAGATTCAACTCATAAGTGTGAAATCAAGGTGCAGGTGTGGGCCGACAGTGGCCTTGAGCCCGCCCAGGGAGATGGAGCTGGCCCCACAGGTCATCTTTCCACGTCACCCTCTGGACTGACGTTTCCTCTGGACGTCTGGATGGAAAGGCAGGCTTGGGCAAAGGGCCTGTGTCGTCAGGTGGACAGGAGGGTTCATATGAAGAATTAAAGGGCAGACAGGTGGAGGACATATGTCCCAGAGGACTGTGCCAGAGCCGGTGACAAGGACAGTGCAGGAAAGGGAAACGGTGACCCCAGCCACAGGCGTGCAGAGAGATGGGGCAGGGCTCAGAGAGCACTCATCCGGCCTGGCAGGGCCTCCGAGACCGTGGGATAGTGGCTGTGGGGACAGAGGCAGGAGTGGCAGGGTCTCACCCAGGGCGGGAAGCAGAGGGGCTCTGGCTTAGTGAGGTTCGGGCTCAGCAGCGCCCGGCCCGGGAGAGGTGACACAGGGGGCGTGTCAGCCCCACGGGGAGCAGCCTGTCGGCCTGTGACAGCTTGCGGCTGTGCCTTGACTGACCCAGCAAAATGCCTGGCGCAGAAAGAGTGTTCAAGTAGGAACATGAAGCCTTTAAACACTTTGTTACTAAAACAAGAGTTTAGACCACGAAGGTGTAAGCATCAAGAACCTGGGCGATTTACTCAGAAAACACAGTTCCTTGCTTGCATCACTTAACAAGGCTGGTAAAACGTGTGCTGAAAGGCCAGGTATACAAATCCCAGAGCTCCTCCTTCAAGGAGAGGACAGAGGAGCTAACGAGCTGCAAAATCAGCCTCTTTGCACCAAATGTAACAGAGCAGCTCTGTGACAGCCGCAGGGGCGGCAGGACACGAAGTCAGAGTAGCCTTCGGCTGCGAGACACGCGCCACGTGGACGCCCTGGGTGTTTAGAGCTGAGCTGGGAGACCTCGGCGGCTTCCACTAGGACCCAGGCCTCGTGATCATAGACGAGGAACAAGCAAACGACGGGGGTCGAGGTTTTATAACTGCACACATGCATCGATCTTAAAAAACAGACGTGTACATGGAATGAATCCCTGCCTTGGCAAATGCAGGTATGTGCTGATAAAGGACAGAGTCAGCAACATCCCTAATTATCCGAGAAACGCAGATCGCAGCTACACTGAGGTATCACCTCACAGCAGCCAGAATGGCCGTCATTCAAAAGTCCACAAACGATAAATGCTGGAGAGGCTGTGGAGAAAAGGGAACCCTCCTACACTGCTGGTGGGAATGCAGTTTGGTGCAGCCACTGTGGAAAGCAGTATGGAGGTTCCTCAAAAGACTAGGAATAGACTTACCATATGACCCAGGAATCTCGCTCCTGGGCACATATCCAGAGGGAACTCTAATTTGAAAAGAGACATGCCCACTGTTCACAGCAGCACTACATACAACAGCCAAGACACGGAAGCAACCTACATGTCCATCAACAGATGATGGGTAAAGAACGTGTGGTACATTTATACAATGGAATACTACTCAGCCATAAAAAATTATGAAATAATGCCGTTTGCAGCAACATGGATGGACCTGGAGATGGTCATTCTAAGTGATGCAAGACAAAGACCAGTATCACATGAGATCACTTATATCCGGAATCAAAAAAAAAGTGACACAAATGAACTTATTTACAAAACAGAAGCAGACTTACAGACATGGAAAACAAACTTATGGTTACCAGGGAGGAGGGAGACGGGGGAGAGACACACTGGGGGTTCAGGATTTGCAGATACTAACTACTATATATAAAGTAGGTAAACAACAAGTTTCTACTGTACAGCACGGGGAACTATATTCACTATCTTGTAATAACCTATAATGAAAAGGAATATATGTACGTACACGTATGACTGAAACATGATGCTGTGCACCAGAAATTGACACAACATTGTAAACTGACTGTACTTCAATTTAAGAAACAGGAAGAAAAGAAAAAGACAGCAGGACACACTCTACCAGCCAGTTTACATTAAGGACCACTGAGAGGAGACGGAACTCGCCATCACCTTGCCTATGGCTCCCGTGGGCCTGCGGCCTGGATGTGGCTTTAAAGAAGATGGAAGACATTTTCCCCTTCAGCAAATATTACAGGTTGTGTGGAAGAAAGCGGAGTCCCAAGGATGACGGCAGCTCAGCTTGAAAGCAGGAGCTGGACCCCGTGTGCCCCCAACAAACAGCCCCTCACTCCTAGAGCCGCCGTGCTCAGAGGGACTGTCCAAGCAGAACAGATGCTCCCGTGCTGATTTGCCAAAACCTCACCGGTCGTTTCTTGCTGGCCCAGTGGAACGTCTCACAGAGGCACTCTGGGTTGGGGATGGTGCTGCATGTCAGGTGCGGGCCGGGCAGCCTTAGCGCTGCAGGCCTTGCCGCCCCTGCTCCAGCCGCACCGGCCAGGAGTCAGTGTCCGCCTACCGTCCTTACGACTCAGCCCACCAGTGCAGCGCTGGGAGGAGCTCGGGAGTTCCCGGGGAGAAACTTCACTGCTGCCCCTGGGAGCAGCACTGAGGGGTGAGTGGGGCTGGAGGGAGGGGGAGAAACCAGGAAAGACACCAAGCGCCCTTCCTTCAGGTGTAAACCAAGCCAGCGAAGATGCAGAAACAAGTCGCTTCTCACCTTGCCGGGGGTCCCATCGCAGACTTCCGTTTTCTGTTTTCATTTGTTTTTAAAGAGAAAGGGGGAGCATCAGACAGACCCCACTGCCTTCCGGCGGCCGACCTTGAGCCTTGAACGTTCCACACAGACCCCTCTAGGAACCCAAGTTCAGGAGCTTACGGATCACGCCCCTTCTGTAAAATGGCCCTCCACTCCTGACACCTTGGAAAACCTGTATTTAAGAGAATTCAGAGGCTTCTCTGTCCCTTTTGAACTGCTTTGAAGATCTCCAGAGAAACCCGATCCCTCCCTTAAATCTCGCAAGTTGCCACCACCCGGTGTTTTTAGGACTTCACGGTTCAGATTGGTTTGCGATGCGAAGACGAACCCAGGAGGGGAAAAGGCGATTCTGGGCCTTCTCACGGTCTCGCGGCGTGGAGGGGCGAGGAGGGGGCGGGGTCCGCGGGCCCCTCTGTCTCGCACCCCGGTCCGGGCAGCGCCACCACCTTCCCCCAAGTCCCGCCTTACAAGCCCGGGGGCCCAGCCGGCGCGCCCGGTCGGCCCTTCTGCGCTGCCCTGAGGGGTGATCTGATCTGGTGGCCCCGAGGCCGCCCAGCTTCCCCACCAGCACCCCTCCCCTCGCCCCAGCACCCCCCGCCCCGCGGTCCAGGACCCCGAGAAGCCGGTCCCCGCGCGCCGCGGGGCTGTCGCGTCCACAGGCCGCAGCGGCAGAGAAGCGCCGGCTCCTGCTCATCACGGTCACCTGTTCCGCGGACGCCCGCACACCTCAGGAGCCACACCTGGCGCGGGCGGCCAGCTGGCGGAGGGCTCGGGCCGGGGCGCGTGGGCGCAGGGGACGCGGGGACGCCGGGCCCCGGGAGTGGCGGGGCGCGTTGGGGCGCGGGGGTGCGGGGCGCGGGGACGCCGGGCGCCGTGGGTCGCAGGGCGCGTGGGAACGCAGGGAGGTGCCAGGCGCACAGGGACGGGGGTCAGCGGGGCACAAGGGGCTGGGGGAAGGGGGTGCCGATCCCGGCCGGCGTGGCACTCGCCTGAGGAGGGCTCCAGCGCAGTCCCAGGCCGTCTCCATCGCTCGGGTCTCCGGCCAGCACGGCCTCCTCGCGCGCGCGCCGCCTCTTAAAGCGCCGCCGCCCGCCCCGCCCGCCCCGCCCGCGCCCACGCCCCTCGGGCTCCAGCGGCCCAGGACGAGCCAGCGTCCCCACCACCCGGCCCCGATGCTCTGCGGGCCCTCGGTGGTGGCTGGTCGGCCTGTTGGAGGCTGGGGCAGTCGGGCATCATCACCCCAGCAGATGGCCTCGGCTGAAGAACGGCGGTGTGTGGCTTTAAACCGGGGGTTCAGGGGGGCAGTGAGGCCGGGATGCGCGCAGGCCCCCCAGCGGCTCCCCGACGGGCTGTCTAGCAGCGCTCAGGGGCTCTGGGAACGGGGTAAGGGTTGGGGAAGGACCCGAGGGGGTCACTGACAATCCTTCAGCTACAGGGACCCGGCTTTCTCAGAGTGAGGAGGGCGAGAGGCCGTGGGACCTACCCAGGTCCTGCTTGCACAAACCTCCCTATGGGAAGATGCAGTTCGGTGTGTTTCCGACCTCAGAAGGGCGGGGGCTGTCAGGGGCTGAATGAAACTCTTAATTGTGAACTTGACGCAGACTCTCTTGAGCATGTTAAGGAGCGGGGCATCCCCCAATCCGGGCAGGTTAAAACACGCCTGGCCAGCGTGCGGTCCTGCACTCCACAGTGGTCGGTGATCCGCTCTCCAGTTATCAGCTGCGGGGGGCCCTACTGGGAGCTGTGTTTCCAAAGAGCTGTAGCCTGACCTACGCCTCCGTCCTGACTTGCCTGACCAGCACAGCTGGCCCTGCTGCCCGCCTCCTCCTTCCAATCACAGAAACAATCACGTCTTCCCCCGAGGGTCACTGGTACCAGCCAGATGAGTCTTGGAGCCAAGAGAGATTTCCTTCCAGAGTCCTGGACTCCCCAGGGTCTGCCAGGAGCTCCCCAACCCAGGGCACAGGGGGTTCCTGCCCAGGGCACAGGAGGCGGGAGGCGGGAAGCAGCCTGGCCCTTAGGGGATTTTACGGCCCCTCTCCCACACCCCCCCACTTCTCCCATTCATATGCTGAAACCCTAAATCCCAGTGTGGACCCGTTGGAAGGTGGTGCCTTTGGGAGGTGCTTGGGTTTCAAGGGTGGAGCCCACATGATGGGGTTAACGCCTATAAAAGAGACCTCGGGGAGCTCCCTCTGTAGCAAGAGGATGGCCAGCTGTGGACCAGGAAGAGGCCACCCCAGGGCGTCCCCAGGACAGCCCGATGGTGCCTCCTCTCGGCTTTCCAGTCTCCGCATCCTGTCAGAGCCCACCCCCCAAGACACACCCCCAGTTTCAGAGGAGAAAACCAGTCCAGTCAATTCGAGTCAACTCACCTTTGAAGATATTTTTCTATTGTGTACATGTTCAAGTATGAAGACGCAGAACAGGAGCACGACGCCAGCACCGTCACACCTCGTGCCGGGCCCCAGTCTCCCTTAGTGCTCTGACACATGTGCTGGGTTTCATCTGCAGTTTTAGTTGAACTCCTTTCTTTGAAACCCTTCGACATGCAACTCTGAGGAAGCAG